>NC_050571.1:34803816-35178816 GCF_013265735.2 Oncorhynchus mykiss | reverse complement strand
GCGTAATGGGAAAGGTTGCACAAGCCCACATCTAAACCCAGACGTTAGATGAATCAAATATTATATTCGTATCAAGTGGACCAAATTCAAATGACTTTTGTTCCTTGTACACAAACTTGCCTTACAGTCCCAATACGATTTAGCAGTTGTACACAGTGCACATACAGGCACTGTTCCTAAAAACATAAACTCGATCAGAATATTAAAGACGTGATGAGAATTACCCACTGGGCAAAAGCTGGTTGACTCAATGTTGTTTCCGCGTCATTTCACCTCAAAATGTAAATGTGTTGACGTTGAATAAAGGTGGATTTGTCATCAACGTAAGGGAATTTCGTTTTTTTTTTCAACCAACCTTTAACCTAAATCAAATAACATGGTGAAATGTGTGGTGGACTTCGCGTTGAAGTCACGTTACTTGACGACTCAACCAAATGTAAATCAAAACTCTACATTGAACTGACATCTGTACCACTGCCCAGTGAGTAACTACAAATATCTAAGTTCTGTTGGATGTCGTCTTGGCACAGACACAGCTAATGTACTATCAAAGTTCATGGTTAGGTTATAGTAAACGTGCCAGACTTTACAACACATTTCCAATCCTTAGAATAGCTCTTACAATGATTCCGCAATGCAACATTTCTCAACCTAGAAATCTACTGCTGTTAAAAGCAGCCTTCACACATTTAGGTTTGTATAGTATATGAAAATGCATTTAGTGAATTTATATAACCCCAGTGTGTAGGAGCGAAAAGGCATGCATTTGCCCCTCAACTATAATACCAGGACAAGTAAACACATAGAAAAATGGTTTTAAATATAGTCCTCATTTTATTAACAGAGGCCAAATAAATTCATCACATTGTATTTACAAAGAAAGGCAATAAATATCTTATAATAGTCATAAAATTGTTTTGCATACATTTAAAAAAACAAAAACATTAAATGTGTCATGATGTTAGTAGCATCTCATACAAAACCTGTCAGTTGGTAGACAAATATAGGCTACTTACTACAGCTCTACCCTGGAATAGAGGCTGAACTTTGTCATCAATGGTAATGATCTACAATGTTCTGTAGGGATCACAACTCCCCTGGTTGTCAGGTCTAGTAATGGCTGCAGTCTGTTTCCTGAATCCAAAAGAAGCATATTTCTGGTTGTACGGTTTTCAGGGTTTGAGAGTTAGGTCTTACAATACAGAGACAGTGGGTGGATAGGATGACTCTATACCTGTCTAAGTACACATTTGAACAATTCAGTGCTCTCGACATTATAACTGGCTTGGTTGAACACATTGTTAAAGATGAACAGTTTTTGGGATGTCTCTTTGAACATGGGTGCTTGGGGTGCACCATGAACAACCAGAAATGCAATCCACCTTTTGGTTGTAGGCCTATGAAAAGCAGGGCAAAATTGGTGGATGCAGATGTTAATAATAACAGAAAGCTTGCTCTGTGTCAAAAAAAATGATTCTGAAGTATATCAGATAACATCATATAAGGCAATGTTTCAAAAGCTGTCCAGTATTCATTAGGCTTTTTTTCTCCAACGTTCTACCACAGTAAGACACGTAAGGCTAAAGGTGTGATATTACGTTTCCCATCGTAATAGCCAGTTAACTTCTGAGCCACATCAACTCAGGTTAAACAAAACTACAACCCCGTCTGTCTGATGCCTGGCTAGTCAAAGCATGTTGAATCATCAGTTGTACAACAAAAAAAATGTCAAGGAAATCACACTGCACACAACGTGTTCAGCGCATTCCATCCAGAGTAGGCAACGATTCAGGCAGAAGGTGTCAACACGGAGGGAGAGTTGGGGGAGGGAGAGTGGGCACTGTCAAATATTGCACTCAAAGCTGCACAGTTATCTAGGTAGACTGTGTCACCTGCCACTGTCACCTCTTTCCGTCTCGTCTCCCTGGCGTCTGATTCCAGTAGAAATACGGGATCCGTGTTGTCGGGGGGGGGGGGGGGGGGGGGGGGGGATGACACAAACAAAACCGACAGGTATTTCAATCAAATCTAGCGCTTTCTTTTTATAACATTTATAAACTCATGCTTCCCACCCTCATTGTCAGAAATATGCCTTCAGTTTGCAATTCAAAGGAGCCGAAGATAAGCAATAAGGGCCCTTTGTCATCCTTAGTTATCCGATATAAATAAAATAAGACACATTATAATAATTATAACAACCCAGAAACACCCAACATTTGGGAGATGTTCAATGTTCCTGAAATATAAAAATAAAACATCTTTGAAATGTTTGTTCTTTTTTTGCCGTCGTTCTTTTTTTTTTTTTTTTACAAAAGTCTTCAAGGTGTTTTTAAGGCAAGAATCTCGTGATTTCCTTGGGAAAACAGTGTGTCTGATGTCCCATGGGACCATCAGTTAGTTTCGGGGTTCTGTTTTAAGCGACGCGCCCTTCGTGTCCGCTTAGTTACTGTAGTGAAACGGAACTCTTCCAGTGGGTCCACCTTGCCCTTCGGGTGGCGTTTCATGAAATGCACTTCCTGTTGTGTTTGTGTGGTCCGCGATCCTTTTTTGGGCCTGCCCTTCCTGTTGAAGCCTAGGTACCACCCTTTGTACTTGGCCGACACGAGAGCTGTGTAATTGTTCTCCAAGAATTCTTCCACGAAGACGCACTCCTGATTCCTTCCATTGAGCTGCAAGGGGAAACAACATGGTTTTAGACACTTAGCACCTGGTTTCCCAACACTGTGAAAAAACAACTTCCGCATTCCACAATGGCAAACCATCAAGGAAACCTATTTTACCTACTGCCAAAGAAACATTTCTGTATGTCATATAAGCCAGAAAGAGATGGAACTACTACAGTTGCACAAAGTTGTTTTTCATTCCTTTTTAAATTGTGTTTCTGGTATGGCTCTTGTAAGGACACATACACCTTACTAGACATTTCAAACTTTGCTTTTCTCAGTTTTAAACTATGTTTGTATTTAAAAAATAATTATAAATTTTTGTGATATACACTTCCATACTTATGTATTTGGACAGTTAAGCTGCATTTGGACAGTGAACGAACAAACATCACACCTCACAAAAAAATGCTAACCTCCCCTGTTATTGGAAATGGTGAGAGGTTAGCATTTTTGGAAGGTATGATCTTTGTTCCTCTAACTTTCTCACACATCATTATTCAGGATTAATTCATGGTTATCCATATTCATGGTAGCATCCACATGAACGTGGAAGTGTTCAGAAACATCTTCTATTCTTATTTACAACAAAAGTGACTCCAAAATTACACAATACACTATTCACTATTCAGTTCCCCCTGGGGAAGAAATGATCCGAAACAAAACCAAAAACTGCAAATGTATCCAACAAGTTTGTAGAGTCACAAGCTTGATGTAGTCATTGCGTGCTAGAAATAGGGGACCAAATACTAAACTTTTAACTAGACATGTATAAAAACACCCTCAAATAAAAGGTGACATGCTGTCGCCTTAAATGAAACATTTGATCTCAAATCCAAAATGATGAAGTAAAGAGACAAATTTGTAAATGTTAGCTTCACTGTCCAAATAAATACGGAGGGGAGTGTACATGCTGCTATTCAGTGGTGTAACGTACTTAAGTAAAAAATACTTTGAAGTACTACTTAAGTCGGCTTTTTTCCCAGTATCTGTACTTGACTATTTTTATTTTTTTACCATTTTTACTTCACTACATTCCTAAATAAAAGTATGTACTTTTTACTCCATACATTTTCCCTGACACCCAAAAGTGCTCGTTACACTTTGAATGCTTAGCAGGACAGGAAAATGGTCTTCAATTCACACTCTTATCAAGAGAACATCCCTGGTCATCCATACTGCCTCTGATCTGACAGGCTTACTAAACACATGCTTCGTTTGTAAATTATGTCTGAGTGTTGGAGCATGCCCCTGGCTATCCATAAATTAAAAGAACAAGAAAATGATGTGGTCAGGTTTCATTAATAAAAGCAATTTTAAATGATTTATACTTGTACTTTTGCTTTTGATACTTAAGTATATTTTAGCAATTACATTTACTTGTGATACGTAAGTATATTTAAAACCAAATACTTTTAGACTTTTACTCAAGTTAAATGTTACTGGGTGACTTCAAATTCAGGTATTTTTACTTTTACTCAAGTATGACATTTGGGTACTTTTTCCCTAGCTGCTGCTATTTTACATGGCGCCACCTGGTGAACAAGAGGTATAATTCCAATGGCAATGCTGCTATGAGGCCATTAGCCTGTCAAAGCATTGTGACGATTGCAGTCTATAATTGACCTGGTGGAGGATCAAAAGGACAGCACAGGTTACGTAACAGGATGCCAGTGAGTTATCAAAAGATTTCTGTCAGGGGTACACTGAGAAAAGCACTCTCCATCCTGGCTTGTATGTTCGGCAAGTGAACATAAGAATATTTTCATTCCAAAACGCTATATATTTTTTTATTTTACCTTGATTTAACTAGGCAAGTCAGTTAAGAACAAATTCTTATTTTCAATGACGGCCTACATCCACCAGGCTCTGATAAATAAGTAGTGCTGCTTGGTTTTACACAGTTAAATGTAACAAATAACTACATTTAAAAAAAAAAATTGAACTGTACAAATGATACATTTGTGACATCAATATTGAAATATAGAAATAAATAAATACAGTAATATGAGGTCGGTATGTAAAACATTTACATTTGACATTTTAGCCATTTACCATATGCTCTTTTCCAGAGCGACTTATAGTAAGTGCATTACTTTTAAGATAGCTAGCTGAGACAACCACATATCACAGACAAATATATAGGATACAAACATTCCGTTCCAGCTTAACAATGGATATATAGGGGTTTTGCTAAAAAAAAAATAAGAAAAAAAAAAACATTAACAAATTAAATTTAAAAAATGACGAAAGTCTATTAATAAAAAATCTGATAAGAGTAATATTTTACACACATATGAAGGAACTCGTAAGCAATCATTTCTGATGAAAAAACACAAATGCGAAACATTTGTGGATATAGCGTTTTAAAAAAATAAATAGTTGTCATCTATTTATGTCTTATTATTGCACAGCGATGTATGTCTTAGTCTTGCTAAAATATCCTTACAGGGTAAATCCACAGTTGGAAAAAATAACCGCCACAGTTTCGGTAACAAATGTACGGAATGGGGGATGGAGAAATGTAACCACTCTTAAATTCATAGACAGCGCTACGGACGCAAGGACTGACCATCCATGATATCAACATTATAATTGTCTTGAGACTATACAGTATCAAGTTGAACTAAGCTCATGAAGCGCTTATAAGCTATATTCTTCAAGAATCAATGTGTACATGTAATTCATTTAGAAGTCCCAACAGATGTAGCAACTGTAGATTCCCCCTTTAAAGAGGATCTTTATCACACATAATAATAATAAAAACTTCTCGTGTAAAAGTATTTGTTCTAATGTTAGTTATAGTAATGGCTTCATCCACTGGAATCACTCAAAGAATCTGTTATTGGCACTAGGCAAAACATGCATTTCCTTGGGTTAGATTTGCCCCATTCTCTAGCAAGAGAGTAACGACCAAGGAGATGCTTACCTTTCCAACTATTTTGCCATTCTTGTTCATACAGATGTAATACTCACTCTCCTTCCCTTTTATTCGAATATGGCTCCCAAAGGTTTCCGTCTCGACAACAAGAAGAGCTACAAGGTGAAGGAGAAACACATTTACTTCATGAATACTTTCAGCCACTTACAGTACATTCACTAAGTTGATTGTACGCTGATTGATACAGACCATTTGAAGCAGATAATAACTATTGGTTCATGAAATATACTCTATAATAGACTTCACCATCTCCACAGAATAACAAATATACAACTTTAGCCTCATAAACACTTTGAAAACGACCCGTTCTAAACAAGCACGCCGGCGGCTTCTTTTGCTCTGGCACAACCTTAACCCCTGTGGGGGTCACCTTTGTTTCTGTTCGCTCCTCGCGGGCAAGAGATCTGCCAAACATTTTGGAGCGGTTTACGCTCCCTCGGGATTAGGTTTCAGGTTCTCTTTAGTCTGTGCTCACTCAATCAAAAAGTTAAAGATGATCCATTTGTTTAACACACTGGCCTATTCAGTGGCACTCAAGGGAACGGAGGCGGGCAGGGGGGGGGGGGGGGGTTCTCCAAAATTGTCCTGTAAAACAATCTTGTAGGTGAGTGGGAAACTCATCTCAGAACTGACGTTGAGAGAGAGAGGGAAGAAGACATCCCGCCCTTTCAACCAGGGAGCAAAGAGGATAAAATGACTAGTGAGACTTCTCTGAATGCACACATTGGCGCTCCTGAGAGGAGTTGGAGGAGCTGAGACAGAGACAGACACAGGTCCACACTTAGCTGCCCCTCTTCCATCCCTTTCATACTACAATGGAAAAAAGCAAGCTGTACCGTGATATACCGGGTTGAAGAGGGTTTAGTGTCGCTCACTGCGGCCAAGCTTAATAAGAAACCCCACAGCATTCTCAGCGCTGAATCCCAAACGACTGTGCCTCGGACTTATGCATGTACCACTGGAGACTCCAATTGCAACCTGAAACTACAGGTGCAACATCTGCCTTTAAAAAAAAGAACTACTTCTGCCTGTTTCACGTGGACTTTTTTCAAACAAATGTGACTATGCATTTAGATACATAAGATGCTATCGGACAAATGGTGACATCAATTATGTGGGATTGCATGTGACACATTCTCTAGCCCAGCTCTGCTGCCTGGGGAGAATTATAACTCTGACTTATCCGCGTGTATATGTGGGGTAGCTGACCTTGTAGTAGCTGAGGCTCCATTTCTCAGCCATGCTTTCTGACCCTCCATTGTGAGGTTGCTGTTATGACTGAGTGAGGATTAGTGCAGAGAGGAGAGAAGAGTGTCTTCCCGAGCCTCCTGTTAAATCAGTGTCAGGGAGTTCACAGGTGCCAGGTACTGGGGCTGAGGGGAGGGGGCAGGGTTGGCAATTCCTCATGGGGAACATTGAATCTGCTTCCACTCAAGCTCTAACAAGCAACGAGAGGAAGCCTCGCCTCGGTGCATCTGTGACTGAACACAGTCGACCGGCGGTGCTTGTTGGCGACTCATACATGTGAGTGCAAACAGGCAAGCGCTCCCATACAAATGCGTCTAGACTGCAGCCCAACTTTTAATAGAAAATGGGCCATGTCCACAGTGACAAGTACTGATAAACCCTCCACAGAGTTGAAAAGAACTATGCCAAGCATCACGCAGAATTACTTTCCATGACAACAATCAGATGTATTTCCACCTCAATATAATCACCGACCAGAACAGTGTAAGGAACACAGCTGAGACACAGTGAATAAAGACAATATATACAGTACCTCTAGATGTGCTTTATCTGTGGCCGGACACACTCATAGCCTCAAATTCCCACACTATTCATAATCTTAATGGCTTAACCAAGCAATCAGTAAGGTGCTGAGTTAGGGTCAAAGTGCACTCATTAAAACATGTAAACCCAACTCTGACCAGTAGCGGTCCAAAATAGGTTGAATGAATCCTGTTTCATAAGGGAAATGTTTCCCACAATAAAGACCATTGATGAGGGGAACTGGCTTGAAGCGTCTGTAAGTGAAGTGCACAGGAATTCTCCCGTACCGTACTTGCCCCCATCGTCTCCGTTGGCGTTGACCTTCTTGCCCAGGATCTGGACGTGCTTGCCCGTGGTGTGGCTGTACAGCTGGTAGATACGGATCTGCTTCCGGCTCAGGTCGTCCGGGTTCCGCGTGTGGTTCTCAATATAGATCCTGAAATCGGCTGAGCTCTGTTGAGATTCCTATAGGAGAAAGACATGACACAGGTGGTCAAAGACCCGCTTTTACCAGGGCCTCTGTCGTGAAGCTCTGCTTAAAGGCCAGAAACTAAGGTAACACCTTGGAAGTTGTAAGCTGACATTTTTAAGTTCCGTTTGCACATTAAAACTGACCTGTTTCTTCCACACGACATGTTTACAAGGTAATGAAACTGTGCGGCCTTGTACAAATTCAAAAGGGCACACACTGTAGAACAAAAACACAACATGGTACATGCTTCATTATTATTGCATGTCTTTGTATTGAGGCAGCTGTCTATGCGCCCGGGGATATCTTGAAAACAGTATTCCATTTCCACAAGCAAGCAAGCCACTAGCAATTATACACCTGAAGCATCCATCCCTGTTACGCTATCATCAAACAAATATCTGCCTGAGGGCCCAGTAAGGCCCATAAATCACAGTGGAGATGTGGATGTGATGGCGAGAGGCAGCTTGTACCACAGAAACACACTCGGAGGGGAGCCTCTTGCAACATAAATTCGCCATTCAAATATTTCACACTGTTAGCCTGAAAGCAAAGGTCTGTTCCGCACTTACAATTCAGGGCCCCCCCCCCCAAAAAACGGAAGAAATCGCTGACTTCGACAACACGTCAAAATGAACGCAGCCTGTGTGCCCTGTCACCCAAACCCATATGTGGATGGGAAGGATAATGTATACTTTCGAAACCCCTGGAATCTCGATGTGCGCCAAGATCCCATTCCCCAGCTGTATCATGTGGTAATTACATAGTAACTGCCTTTTTATGTGGCTTCTCTCAGGTGGCTAATTATAGACACATTACATACTCCAACTCCTTGTTGTTTTAACCTCAGAAAATTAATGACATTTAGTGAATGAGAGGGGAAATATGCTCATGGTAGAACAAATCTTTAACACAGGGGGGAAAACAAACCACTGATCTGAATACAAATCCCCGTAGTGTTAGCAAGGTGTCAGCGAAAATTGAAGCAACTAAGAAGCATAGACACTTTTGGATGGTCTAGAAACAACTGCAAATGCATGAATTGAAAATATGAAACAATTGTACATGATGTGTAATGTAAGGGATAATCAACAAGGGGCTATGCGACTGACGTGGTAGTTGTGCTCCACGACACGCTAGCGTAGTTACATTGCTTTCCAGAGAACACATAGAGCCCCAAGCTGACTATCCCTTCATACCATGGGTCTAATTTAACACATTTGCTGCTAAAAATGTGTTTATTTGCCGGTAGAAATGTGCTCAACATCCACTGAAGTATCTTGCAAGTTCACTAGATAGCAGCAGTAGTTGACGTGGTAACCAAACAAACAGACTTGCTGGTTTAGCTAACCAAACCATCAGTCGTAGCTTGCTATTATGAAATTTGAATTCAACAATGCCAATGATGTTTTCAATTCGACTTTTGCATTCAAAAGCAGCTCAAACATAGAACATGCAACAATGAACTATAGCCATCGAATTCTACCGTGCAAATATACTGTGCGTTATAGGGAAATAATGCACGCTCTATAGTCCCCGTCAAGCCAATCAGAAACATGTATTCAACAATGCCATGGTACAACACTAAAATTAAATTGTTTGCCTAAAACAAAGATGCATCTTAATCAATAAGCAATCTTATTGAAATCTCTATGTCAAACATCCTTTGAATTTAGTCAATGCTTAGGAGGAGGAACATTAAGGAAGTTACTATGACACACCTCATACTTCCATACCTAAGAAACAGTGCATCCAATAGAGAATCCAGAACTCCATTAAAGCTTCCACAACTCTAAAAGAGCATTCACAACCATCATAGAGCATCCAAATCTAATAGAGCATCAACATCTCCACTAAAGCTTCCACAACTCTAAAAAGAGCATTCAAAACTATCATAGAGCATCCACATCTAATAGAGCATCTTAATAGAGCTTCCAAAACTCACCACAACCCTGGAATGAAATGGTCTGTCTATTATACTACCCCACAAATTTCACCACCAAGACAGCACTCACTAAAATACTTTTAGGATAACTACTGCTTTGGGATTTGTATCAAATCTCTCCATCTCTAAACAAACATAAAGGTGTGTTTTGTAGACAATTGCATTTCACACGGAGGAAACAAAGGCAAGCCGCTGCAGAGGGCCGAAGGTAAACTTAACCGACCAAAAAAAAATGATCGGGCCGTCTCCCTCTTTAAAGGCGGGATGAAAATGGGTATGGTTGAAACTTCAAAAGTCTGGCACCATCTTTGCTGGGAAGCTTAGCCCCCTTGCATCTCAGATACACCTTACCACCTGCGAACCCCACACATAGGTTTCCAAAACACTATACATGCCATCGAGGTTGTGCTGCGCAATTGTATTGGTCTATCGAAAGTGTATTTCCTTCAAGAAAGCCTTCTATGAGACTTCCTTCTGACATACCTATTTTTTTGCAGAAGCAATTAGTCGTGCAAAGCATGAAGCATATATCGATTTATATATATCACCACAGATATGGGAAGCAATTAAAACTATAGTATTGTGATTACTGTCTAGGTTGGGGGAGATATCAGACAGTTGACACTAGTGTTGTTTTTGCCAATTCCTTTGGAACAAGAGCACATACCCTTACATAACCCAGTTGTCTCCTCTTTATTTATTTATTTATTTAAACCACCAGCTTTTTTCCTCGCTGAGGGGTGTCTTTGTAAGATGTCCCCTCTATTATGAAATGGTAATGCCAGGTTTTTATAATCATGATCCCTTGACCCATTTGTTTAGAACATCTCCGACAGAGATGTGATGTCCAAGAGGTAGAATGAGGGATTGTACTCTATGTCTTCATCTATTGCAGCATCATTGGATGGATTGGGCTTCTCCTTTAATAATTTGTTTGGCATGAGTGGTTTGTTGACAATCTTAATCCTCATCTTCAATGCAAAGGATTACTTGTTGAAGCAACTCTGGAAATGTTAAGATTTTAAACTAGGTGATATCTTATCACCTCAATCAAGGGGAAGGATTGGGCACATTGTATGTAATTACTTATCCCTGTATAAATAGCCTCTGACTTTTAATAAGCATTACATTGGAGACAGGGGAAAGAAATCGAGTAATTCTCTGTAATCCCTGAGAGATTTGATTGGCATCAACCCTGGTATATGATACTGACTAGACTACAAAACTAACCCCAACAACAGAGGCATGGAAGCATTTCAGGATGTGGGCTAACCGCTGCCTCTCACTGTATCCAACAATATAACATGCTGGTTTCCAAACTACCCTTTGTATCTGCTATTAATTTACACCAAATACATCATGACAAATAAACGGAACTAAAAATAACCAACACATTCATGCCCAAACGCATTCATTTTTTAAATATTAGGCAACAGTTAAATCTAACTCCATGCAGCATGTTACACTCCATAATAATGAATGTGGGTTTTTACTGACGTTTGCTATAGACAACCAAGTTCATAAATAAATCGCATGCGTCAAAGATGCGGAGTTAGTGCGGTTTATACTATTATTACAAAATAGATCCACGAGTCTGAAATTGACCAAAACAGCTAATTTCATTATCTAAACGTCCTTGAAATGTATTTTCATCTCAGTTTTTCTCTGTTTCAATGCTGGTTGCCTGGCTCAATTGAGTGCGGTGGGTTTATCTGGTGCACTCGGGGATGCCTCGTTCATTAGCGAGATGCAAAAGGGTAGTTTCCTCTACATTCCAAACCTATTTCCTTACAATAAAATGTACTATATTTTAACAAGGGTAGAGTTACTTTGCTTGTATTTTTGTTTGATGAAGAACAAACATCGATCTTTAATTAGGGAATTGTGTTCATCTTATCTAATTAAGGTAACACTAAAAAGTAACTGAAATCTGAGAAAAAGAACGCGCGTCTAACAAGGTATGTTCAAGGTTGCAAAGTACCCATAAGCTAAAATAGTGTATAGTTACTGTATCCAATTGTATGAGTATTTGTTCATAAAAAATCCAGAATGGGTCCAGCAAAATCACACACACACACACACACACACACACACTCACACACACACACACACACACACACGCAGTGTTCATAACCAGAACAATCAAATCAACCTACCTGGAGCTGGAAATAGAGGACCAGAAAATGTAAACACCTGGAGAGAGAAAAGGGAGGAGGGGGTTAATCACAAGCAATTACATAAAATATAAACGGCTATATCCATACCTGAATGTCAACGGTAGCAACTATGTAGCTTTTAGCGACTTCTATTGGTAAGAATGTACGTGTTTTGAGAAACGAAAGTAATAGAAAGATGGAATCCTTACAGGTATATGAACCTCGAAGGCACAACAGACATCTTGACTTGCTGAAATACACCTGTTTCCACAGTTTTAAAGCCCCGAGAGAAGTTGAGGATAGACCCGCCAGCGTCCTTACGCACACAATCCCGGAGGTGCCTTTGAATCCCAGTGTGATGATAAATAACTGGAGTGCAAAAATGTCACTGCATGCAACATTAGGTGCTTCCTTGTTGTAAGAAAATGATCCAGGGGGAAAAGGTAACGTATTGTTTCTTGTCCGCCTCCAAATCTCCTAGCTCCGCTCTCACGGTCCGTTTAGACAGCGGTGTATTGCCAGGCGCGGAAATATTCAACTTGCAACCATTGCTTAGTAGATTTCCCCTTGTTTAAAAATCCATTGCGCGCACCCTCTTTCCTCCCAAAGGTGCTCCTCCAAAGATCAGAGGTACTTCAGTTCCGTCCGTACCTGCGGGGGATATCTACACATTGCAAGGATCATTTTAAATCTTCCGACTCCACAGTGGGAAAATGGCAAAAGGGGACAAGTGCGTAAAATCGAATATGAAAATATATCTATATATATATATTTTTTTTTACGTGGAATACCTCGCGTTCTGATAAAAACGTTGGTGTTATCCAGAGGGTAGCTATAAATATGAAACCTGAATCTAACGCAGCGGCAGATCTTCGTAGCAGGGGCGATGGTGTAATGCCTGTCAGTGGAGTATCTGCGGCTAAGGATTTGGGCACAGTGAGGTTTTTCTGTTGGTGGTGGGTGGAAACGTGTCAGCGGTTTGCACCTGATAGGGTAATCTTTGAGAGGCCATCAGTTTGGAGAATGTTTTCCTCGAGTCAAAAATGATAGTGATTGGGAGGGAGTTGGTACAAGGAGGAACACACGAATTGATTGACTTGTTTTTTACCTTTTTTTTTTTGACTTTTGTATATAGGCTTCATTTTATTTGGAGCTATTCGATATTACCTTAAAAGCAGGTGTAAGCCTATTTCAAGTTTAAAATAGCTTACTTGGGCGAATAGTGGATTTTCATTTGAAGCTTAAATCATATTTTGTATTTTTCATAAATGCCTATCTGTTTTTTATATATATATTTGTTATTCAGTGTTAGTATTATTAATCGAATTAATATTAGTTTATTATTGCCGCAGTTTTTGTTGTATTACCTTTGTAATGATAAACATTGTGTAATGTATTTTCAGAACACAATATTACAAAATTGTGTCCCGAGTTGGTTAGGCAACAGTCAAGACTACTCTTTCTCGGCTTCTCTTGGGTTCAAGTTATGTTGGAGGCCACTTCGTTTGTGGATTGGGCTTTACTCTCCCAGACAGCATTGAAATGCAGGTTGTTGTGGAACTCGATTTTTCAATAATATGCTATAACTTATCCCGCATTTAAATGAAAGAGAGGTGTGAATGTGTTTACGAGGCCCTCTGAACTCTCAGTGGAATGATCGATCATCCCTCCTGCCACTTAGGACCATTGTGTGATTCCCCTTTATTGCCCTATTACAACGGGAATTACAGCATTCCATCCTCAATGCGTTTAAAATAAAAATAAAAACATAATTTTCCCATTGGGTTAGTGGTACCTATTTAAACTATAGTTGATGGTACTTTGAATAGCCGGCAAGAATGAGGGTGGCTGTGTGAATCAATATAATGCCAAAATATTCTCCCCAGAATTGTGAAACTCCTAGGTCCTCCATTGACAAAATGTAAAAAAAAATCCTAATTACACAAAATAAAATAATTTATGATAGGAACAGAGGAATAAACACAATGTGTGAATGTCTGATGATTAGATTGACCTGGAGCTTTCATTTGGTGTACATCCAAAATACTTACAATCAACAAAAGACCATATGTTTAAAGCATTGGCTGGCAGTCCAAAATGAAGCTTTATGAAAAGTGATTAAAACCACAGGCATAATAAACTATAATTATGATACTGCACAAAAGGAGCCAGCATTGAGTAGATACTCATCGCCTCCAATGCACAGGCTTGTGCCAATGCCTTGAAAGTATAAACCAGGAGCTGTGGTACAGAGTGAACAGAGCTGTGTCTTTTGATGTGCTGCTCAACTGTGTGACACTTGTGGCAAGCTTCAAAAGAAGAAGCTCCTGCGTACTGCTTACCTGCACATTTTCACTTTTTAATTTTTTTTTGAAGTCAACGTTTTTTCTACTGCCTCGGCCAGATGTTGAAAAAGCTTGGTGGCAATCTTGAAATAAATGATGAAGACTCGTGACAATAAAAAGTCCTTGTTCACTGTTTTGTGGCACTTCTATGGTATCTACCCCTCTGGTAGAACCACGTTACAGCAGGTATGACACATGGAGAAACTTTTCCATTCCATAGTTTATTCTAGGATGGAGGATACATTGCATTGACTCTGGGCTCTAATCAGTCACATTAAGCGACACGAACTACGGCGTATGTCAGATTTGTTCTTAGAACTGTTTACATTTCGAATTTAGGCTAAGTGGCTATGAAGGTTAGTCAGAATTGTGATCAACAATTGAGAATTTTCTTGGGTGGAAAGTTGAGCCTACTGGTTGACAATGACTAGAGTCGAGGTTTATGAATGGGGAGCTGTCTCAGTCCTTCTGAGGAGAGGAGGGGGAGGTGGGCAGGCAAGCCAGCAACTCAAGAGTTAGGATTAGGTTACCCACAGCGACTGACTGAGTGAAGAAAAGAACAAGCAAGTAAGCTAATGGTCTTGGGATAAACCCCACAGCCGCAAAAGAGAGTTTGTTACAAAATGCACCGTGGCTTTGCACCATCATCGCTACTGGTAGATGTCTGAGACTGTGTCGTGACGGTCATCAGGAATGTGGAGAATATCTCATTGACGCTAGAAAAAAAGGCTGAGTGAAAAAAAAGCTATCCGAGGGCGGTCAGCCAGGGGTTCAAAGAGCCTAGCGGGCCTTTAAGCTTGACAAAAGAACTTGGAAGTTCTGTAAGTGAATTCCAATGTACTATATTAGTGTCAGGACCCCCCTGCCACCCCTTTCCTCCCCTCACTTCCCACTTTCATCTCCGACACGAACATATCGACTGGGGGGGGGGGGTTGGGGGCATCTGCATCCTATTGAATTCTCAAGGTGAGGGGATGGCCGAGAAGGACCTAGTGGCTCGTATAAGCCGTCCAGACCCTTTTCACTCCAAGTCACAGCCCAACGAGCGTGTGAGGAGGCGGGTGATAGCCTCTTCCTCTCATCTCCCAGGAATCAACCCAACCCCATTAGTATATTGGCGGCCCCTTTCACACTGTTGGCTTAGCTCTTTGGCCCTGGGCCCCCGGAGTCCCGTGGCGTAAGGTGGGCTAGTCAGGAGCAGGTCACTGCGGGGTCGTGACACCTCGGTGTGCAATAGGGTGACGGAGAGAGTGCCCAGAAGAGTGTCGCTGAGAGAGAGGGCGAGCCTTGAAGAAAAGCCGGGAAGCATTTTGTATTTTGTAATTTGTCCCCCATCACATTTGCTTGGAGTCATTTAGGGCATCTTTGCCTTGAAGTTTGGGGCCACAGTGTGTGTGGGTGTGTGCCTTGAAGTTGGGGGCCACAGTATGTGTGTGTGAGAGAGGGAGAGAAAGAGACCATGTGAGTGTGGGGTCAAAATTAAACTATTGCTCCTCAACAAAAAAATCTCAAGAGTACCGTGATACATGCAGAACCTATTGACAAATCCATTAGCTTCAGTACCCAGCATGACACTAATGATGATATTTCTCCCTCTCAGTTCAACAGAGGTCTCACATATACACATAAAAAACAAACACACAGTATGGATCCCTCGCCACTAGTTGCGAACATATATCATTTTCATGATGTATTTGCACGCCTCACTAAACTCCTCTTACAATTACTCTCAGGCTCCAGCTTAATGGATGGTGAAAAAAGGCAACTGCCAAAAACTGTCATGATGTAGTAACATTTTTTTGTTTCATAACACTGATCAATGAGCCACATACCTCTACTTTTCTGGTCCATTTTGTATCTTTGGCACAATATGAAGATTCACTTGGATAGCAGAGGCTAATGTTGGGGGCTCATTTAACCTTTCAAGCCCATGCTGAATTCTATGAGTTATGCACTAACGACATAATAACTGCTAAGAATTGGGTGGACTGGTGAAAGAAGTTTCAGGGAGCAAAATGACGTAAGTAATTTGTTGTCAGCTCTTGAAGTTTTTCTGCATCGAAATTACCCCCTAAATGTTTGTTGGATTGCTGTAATTACCAATTTAAGGTGCTGGTTGTTGGTAATGTGGCACAAAATTGCTGCAAGACTTGGAGAACCTGGTCAGAATGGTTGACTCAATCCATAATGTCAGCTTTCAGTTTTGAAGACTGGAAAGTGTCAAAAAAGCTATACAACTGTACATACACAACCATATATTTGAAAGAAGTGTCTGTGTCTAAATGTGTAACCATTTTGTAACTTCGACAACAAACTAAAAACACCTCCAAAAAGAAGCTTCCATGAGATTATACCCGTGTCGACACCATGCCACAGCCCTCCAACCTCCACGACCTAGTCAATCCACCTTAAGGCGGTAAACACTTTGATTTGAAGTCATTACCTTCAAGTCAGTGGGCGAGAAGTATTTAGTGAGTGTTTAAAGGTCAAAAACTGTTAACAGAATGGATCGACCCATCTAACTGCTATTAAACTATTAAACACTTCTTCAGGTAGAGGTGGGCTTTGAGAATGTAGTCCCATTTCACTCCCAGAGGTCAGCTGTATGGTTAGGATTGGAATAACATGGCGCCGGAGAACAAGGCTGACATTTTACGTATTCCTAACCAATTGTGTTTTTTTTTGCGTAACTTGTTTTTTAAACTTATGTTGTGCATAATGTTGCTGCTACTGTCTCTTGTGACCGAAAATAACTTCTGGACATCAGAACTACGATTACTCACCACGGACCGTCATAATCTTTTTTTTCCTTTAACGTGTCTGACGGGAATGATATACTGCTTTCCCGGGAACAGGCCCGTCATCCCCGTCATTTGCGTGAAGAGAAGGCGGAGAAAAAGGGGCCAGAGGGCGGGCTGTCTTCTGAGAATTTGTAGGCGATCATATAAACCCCCACTTCCTTCCATTCTGCCAGCAAACGTGCAATCTTTGGAAAATTAAATCGATGACCTACGCGGAAGATTAAACTACCTACGGGACATTCAAAACTGTAATATCTTATGCTTCACGTAGTCATGGCTGAACGACGACATTATCAACATACAGCTGGCTGGTTATACACTGTACCGGCAGGATAGAACAGCGGTGTCTGGTAAGAGAAGGGGCGGCGGACTATGTATTTTTGTAAATAACAGCTGGTGCACAATATCTAAGGAAGTCTCGAGGTTTTGCTTGCCTGAGGTAGAGTATGTCATGATAAGCTGTATACCAAACTATCTACCTAGAGCGTTTTCATCTGTATTTTTCGTAGCTGTCTACATACCCCCACAGACTGATGTTGGCACTAAGACTGCACTGAATGAGCTGTATTCCGCCATAAGCAAACAGGAAAACACTCACTCGCTCCTAGTAGCCAGGGTCTTTAATTTAGGGAAACTTAAATCCGTCTTACCAAATTTCTATCAGCATGTTAAATGTGCAACCGGAGGGAAAAAACTCTGTCCACCTTTACTCCACACACAGAGACGCATACAAAGCTTTCCCTCGCCCTCCATTTGGCAAATCTGCCCACAATTCTATCCTCCTGATTCCTGCTTACAAGCAAAAATTAAGCAGGAAGCACCAGTGAATCGATCAATAAAAAAGTGGTTAGATGAAGCAGATGCTAAGCACAGACTGGAAAATGTTCCGGGATTCCTCCAATGGCATTGAGGAGTACACCACATCAGGTATTGGCTTCATCAATAAGTGCATCGATGACGTCGTCCCCACAGTGACCGTATGTACATACCCCAACCAGAAGCCATGGATTACAGGCAACATCCGCACTGAGCTAAATGTTGGAGCTGCTACTTTCGAGGAGTGGGACTCTAACCTGGAAGCTTATAAGAAATCCCGCTATGCCCTCTGACAAACCATCAAACAGGCAAAGTGTCAATACAGGACTAAGATCGAATCATACTGCACTGGCTCTGACGCTCATCGGATGTGGCAGGGCTTGCAAGCCATTACAGACTAAAAAGGGAAGCACAGCCGAGAGCTGCACAGCCGAGAGCTGCCCAGTGACACGAGCCTACCAGACGAGCTAAACTACTTCTATGCTCGCTTCGAGGCAAATAACACTGAAACGTGCATGAGAGCACCAGCTGTCCTGGAAGACTATGTGATCCCGCACTCCGCAGCCGATGTAAGTAAGACCTTTAATTAGGTCAACATTTACAAGGCCGCAGGGCCAGACTGATTACCAGGACGTGTACTGCAAGCATGCGCTGACCAACGGGCAAGTGTCTTCATTGACATTTTCAACATTTTCCCTGTCCGAGTCTGTAATGCCAACATGTTTTAAGTAGATCACCATAGTCCTTGTGCCCAAGAACTAATGTAACCTGCCTAAATGACTACCGACCCGTAGCACTCAAGTGCTTTGAAAGGCTGGTCATGGCTCACATCAACACCATTATCCCAGAAACCCTAGACCCACTCCAATTTGCATACCGCCCTAACAGATCACAAATAATGCAATCTCTGTTGCACTCCACACTGCCCTTTCCCACCTGGACAAAATGAACACCTATGTGAGAATGTTATTCATTGACTACAGCTCAGCGTTCAACACCATAGAGCCTTCAAAGCTCATCAATAAGCTAAGGACCCTGGGACTAAACACTTCCCTCTGCAACTGGATCCTGGACTTCCTGACGGGCCGCCCCCAGGTGGTAAGGGTAGGTAACAACACATCCGCCACGCTGATCCTCAACACAGGGGCCCCTCAGGGGTGCGTGCTCAGTCCCCTCTTGTTCTCTCTGTTCACTCATGACTGCATGGTCAGGCACGACACCAACACCATCATTAAGTTTGCAGATGACACAACAGTGGTAGGCCAGGACAACAACCTCTCCCTCAACGTGACCAAGACAAAGGAGATGATTGTGGACTACAGGAAAAAGAGGACCAGGCATGCCCCCATTCTCATCGACAGGGCTGTAGTGGAGCAGGTTAAGAGCTTCAAGTGTGCTTGGTGTCCACATCACCAACAAACTAACATGGTCCAAGCAAGCCAAGACAGTCGTGAAGAGGGCACAACAAAACCTATTCCCTCTCAGGAGACTGAAATGATTTGACATGGGTCCTCAGATCCTCAAAAGGTTCTAGAGCTGCACCATCGAGAGCATCCTAACTGGTTGCATCACTGCCTGGTATGGAAACTGCTCCACCTCTGACCGCAAGGCACTACAGAGGGTAGTGCGTACGGCCCAGTGCACCACTGGGACCAAGCTTCCTGCCATCCAGGACCTCTATACAAGTCGGTGTCAGAGGAAGGCCCTAAAAATTGTCAAAGACTCCAGCTACCTTAGTCATAGACTGTTCTCTCTGCTACCACACGGCAAGCGGTACTGGAGCGCCAAGTCCAAGAGGCTTCTAAACAGCTTCTACCCCCAACCCATAAAACTCCTGAACATCTAATCAAATGGCCACCCAGAATATTTGCATTGCCCCTCCTTTACACCGCTACTACTCTCTGTTGTTATCCTTTCTGCAGTCACTTTAATAACTCTACCTACATGTACATATTACCTGAACTAACCGGTGCCCCCGCACATTGACTCTGTACCGGTAGCCCCTGTATATAATCTCGTTATTTTACTGCTGGTCTTTAATTACTTGTTACTTTTACTTCTTATTCATATTTTCTTTTAAACTGCATTGTTGGTTAGGGGCTTGTAAGTAATTCGGCACATGTGACTAATACAGTTTTATTTTATTTGATACAATGCCCCTTCTGATGGACCGCCAGTAAGCCATGTAGCTTCTTAGCGATAGCAGCAACCGCAGTAGGTAGGAGGAGTCCCCTCAGAGCAGGAGGGTGCCCCTGCAGCTAGCCTCAACCTGCAACTCCACTCAGCCTAATGGTTGAGCCCAATCCATTCCCCTGTCTAGCACCTCTTTAGAGCCTCCTCGCCCCTTTGTTCTGACAATACACAAACGGCCATTCAAATGGGGGACTCTGTAATCAGTGAAATACTAGCCTCTGGGCTTTGTAGAGAAGAAAAAAAGAGAGAAGAAGAGAGAGAGAACGAGAAGGAGAGAGGGGGGGGGGGGGGAATCCATCCATGACCAATCAGCTCTAACTACCTGTCTGGGCTTTTAGCTGCAGATGTTATTTGCAGAAGGAAAAAAATGTGCTTTTCCAGATGTAGATTTGAAGATTAAAAAGGCGAGCAGACTGATACCTCCACCCACTGTAAAACACGGAATTAGTCAACACCCTTTGAGTTTCTGTTGTTGCTTGAGTGTCTTCATTTTTGAGGAGGGGAAACACTCACTATGTTATAGACTACATTTTTGCTGTGAAATCTGCAACAACGGATTTCCTTTATGATAACTCACTAAACACTAGTTATTAACATCATGATATTAACTGCGAGGAGTGTCTAGAATCATGCACAACGGTGTTGCAGAAAATGACCAATTCTCTTTGCTCAAATAGGCTGAGTTGAATAACACCTGGGTGTTTTGCATTGTCAGTTATAAATCAATCCACCACCGCACGCACACACCCCTTGAGTAAAATTGTACATTTTCTTTGCAAGAAGACCTGTATATTCTCCAACCTTAGCAGAATGTGCAGGGGAGGACGTTAAGTGGGGCCAAACAGCAACTGATCCTTCCACTAGATGAGTTGTCTGGGAACATTGTTTTATGAGTGTTCAGTGTTCAATGCTACACGTGCGCTATAATTTATTCATGTTCTGTGCAAAAATCGCATTTGAAGCCAGGTGTGTGTCTTCCGTGCAAAAGAAATAGATATTAAATCAGTTCTAATGAAGTGCATGTTGACAATTAAGCTCATGGACGAGTGTAAACTGTGTGTCTACAACAATATACAATATGTTGTTTAACATGCAAAACAATACATAATACTATGAATATGTAGCAATTTAGATAAAATGTTTTCCCCAAAATAGATATCAGAAGAATACTTTTAAAAACACTATATTATACATAAATGATCAGCCCAACACGTTTATGTGATTCTGCTAACTTGAAATATGATATGGTGTAAAGTAACTAAGTAAAAATACTTTGAAGTACTACTTAAGTATTTTTTTGGGGGGTAGTAAAAATACTATTTATATTTTTGACTACTTTTACTTTTATTCCTCTACATTTCTAAAGAAAATATGTACTTTTTACTCCCACATATTTTCCCTGACTCACAAAAGTACTTTTTACATTTTGAATGCTTAGCAGGACAGGAAAACAGTCTAATTCACGTACTTACTGTATCAAGAGAACATCCCTGGTAATATTTACAGCCTCTGATCTGGCAAAGTCACCAAACACTAATGCTTTGTGTGTAAATTATGTTGGAGTGTGCCCCTGGCTAGCCATAAAATAAAATAAAAAAATGTGCCATCTGATTTGCTTAACATAACGAGTTTGAAAGGATTTCAAGTATATTTAGACATTAATTCAAGTAGTATTTTCCTGGTTGAATTTCACTTTTACTTGAGTCATTTCCTATTAAGTTATCTTTACTTTTACTCAAGTATGACAATTGTGTACTTTTTCCACCACTGTAAACTACATAGGTTTTGCGTTGACAGACATATGTACGTTAGACAACATATGCAGAACCGATCACATTGGCACAGAGTGAGGCAGCAAATCATAGCGCTTGTCACACACCATTTAGCTGTAAATGGGTTCAACTCATCTTGATAAGAGCTTCCAGAGCAGATACTCTTTAGCTGAAAAAAAAGCTACCATCATTCTTTGAATACTGAAGGTTCCCCCATTACGGTTAAGTGAGAGTACTAAATACCCTCACACCTCAGGGGCTACACTCATCACAGATACAATCATATTCTTGGAAGTGTTTGGGGACTGACAAATTGCTTTATTCAACTCCACTGTTGTGAGTGAGACATGTTAGCCAAATGTCTGCTTAAATAACCTACAGCCCGAGGCTTGTGCTGGGGTTGGACTCAAGTGGAGGGAAGCAACAGGGGACCTTTATGAGGAAAACGAGGGCTCTCAATTGGAAGTATTTTCGAGGTAGCATATCTCACCTTTGCAGTGACACTCTAAATAACCACATGACGATGGTGAATCGCAACACTAATTGATTGTTTAAAAGCCCAATGCATCTGTTTTTATATCAATATCAAAGCATTTCTAGGTAACAATTAAGTACCTTACTGTAAATAAAAATTGGCAAAAATAGCTTTTTAGTGAAAAACTATTTCAAATTCCTTGCTTGAGAAATTGATCTTTGCTAAGAAGCCATTATAATTGAAAACAATCAAAGTTAAGTGCTTAATTGTTAGCCAGAAAAAGATTTGATATTGAGATGAAAATGGCTGCACTGTACCTTTATGTCACGCCCTGATCTGTTTCACTTGTCTTGTTATTGTCTCCACCCCCTCCAGGTGTCGCTTGTTTTCCCCAGTGTATTTATCCCTGTGTTTCCTGTCTCTCTGTGCCAGTGTATTTATCCCGGTGTTTTCTGTCTCTCTGTGCCAGTTTGTCCTGTATGTTTTCAAGTCTACCCGTGTGTTTTTCCCCCCTTGCGCCTGTTGTCTATTTCTCTTTGCTAGTTCTCCCGATTTTGACCCTTGCCTGTTTTCTGGACTCTGTGCCCACCTGCCTGATCACTCTGCCTTCCTCTGGATTACCGACCTCTGCCTGCCTTGACCTGTTTTCTGCTTGTCCCTGTTGGAACATTAAATATTGTTACTTTGACAGTCTGCATCTGGGTCTTACTTTGATTCCTGATACTTTAACCAATTTACCACATGGTGATGTCACCATGGAAAGCTGAAACTCCCGCCCATGCAAACCTGCTGATTAGAAGGTCCTGTGTATCTTGTATTTTCAACCAGCAATTATTAGGAAATAACACTAAGCTAATGTTTTTCACACAGTTTAAATTTCATCAGCAGTTGTACAATATATAAAACACAGGAAAAACAGAATATTGACTGCACTGGGCCTTTAATACAGGGGTGGCCAAGTCTCCTCCTGTAACCCTGCTGGGTGTGCAGGCTTTTGTTCCAGCCCTACTCTAACACACCTGATTCAGGACCTTTATGAGCAGAATGAGGTGTGTTAGAGCAGCAAGGCTGGAGCAAAAGCTGATGAAAGACAGTGCATGCTAAAGGTTAACGTGTCCACCAACATGCACTTCTATCCAAGCTCCAAAGAGGTGAAACACAAACTTGCAACACAGACACTACTGAAAAAGTCCACAACAAATCCACATCACTATCTTGCTAAAGTGAGACATCTCCCAACTACTGTTACTGCCTCTGCTCTGTTGGTTAGAAAAAAGCCTGGGTTTGTGGGCAGAGGAATGCAGCTCACATCTTTGCCATAGCCAGCCGTGGAGGTAATGCTCCCGCGTGTTGGCGCTTGTCGAGCAAAGCACATCTCCCCTCTTATTAATAACCGCGGCCTATTGCTGTACCCAACACTGTATTTTACTGGTCCGGGACACTTATGGGAATAGATGATGAACCCCCTCACATCCTCTATCCCACCCTCCTCCTCCAGACGATCTCTTCCTAACGTGTGGTTTTGGGAAGTTGTTCTAGCAAAGTCCCCCATCCTTGGATAACCCCTACTCCCCAAAACCTCCTTGCAATGTAATTGGCCTAGAAGTAACAGTCTAAAAGAAGAGCTGAAAAAGAAACGCTACCTGCGTTCTGCCTATAAAGATGTACATATGTGTGGAAGTAAGAAGTATATCCAAGGAATTGTTGTCAAGAGACAGTAGACTGTCAAAGTGGTTCCTGTGAAAATAAATCCCTTACAATGACGGCTTCCTTTCTGTCTAATATAAACATACCAGCATGATCACTTTTTCCCCCGAGGCCAACTCATTGTTCCAGTTCCATTTTGAAAGCTCTCCATGAATGCTTAAAATGTTCCCTCTTTTTTTCCTTCTTGTTCATTTAATTGGCTGTATCTAGGTGGTGTCAGCCTGTCACTTACTGGCATATAGATCAGTGTTTCCTCAAAAGAAAGGTCACAACATTTGAAAGGGGGTGGGAGGGAGGTAGACCCCACACTCAGCCCATTGATATGCCCCTAACGTGAGGAAAGATCTATGGTCAACAACATCTACACCTTGGCTGTATGCCTTTACGCCAGAGCTATAAGACTCTATGCACCCCTAACGCTACACTAATGTCGTTGCAGCACTGGACATGTTTGAAGTGACGTTGTCAGAGCGTTGTGATTATAGTTATGTCCAATTCGATATCAGCTGTGAGAGGCTGAAGGTTACTGCTAGAATGTCTCTGAGAGCGAGTCAGCCTGAGTAGAATATGCAGCCATTACGAATTGGTAAGGACTGAAATGTAAGCTATGTCGGTCCGTCCGGGTACAGTTGTCTGCTAAGTACGGAAATAACAATACTTCTAAAAGAGATCTCGGGGGGGGAGGGGGGATTTGACACGGTCAAGACACCAGTCGACCTCAGCTATTCATAGGGCCCTCGGCTGTCGTACATGTCTCTGTAGTCAGCCAGAGGTGGCTGCAGTACGCCTCTCTGTAGTTTGCCAGAGGTGAGGTCAATTTGATTCCATTTCTATTACAGTTTAACGAGGTGTAACCATTTGTACTAACACACAATTAAACTAATCTAATGATCAAAAAAATCCCTTGACTGACTGAAGGAGGATTAGTACAAGGCTGGAACTGGGTTGTAGGTCCAAAGAATCAAGATGTAAAAACATTGGTAAAACAATGAGATCTGAGATCAGTCTAAGGACAGGTGGCTGAGGTCCACTCAGGACTGTACAATTTTGCAGAATCTACACATCCTCTGTATCCATACTCTACCACAACCAGTCCATCCAATAGTGTAGGAGAACACACTGACCAACAGCACAAATAACATATCTCAGATGTGAACATTGATGTTCAGTGCTGTTTAGATGCCCATGATAACCCTTCATAGGTTGTCACGAATGTGGCCAGTAATGTCACGCTCCACAACGTGCAGGGAGAGAGTGAGCGTAAAGGGCGACATTTCCCTATGCGTTGTCAAGTCTCACTGGCATTGGCCGATAAACCTCGGACCTGACGCACATCTCCTAGCCTTCCGCTCAATCTTTTCCTCCCATCGTCTATCTCCCGTACCTCCAGGCTGCATTTAAGTCAAAACCCTGGCCTGGAATTCAAGTCAAGCACAGCAGGGGGCTTTCCACGTGCCTGCCAGTCGTCTCCAAGGACCATAAAGTGATGTGTCATCGTGCTGCTTACATCCTCTAGCGTGTCTCACTTCCTACGAGCTACAGGGCAAACTCACTGACTTGGGGGAACGATTCTCATAGCTCACGGATGGAAGGTCTGAGCTATATCACAGTTGGGGGACAATCAATTCATACTTAGGTGAAGCATGCTTTGAAGTAAGCCATGGACATTACTGCCACCAAGTGGTGACTGGTCCTAAGTGATTAATTGGAATCATAATTCATAACTAATGTGCGTCATATTTATGGATGGTAAGAACGGGTAAGATCATGTCTCAGGTGAGCGCACTTTTTGAGTTTGTTCTCTAATCTAGATAAGTGGCCCATAAATGTCATATTTCTGTGTAAACAATGCCATTTTTAAATCAGCTTCTGATGAGGCAACGGCAATGTAACCTTGTCCCTGCAGAGCCAGACTTCTCCTTTTGAAAGGACTGTGCTTCCCGCTGTTGCCAGAGTTGGTGTGATCCCAGCATTATACATTACCCATGGCTAAAAGGGTAATATATTCTATGTAATGTGAAGTAGTCAAACATGAAGCATGATGTATTAGCTTTACTTGAATGATGCAATGTAGTGTGCATTCAGCTTTGCAACTTACATCAATTAGAAAGCAATCCACCCTTCAATTAGGATCCATCATAATGTCACCTAACATAAGTCATTAAACTACTAGACTACAGCATTTATTTAGTGAAAGGAACCAGTGTGAGAGCCAGGTGTTGACGGTTATCTGATTACACTACTAAAAGTGAAGCTGTTTTACAAATGCCTCAGGGCTAGGTTTCGTTTTTTCTGATAAACGGGAGAAAGAACAGACAAAAAAATGAACGGATATGTTGATCTCAACAAGGCATAAATAAACAACCCCTCACTATGAACCGTCATGCGTCATACGTATCAAGAATATTTGAAATATCAGATGAAATTACAAGTAGTCTTTTGAACTTGCCCAATGCCTGCCTTCCTTCCTCCAGTCGACATTCCCGCCATGCAACTGTAAAACGGGTGTACAAAACATTAAGAACACCTGCTCTTTCCATGACAGAGACTGACCATGTGCCAAGAACTGCAACGCTGCTGGGTTTTTCACTCAATAGTTTCCCGTGTGTATCACAAATTGTCCCCCTGCCAAAGGACATCCAGCCAACTTCACACAAATGTGGGAAGCATTGGAGTCAACATAGGCCAGCATCCCAGTGGAACGCTTTTGACACCTTGTTGAGTACATGCCCCGACAAATTGAGGCTGTTCTATTAGGAAGGTGTTCTTAATGTTTTGTACAATAACATAACATTTGTACAATAACATAAAATTGATCAGAAATATAGTGTAGACATTGTTAATGTTGTAAATTACTATTGTAGCTAGAAACGGCTGATTTTTTATGGAATATCTACACAGGCGTACAGAGGCCCATTATCAACAACCATCACTCCTGTGTTACAATGGCACTTGTGTTAGCTAATCCAGGTTTATCATTTTAAAAGGCTAATTGATCATTAGAAAACCCTTTTGCTATTATGTTAGCACAGCTGAAAACTGTTGAGCAGGGTAGCCCAATGGTTAGAGCGTTGGACTAGTAACCAGAAGGTTGCAAGTTCAAACCCCTGAGCTGACAAGGTACAAATCTGTTGTTCTGCCCCTGAACAGGCAGTTAACCCACTGTTCCTAGGCCATCATTGAAAATAAGAATTTGTTCTTAATTGACTTGCCTAGTTAAATAGAGGTAAAATATATTTTTTTAAAGAACTGGCCTTCTTTGGGCTAGTTGAGTATCAGCATTTGTGGGTTTGATAACAGGCTCAAAATGGCCAGAAAAAAATAACTTTCTTCCGAAATTCATCAGTCTATTCTTGTTCTGAGAAATTAAGGATATTCCATGCAAGAAATTGCCAAGAAACTGAAGATCTCATACAACACGGTGTACTACTCCCTTCACAGAACAGTGCAAACTGGCCCTAACCAGAATAGAAAGAGGAGTGGGAGGCCCCGTTGCACAACTGAGCAAGAGGACAAGTACATTAGAGTGTCTAGTTTGAGAAACAGGCACCTCACAAGTCCTCAACTGGCAGCTTCATTAAAAAGTACCCGCAAAACACCAGTCTCAACGTCAACAGTGAAGAGGCGACTCCGGGATGCTGGCCTTCTAGGCAGAGTTCCTCTGTCCAGTGTCTATGTTCTTTTGCCAATCTTAATCTTTTCCTTTTATTGGCCAGTCTGAGATATGGCTTTTTCTTTGCAACTCTGCCTAGAAGGCCAGCATCCCGGAGTCGCCCCTTCACTGTTGACGTTGAGACTGGTGTTTTACGGGTACTATTTAATGAAGCTGCCAGTTGAGGACTTGTGAGGTGTCTGTTTCTCAAACTAGACACTCTAATGTACTGGTCCTCTTGCTAACACAACGTGCCATTAGAACACAGGATTGATGGTTTCTGATAATGGGCCTCTGTACGCCTATGTAGATATTCCATATAAAATCTGCCGTTTCCAGCTACAATAGTAATTTACAACATTAACAATGTCTACACCCTATTTCTGATCAATTTGATGTTATTTTAATGGACATTTAAAAAAAAAAAAATTCAAAAACAAGGACATTTCTAAGTGATCCCAAGTGAACCCCTAAGTGAACGGTAGTGTGTGTCCTTGTTTTTGGAAGAAAAACATTTTTTTTTGTCCATTAAAATAACATAAAATTGATCAGAAATACTGTGTAGACATTGTTAATGTTGTAAATGACTATTGTAGCCGGAAAGGGCAGATTTTGTATGGAATATCTACATAGGCGAATAGAGGCAGTTGAAGTTGGGAAGTTTACATACACTTAGGTTGGAGTCATTAAAACTTGTTTTTCAACCACTCCACAAATTTCTTGTTAACAAACTATAGTTTTAGCAAGTCGGTTAGGTCATCTACTTTGTGCATGACACAAGTCATTTTTCCAACAATTGTTTACAGATTATTTCACTTATAATTCACAATTCCAGTGGGTCAGGAGCTTACATACACTAAGTTGGCTGTGCCTTTAGACAGCTTGGAAAATTCCAGAAAATGATGTCATGGCTTTAGAAGCTTCTGACAGGCTAATTGACATCATTTGAGTCAATTGGAGGTGTACCTGTGGATGTATTTCAAGGCCTACCTTCAAACTCAGTGCCTCTTTGGTTGACATCATGGGAAAATCAAAAGAAATCAGCCAAGACCTAAGAAAAAAATTTGTAGACCTCCACAAGTCTGGTTCATCCTTGGGAGCAATTTCCAAACGCCTGAAGGTACTACGTTCATCTGTACAAACAATAGTACGCAAGTATAAACACCATGGGACCACACAGCCGTCATTCCGCTCAGGAAGGAGACGCGTTCTGTCTCCTAGAGATGAACGTACTTTGGTGCGAAAAGTATAAATCAATCCCAGAACAACAGCAAAGTACCTTGCGAAGATCCTGGAGGAAACTGGCACAAAAGTATCAATATCCACAGTAAAACGAGTCATATTCTGACATAACCTGAAAGGCTGCTCAGCAAGGAAGAAGCCACTGCTCCAAAACTGCCATAAAAAAGCCAGACTACGGTTTGAAACTGCACATGGGAACAAAGATCATACTTTTTGAAGAACTGTCCTCTGGTCTGATGAAACAAAAATAGAACTGTTTGGCCATAATGACCATCGTTATGTTTGGAGGAAAAAGAGGGAGGCTTGCAAGCCGAATAACACCATTCCAACCATGAAGCAAATCGGTGGCAGCATCATGTTGTGGGGGTGCTTTGCTGCAGGAGGGACTGGTGCACTGCACAAAATAGATGGCATCATGAGGACGGAAAGTTATGTGGATATATTGAAGCAACATCTCAAGACATCAGCCAGGAAGTTAAAGCTTGGTCGCAAATGGGTCTTCCAAATGGACAATGACTCAAAGCATACTTCCAAAGTTGTGGCAAAATGGCTTAAGGACAACAAAGTCAAGGTACTGGAGTGGCCACCACAAAGCCCTGACCTCAACCCTACAGAAAATTTGTGGGCAGAACTGAAAAAGCGTGTGCGAGCAAGGAGGCCTACAAACCTGACTCCGTTACACCAGCTCTGTCAGGAGGAATAGGCCAAAATTCCCCCAACTTATTGTGGGAAGCTTGTGAGGCTACCTGAAACGTTTGACCCAAGTTAAACAATTTAAAGGCAATGCTACCAAATACTAATTGAGTGTATGTAAACTTCTGCCCCACTGGGAATGTGATGAAATAAATAAAAGCTGAAATGAATCATTCTCTCTACTATTATTCTGAAATTTCACATTCTTAAAATAAAGTGGTGATCCTAACTGACCTAAGACAGGGAATTTCTACTTGGATTAAATGTCAGGAATTGTGAAAAACGGAGTTTAAATGTATTTGGCTAAGGTGTATGTAAACTTCCGACTTCAACTGTATATCTTAGCCAATTGGAGCTCTTGTCACCTGCTACATCCATGCTCTGAATGGCACACATACACAATCCATGTCTCAATTGTCTCCAAGCTTAAAAATCTTTCTTTAACTGTAATGTAAGCTTCAATTGGCTAAGACCCTAAATCCAATTGTGGTCAATGGAGCGTGGTTCATTGATAGTTTAGCTCAATGAGTGATGCAATCTCTTCAATAAACATTTGCCATTCTCCCCCATAATGTGTTACAGTATACAAAAGTGTAAAGAAAACAAAACTCAATGCAAAATTAGAGAGCAATGTTAAAACCAACATTAAAAACAAAAATACACAAGCCAGAACCAGAGGAGTTTGTTTCGATAACCGATCTACAGTATTTTGAAGCTGCCATTACGGCGCATTAAATTGTACGGACTATTTACAAATAACAATGTCATCATTAAAGGTACAGTTAACAAAGTACATGATAAAAACACATCATTTCCCAATTACCTAGGCTTTCGTCGAGCAACCCAGTTATTATTACAAAGCGACGGTAATGAAATCATTCCCTTAATTACTAATGATCATCTCTGGAGTGATATGGTAATTTTGGAACGTTTATTCTAGCATTGCCACAATTGATGCCAATGGACATGCTAAGAATACTAACATTCTGAGCTAACCAGATGCTGGTGAAAATGACTAAATAATAACAACAGTTAGTAATTCGAAAATCATGTATGAACTATTCCTTTAATAAGCAGGGACTTGATTGAACATATGAAACAGTTTGCAAAACATCCACATAGTGCAAAGGCCTGTGGCTCCCCGATGGACACCAACAGTAGGCTAACACCATTTCTTTAGCGGGGCATTGTTACACATGTATTCCCTGATGCTCTTAGTAATGGGTTAAAACATTAGAGCTTCAATGTTCTTGGGGAAAGCATAGAGGAGAAAAACATAACTGTAAGAAATGCAATGACTTATTTCTTCTCTGTTTTCAATGTTTGTACAAAGTTCCAGAGGTCTTTAACCACCTGTATGAGACAGAGAGAGATAGAGAGAAACTAATTATAATGCATGCAAATTACATGCTGCATAGCAGAGAGCTATGATTTTTTACTAAAGAATGTATTTTGTGCGCCTTGCCTTGCCATGCCTGGGGAACAATGAATTGAGACAGCATGTAGGGGTACAAGGGGTTAGGTGGGGGGCAATAGTACATACCAGAAAGAATGACTAGGTGCTCGAGTCTGACACATCCCAGAGTCTTTGGCTTCGGAACCAAATCACTTCCACAGATGTTTTCTACACATTGGGATCAAGCCTCCCCTGACCGCACCTTGCAGTCTAAAGACTTTTCACCTGCACAACAACTGCCGATGATGACAGCATGTTCTTAATGGAGGCCTTAATATGTCAGGCTGTTGGATTCATCTCAAAGGATTCCTCATCAATAAAAAGACAGCCTGGTCTGTGACCTGACCCATCCTAGTGCACACACACTCTTGCGCACGCACACACACACACACACGCACACGCACACATTTGAATGTTCACATTTGCAAATACAACCGCAAAAGCACGCGTGCACACACACACACTCTCAAGTCAAGCACACACCCAACCATTTAAGAGGGCTTGTTCTTGTTTGACAAAAACATTCCAATTCCAGTTGTAATAGTTTCCCAGAAACTAAACTGGAATAAAATGGTGATTAGTGAATGCAGTGTCATCACCATCTTGGCCCCATGTGGTCAAGATAAAAGGACTCTTTACTTAAATACTCCAAGTAAAATACTGCTAGGGTGCTGCATCGACATGAGTAAAAATAATCTTCAGTGTACATAAAGTCCCTGCATTACTGCATTACGTACAGTAGCCCTAGATTCATCTAGAGGAATATTCCTTCAGTTGGTCAGAGACCTTGAACATGACAGAGTCTGGTACCATTCACAAACCTCAAGTCCCTTAATTAGGGCTACAAAAGACACACTTGTGAGAGAACTACGACATTAAATCAATGGGGAAGACTTTGCCTTGGCAGGTCTACTCCCATTCCATCCCAAAAAGAGAGCGCGGACCCAAGATGAACATATTTCACTGCACACACTTTACAACAAAACTGTGTGTTATACATTTCAATGTTTCAGATTATTTATTCAGCAATTCATGTCAATAGTCTATAATAACTACATACATACTACAATGCTGATGCTACAGCAGATGCTTTCACTATCAAGGCAACAAGAATACTTACTTTTTTATCTGACATCCTTAAAGAACTTTTGGCAAAATTTTCAAACTTCGCCTCGGTCTTCGGAAGAGGTTTTCCCTGATTGGAAAAGAGCCAGTAAATATGTTTTTAATCTGGGTGAGACATTTAATCAAACTAATGCTTAATCACACTAGAGGGAAAAACAACATTATTACAGTGTAATAACATCTATAACCTACAATTCTGTTTTTATTCACGAGGCAAATATGAGGTGGGCCTTGTACAGCTGATTCTGCTAATACAGTTGGAAGAGGTTACTGTAAGAGAGGAAGAGGAAGAGAGAAGCTAATCCCTCTATATGATGTAATGGCTGTGTGTGCGCCAGTGGTCAGTCACCCCCCACCACCTCAGGCCTGGTGGCAATTGGCGAGGTCAGAGGTTATTCCCACACAACTATGGAGGATGTGTTTCATGTGTTCCACTGAGGCTTCGCTGCAGCCCTTTTTGAATGGAATCAGTGGGAAAAACAAGACATCAATGTGAATTATCTTCAGAGAACACCTTTGATGCCAAGCAGACTTTGGCGTTTATGGCATGTTATGTATGGAAGCATGCAGAGGGAGAGAACACCACAAGATAACCTGTGGACTTTTGCTAAAGACTTGGCGCTCTAAGCTTTAACTGTGAAGCATGAAAATGACTTATGGCTGGTCGATAAGACCAAAATATGATATCACAATACAGTGCCTTGCAAAAGTATTCATCCCCCTTGGCATTTTTCCTATTTTGTTGCATTACAACCTGTAATTTAAATGGATTTTTATTTGGATTTCATGTCATGGAAATACACAAAATAGTCCAAATTGGTGAGGTGAAATTTAAAAAATGACTTGTTTCATAAAATAAAAAAACGGAAAAGTGGTGCGTGCATATGTACTCACCCCCTTTGCTATGAAGCTCCTAAATAAGATCTGTTGCAACCTATTACCTTCAGAAGTCTCATAATTAGTTCAATAAAGTCCACCTGTGTGCAATATAAGTGTCACATGATCTGTCACATGATCTCAGTAAATATACACCTGTTCTGAAAGGCCCCAGAGTCTGAAACACCACTAAGCAAGGGGCACCACCAAGCAAGCGGCACCATGAAGACCAAGGAGCTCTCCAAACAGGACAGGGACAAAGTTGTGGAGAAGTACAGATCAGGGTTGGGTTCTAAAAAAATATCCCAAACTTTGAACATCCCACGGACGTTTGTCTTATTTCTTGTTTGTTTCACAATAAAACATATTTAGCATTTTCAAAGCGGTAGGCATGTTGTGTAAATCAAATGATAAAACGATATAATTTGATAAAAAATATTTTCATTCCAGGTTGTAATGCCAAGGGGGGTGAAAATAGGAAAAATACCAAGGGGGGTGAATACTTTCGCAAGCCACCGTATTTTTCAAATTTTTGTTTTTCAATAATACGTTCTAAATTGACTTTATGAGTTGTGCATGACCCTAACATAGTTCTCTGATTTTAGAAGATACTGTTGCACAAACAACATGCTAATTTACGCCTACTCCAGCACTGGTATTAGGCTGCATTAGCGAGCTACGTTTGCTCTGAGTACATTTATTAGTTAGCTAGCTAGCCAGCTAACTAGCGATTAGCATTAGCACAATTTATTTTAGCCACAACCTGCTCAGAAAAGACAAACTGGCGGTTTGTAGACAGTAAGATACACAAACTAATAGTGTAAATATATAAAACTCTTTATATAAAACAGATTTATATTAACTCAATGAGGCCCACCGTATGGCTGGCACGTTTTGGACTACTAACCCCTTTTAAACATAGTGTGTTTGAGCTAAAGACTTCCGAGTTGTACCATTGTATTCGTCGATTTCTTTTGCATCAATAGATACCAAAAATTTGTCTGTGTGATTAACGGGGGCTGAGCTAGAGCGGTGTTTGTGAGACACGGGTGAACCCCGAAGGGGCCTGAGCTGGGACTTTTGTACAAAAACGTCTGTAGAGTCCGAATGGTTTGAGCTACAAACTATTAAAAACTATTTATGAAAAGCTGAGACTGTCACGAACCCACAAATGTTTTGCTCTGTTTCGCTCACAAGACACACAAGAGTCATTAGAAGGCCAGGGTCTATAATACTGTAATAAGCTCACATAGTTACTTTCACAAACTCCACACAGTTGTCACTGACTCGTTGGATATTAACTTCCCAGTGAGCAAAAAAAGTAATAAAAAATAAATACTATTCTGTACTTACAACATTCATATACATTCCTTTTTATCGGGTTTATGCTTTGGCTGACCTTATTTTTTTATTGACATTTATGTCAAATTGTTTTGTGTTCTACCTGTAGCCCTGGTTGTCCTGAAAAGAAAATGGTAAAACACTTCATTGTGAGGCTAAATATAATGGCTGGACATGTAGATAAATGAATGTCAGAAAAATGAAAAGCAGATGTTTCCTGGGGTCTCGGGACTGATAGGGTTAAGAAGAAAAGTAGAAAGCAGCATTGTTGTCATCAACATATTGTTGCATTGACCATGCACACTGAAGAGTGAACGGTCGCCAAGTGACCTTGTGGTCGAGGTCACTTGGGGTGGGGGTGGGGGAGGGGGGGTTGTTGAGAGAGAGAGAGAAAGACAATTCAAGTAGTGGAATAAACTATACAAACAGAGTGATGTTTTACATTTAACAAACCAAACATTGAAATACAGTTATAGAAGGTAAGGTAAAAAACCCAAACCAGTCCGTGCATCAATACCGGTCTATAGTAAAATACATTATACCGCATAACCCTAAAATGAACGTGTTACCTCTTTGGCTAACGACGCTAGCTTGCTCTTGATTTCAGGCACGGTGAGAACATTGGATGGGCCAGCTCCAGACTTTTCCTTCTGACTCTTGTCTTTTCCTCCCACTGGTGTCTGCAAGTCAAACAAGATCAACATCATTCAAAGGTGTGCTTGTTCCCGTAACTTAACTAGCGTAACTGAAAAGTTGAAACTTAGGCTTAGATTGGTGTCAATATTCACTTGTTTCTACGTAGGCTACATACAGTACCAGTCAAAAGTTTGAACACACCTACTCATTAAAGGGTTTTTCTGTATTTTTACTATTTTCTCCATTGTATGGATTGTATAATGGTTGTATAACGGTGAAGACATCAAAACTATGAAATAACACATGGAATCATGTAGTAAGCCAAAAAGTTTTAAACAAATCAAAATATATTTAAAATTCTTCAAAGTAGCCACCCTTTCCCTTGATGACAGCTTTGCACATTCTTGGCATTCTCTCAACCAGCTTCATGAGGTAGTCACCTGGAATGCATTTCAATTAACAGGTGTGGCTTGTTAATTTGTGGAATTTCTTCCTTAATGCGTTTGAGTCAATCAGTTGTGTTGTGAAAAGGTAGGGGTGGTATACAGAAGATAGCCCTATTTCGTAAAATACCAAGTCCATATTATGGCAAGAACAGCTCAAATAAGCAGAGAAATGACAGTCCATCATTACTTTAAGACAAGGTCAATCAATCTGGAAAATCTCAAGAACTTTGAAAGTTTCTTCCAAGTGCAGTCGCAAAAACCATCAAGCGCTATGATGAAACTAGCTATCATGAGGACCGCCACAGGAAAGGAAGACCCAGAGTTACATCTACTGCAGAGGATAAGTTCATTAGTTACCAGCCTCAGAAATTGCAGCCCAAATAAATGCTTCACAGGGTTCAAGTAATAGACACATCTCAACATCAAATGTTCAGAGGAGACTGCGTGAATAAGGCCTTCATGGTCGATTTGCTGCAAAGAAACCATGACTAAAGGACACCAATAATAAGAAGAGACTTGCTTGGGCCAAGAAACACGAGCCATGGACATTAGACCGGTGTAAATCTGTCCTTTGGTCTGATGAGTCCAACCGTCGTGTCTTTGTGAGATGCAGAGTAGGTGAACGGATGATCTCTGCATGAGTAGTTCCCACCGTAAAGCATGGCGGAGGAGGTGTGATGGTGTGTGGGTGCTTTGCTGGTGACACTGTATGTGATTTATTTTGAATTCAAGGCACACTTACCAGCATGGCTACCACAGCATTATTCAGCGCTATGCCATCCCATCTGGTTTGCGCTTAGTGGGACTATCATTTGTTTTTCAACAGGACAATGACCCAACACACCACCAGGATGTGAAAGGGCTATTTGACCAAGAAGGAGTGTGATGGAGTGTTGCATCAGATTACCTGGCATCAACAATCACTTGGCCTCAAACCAATTGAGATGGTTTGGGATGAGTTGGACCACAGAGTGAAGGAAAAGCAGCCAACATGTGCATGGGGAACTCCTTCAAGACTGTTGGAAAGCATTACAGGTGATGATGGTTGAGAGAATGCCAAGAGTGTGCAAAGCTGTCATCAAGGCAAAGGGTGGCTATTTGAAGAATCTAAAATCTAAAATATATTTTGACTCTTTTGGTTACTACATGATTCCATATTAGTTATTAAATAGTTTTGATGTCTTTCATTATTCTACAATGTAGAAAATATAAAAAATAAAGAAAAATCCTTGAATGAGTAGGTGTGTCCAAACCTTTGACTGGTACTGTAGGTCTTTAGTGTGTTCCTCTTCCCACCATGACAACATAAGAAAATAATTCTCTACTGGCCAAAACACTTCATGTACATCCAATCAATGTATTTGTGAGGGGCATCTATGCCATTCGCCCATTTTCAACTGTTCCATAACAATGCGATTGGTGGTAGCTAGTGAACTGGCCTTGTGAGCCCAAGACCAGCCTGTGCTTAGTATGCTGGCTACAGCCCCTATCCTGACCGATTTAGTGTGACTGAGAGAGGTTCCCCCATTAGGGACAGCTTGAGCAGCCAGCTGGAAGGGGATTAAAGCAAACGGACACCAAATTCTACCCTAATTACAGCACCTTTTGACAAATATGTAAAAATTATCCTTTTATTGCTTCCAAGCAGAAGAGGGCAAACCCAGACTTTAGCGTTGAGCAACAGAGCAACAGAGAAAAACTAAAATATTAGTTAACTCCCCTAGACTGACACTGTGAAAGGGGTCATTCTACAATGGGAAACGCAGCGGCCGCTTGCTCACATTTCCCTAAACGTTTTGCGCTACGGCTAAGAATGAAAAGCTACCAAGCTACCAACGAACACTTTGATAAGTAATATTGAGTAATATTACGAACCCAGAGGCTCTATATAGTGGTGAGAGACTTTTCCCCCTCATAGCAGTTATGTAAACTGACAACGTTTGAGTCCCATCGTCATTGTTTTCCTTTACAACACAAAGAGGCCCTTTGTTTGTTTGTCTGTGCGTGTGTGTGTGTGTGTGTGTGCATGCAGGCATGCATACAGTGTGTGTGAGCCTCAGAGAGTCCTCTGCGAACATGGCGTTAACAGGGCTACAGGTGTGTCCAGAGCTGGGCGGACAAGGCCCCAGAAGTCATCAATTAGGAGTGTGTGAGTGTGATACAATTTGACACGCCATACACCGTGGCTTCGCGTTATACAAGCAGGGAGCCTGTTGCTACATGCAGGCCCGGCTGGAATCCACTGTGATTGCAGGGTTTCATTGATGGACGGAGCTGTGTTAAAACTAGGGGAGAGGGACCTTCTTGGAGAGACTTTCTGTCATGCGACTGAGGAACTAACAATAAGAAAGCATTCTGTTTTTTATGACCAAGGAGTGATATTTTTCCTCATAGCGAACACTTGACACTTGCCTTATTTTTTTTTACCCGTACCAGCACCATAGTACAGTGAAAATAATGACCCGCACGCAATCCAAAGCCGCCTGTCAAAAATAAATGTATGAAAAGTATCATATTAACTCTCCGATTGTGCGTATTAGTGTTTCGACGTGACGTCAAAAGGTTTTTAGACAATCTTTGCTATTTTGAATGTTAAATATCAGCATACAATAACTGATGTAAAGATAGCAGAATCTACGCTAAAGAGGTGATGGGAGCAAATGAGGATAGTATATTCAAAGTTGGCACATTCAAATGGCATGTCACTCAGAATCACCACGGAAACATCAGGCGGTGTGCGTCCACAACAAGCGTGTGGACCCGGACAGTGAGAATATAATAGGCATGTCGCTAATTCAAACCATTGCATTTGAAACATATTGAAAGTAGATGCGTTCCATTGTATTTGGAACATATTAAAAGTTGTGTAAACTGATCATTACCCAAAATAATAACAGACCAGATATCTTGATTGTGGGATGGACAAAGGAACCACTTTTTTTGGCCTCCATCGCACAGATGGAAAAACGCACACACACATGCACACACACCCTCACACCTTCGACTTGAAAAAACCCACATGCCACTGGCTCCTGGCCAAGAAATGGCCGGCGTATTTATTATTTGGGGGGCGGCTCTCCACTTCCAAAGGACAGCTGTGGAACTGAAACAGCTGATAAACAGACAGAGCAGAGCAAGCTGTTTAATCTGCGCCAGACACTTATTACAGATGCCACGGGACATGTGACTTAATCACTTGCACACTATCATTTGATGTAATCGCTCGTCTCCGATTCGCTCGTCTTCGCTACAAATACATGGTCATGATGACACTTCTGCCGGCTAAGTCAGACTGTCTGAGGTAGTAATTGTTCCTTTGGTGTCTTGTAGGAGGGCTTTGGGGCCAGGTAAGGAGACAAAATACATTTCGCTGAGAAACTTCCACTCTCAAGACCAGGACAAAAAAAGTCCTGTTTTTATTGATAAAACAATAGAGCTCAACTTAATTAAAATAGAACAATGCAGAACCATTGAAAAATGTGGCAAATTTGCGATGGGATAAAAACAATCGTGATCGGGTAGGCAAGACACAGGTGCACATTAGGGGATGTGTGAAATGGACAATGTTCAAACAACACATGATTTGTTTTCTTTGATTTTCAGTAAAAACATTTTTTTTTTTATCTTAAAATTCCATGTGAATTCAGCAACGGTTTGGGTCTCATGGTGCGTCCCTTTCAGATTGTTAAACATTGCACCTGTACTACCATTACTATACCTCAATTCCCCCTCACAAAGTTAGCATTTCCTTCTCATTTAACTTCTCAAAGTATTGTCATACAGGACTTCACTGCGGTTGCTTGCCTTTCCCTGCCATTTTTCCAACTGTTAACGACGATGAAGTAGTGATTGAGAGTCGACTCAAAAATAATTGATTCCTTGACTGCATTTCAATGTTTAGTTTGTTAAATGTGATATGCCGTGTGTAACGTCCATTTTTATTGTTTACTTGGTAACACTGTTCTTGACACCCAGCGTCATAACACGCTATGACACAATCATAATCATGTCATAACAGCAGACATAACTTGTCATAACCTGTTATCATATGGTCATAACACTGTCATGACACATATATTTAGACCTGTTGTGACATTATTTTATAGCTGGTTATGATACCTCCATAGGAGTGTAAAAACCCACAAAACCTACCATGGTAGTTATTTTATGGCTGGTTATGACACCTACATAAGAGTGTCAAAACCCACAAAACCTACCACAAGGCAAAACATTCCATTACACCATTACACATTAAATTATCATTGTAATTGCGCACACATTGATGTCAGACATGCACCAACGCAAATGCTCTGCTGCTGGTGACTGGGATGAAAGCCGATTTCAGAAACAGGACAAGACACCCTCTTGTAAATGAGAACTTGTTCTCAACTGGCCTACCTGGTTAAATAAAGGTGAAATACAAATAAAATAAAAACGAAATAAAAAAGATAGGCCTAGTGCACGGTTCTGACTCATACGTTTCTGCCTTTCCTCCAAATGTTGCAATTGCAATTTAGAGCAACACACTTTGGTGTAGTAATCATGAAAATAGAATAACTATTCTAGAAGGAGAGTTTACAGTCTAACCAGACACCTAGGTATTTGTAGTTGTCCACATATTCTAAGTCAGAACCGTCCAGAGTAGTGATGCTAGTCGGGCGGGTGTGGGCAACAATCGGTTGAAGAGCATGCATTTAGTTTTACTAGCATTAAAAAGCAGTTGGAGGCTACATAGAGACTGCCAGATGTCCGGACAACAGGATTTGACACACTGAACTCTATCTGAGAAGTAGCTGGTGAACCAGGCGAGGCAGTCATTTGAGAAACCAAGGCTATTGAGTCTGCCGATAAGAATGTGGTGATTGACAGTCGAAAGCCTTGGCCAGGTCGATGAAGACGGCTGCACAATACTGTCTTTTAACGATGGTGGTTATGATATCGTTTAGGACCTTGAGCGTGGCTGAGGTGCACCCATGACCAACTCGGAAACCAGATTGCATAGTGGAAAAGGTACGGTGGGATTCAAAATGGTCGGTGATCTGTTTGTTAACTTGGCTTTCAAAGATTTTAGAAAGGCAGGGCAGGATGGATATAGGTCTGTAACAGTTTATAGGCAATCAAAAGCTGTATCTCGCAATGGAATGCTACAGTTGAAGTCAGACGTTTACATACACCTTAGCCAAATACATTTAAACTCAGTTTTTCACAATTCCTGACATTTAATCCTAGTAAAATGTTCAAACATTTCGGGTAGCCTTCCACAAGCTTCCCACAATAAGTTGGGTGAACTTTGGCCCATTCCTCCTGACAGAGCTGGTGTAAGTGAGTCAGGTTTGTAGGCCTCCTTGCTCGCATGCACTTTTTCAGTTCTGCCTACAAATTTTCTATGGGATTGAGGTCAGGGTTTTGTGATGGCCACTCCAATACCTTGACTTTGTTGTCCTTAAGCCATTTGCCACAACTTTGGAAATACGCTTTGGGTCATTGTCAATTAAGAAATCCATTTGCGACCAAGCTTCAGCTTCCTGACTGATTTTGTGAAGTGCACCAGTCCCTCCTGCAGTAAAGCACCCCCCACAACATGATGCTGCCACCCCCGTGCTTCACGGTTGGGATGGTGTTCTTCGGCTTGCAAGCCTCCCCTTTTTTCCTCCAAACATAACGATGGTCATTATGGCCAAACAGTTCTATTTTTGTTTCATCAGACCAGAGGACATTTCTGAGGACATTTGCACTTTTCGCACCAAAGTACGTTCATTTCTAGGAGACAGAACGCATCTCCTTCCTGAGCGGTATGACAGCTGCGTAGTCCCATGGTGTTTATACTTGCATACTATTGTTTGTACAGATGAACATGGTACCTTTAGACATTTGGAAATTGCTCCCAAGGATGAACCAGACTTGTGGAGGTCTACAATTTATTTCTGAGGTCTTGGCTGATTTATTTTGATTTTCCCATGATGTCAAGCAAAGAGGCACTGAGCTTGAAGGTAGGCCTTGAAATACATCAACAGGTACACCTCCAATTGACTCAAATTATGTCAATTAGCCTATCAGAAGCTTCTAAAGCCATGACATCATTTTCTGGAATTTTCCAAGCTGTTTAAAGGCACAGTCAAATTAGTGTATGTAAACTTCTGACCCACTGGAACTGTGATACAGTGAATTATAAGTTAAATAATCTGTCTCTAAACAATTGTTGTAACAATTACTTGTGATATGCACAAAGTAGAAGTCCTAACCGACTTGCCAAAACTATAGTTTGTTAACAAGAAATGTGTGGAGTGGTTGAAAAACAACTTTTAATGACTCTTCCGAATTCAACTGTATATCTCGCAATTTCTTGGCTTGTAATGTCTCGCAATTTCAGTAAAGCAGGGCCTACAATCAATGAATAGGATAGGATACTGATGAGATGAGTGAGATGCAACACTTGACACTCTCACACAGTCACACACAGTATGGGTGCATGTGCATGGGTTCGCTTCATGCTGTTCACAGAGTGGTAGCCAGGGCACCAAAACAGCGGAGATGTTCAGCCTCACTTGCCAGCTAACTTTACACAACTTTCCCCAGGCCTTTATTGCCTATTGTCTAGTTAGGCTATAACACATAATATTATAGGTTTTGTGCTAACTGCACTGTGATAATTGTTTTTGTGAAAACATAAAATAAAACATTTGCCAATAGTGAAGATTTATGTCTTCCAAGGAGGATCCCAGGCAGAGCATCTTACAGCTTTACGACCGTGGCGCATGCTCGGAGGCATCACCACAGAACAGGCAGCCTGCTTCCACTTCCATCAATCAAAAAGTACTAAGACACTACCGACTACAAAATTCAGACCGACAAACTTGAACGGCAGTCATATCGACCCACTTCGCTCCACCAAAAACAGTAGATGACGGGGCAAAGAGTTTAGAAATATGGTGAGAGGCACTGGCAAAGGATCTGACGAGCTACCCTAATGACCAGTCACCTGCACTAAGAAAACGCCTGCTTCCTCCAACCTCAGGGGCATCTGGGAGCAACCTGCCTGCTGCTCCAGGCATCAAACACCCGTAATGAGAGCAATTGGGAGAAGGTGTGTACAGGAAGCGAGGGGTGTGAGGAGGCTGTTTGAGCGGGAGAGAGGGAGGGAGGGGTGGCTGAGGGCTGGGGGGGGTGGGGGGTCGGGGTTAGGATTAGGTAGGGTGGGACTGGGGAGTTAAACTGGCAGGTTTCAGAGGTTAGCCTGTTGGTTAATCCACGCTAGCACTTTAACAACGGCTGTCGTAACGTGCTGAACAGCGGCCATTACAGAATTAAATAGATTAGCCAGCGCGCTCTACCACACACCGCACGCTTCCCTGAGGGCTACGCAATGCCCCGGGTGATTAGCATAGCAAGTCTCACCTCATTGTGCATTAGCGTCTGACATCACAGACAAAGGGTACAGTTTTCTGTCCGAAACAATGTTCTAGGAGGATTTTGATCATTTCTTGTCATGACAGGAAGTGTTTTAGGCATTTTACCTTACATATTGTTTGAGAGAAAAGGACATTTTGACTTTTTGAGACACTGCTATGAAGTTTTGAAAAAACGAAATAAGAGATTCTCACATGGTTATTTCTTTCTTGATTAATGCTCATCAAAGTAGCATATGTTATAACAATACAAGAGAGAAATGACAGGTCACTGGTAATGTTTAAAATCAAGCTGGAGTCATTTGGGGGGCTACGGGGGTGGGGGCTGATTAGGGCATTCTTAAGGACGGGTGGAAAATGAGAAGGTTGCAAAGGTGGGAGGTGGGGGGAGGGACATTTTAGCATCAAAGTGGTCTTCAACCCAAAACGGTAGGTCAGGCCGAGGGGTCGTGGTCTTAAACCCCGTCCTGGGAAACGTGTTCAGGGGTCAGATGTGTTTGTTTAACACAGAGAGAGTTCAATCCTTGGGTTTGTAAGGCTGTCGTCCAAGACATTCCACCTGAGAAATGAAGTACCAGTCTAGAGCTAATTGCTACTTGGATTCATCACATTCTTTGCTGTGCTTTGATTCCAAGCAGCTTGCTGAGAGTCTGGCAAGTACCTCTGGGACAGTGGTCTTATAAGAAGACAAGTCTTATAAATATTTGTCTTGACATGAACATTCAAATGTAACTACTATGAAAATGTACAGGTTTTAATAAGCTTTATTTACATTTAAAAATGTAATCTCGTCTCTTGTGACAAGACTGGCAACAGAAATGTCTCTAGAGCGCGCAGGATTTTCTACATTGTCCCGCATGAACAATTTCATGGAAGGAAACAGCTGATGCGTCTGTTCGCTACACATCACAACTCCTATTTGGCGAAAGATGTCTGCAATTTTTCATGTTCAGCAGCATAATGCCGACCTTAAGAATCTTCTTTCTAAACTAGCTGGCAGAGAACATGTGTTTTCCAGGAGTTTGTTTTGAAGCCCAGACCACAAATGCCCCCTTAAACTGTCTGCTTTGGGATTGCCTAACCACAAACAACTCCTTGGAAACTCTCATTGCCTCCTCAGCTCTAGGACTATTTTGGAATCACATGACCTTTTCCCATAGATTGAAAACTCTACAATTTATCTGGCAAATGAAAATACCACTTTTGGGAGCAGCCAACAGTGCTTCTTTTGGATGTGCGTAATTACTCTGGCTTCATGGCCTAAAGAGGCCTAAACAGGTATAAAAGTTTACCTACCTTGGTTTGAGGTTTAGCCAATGGTCCCCCTTGATTCCCTGGTGAGCCATTCTGTGCCAATGTCACACTTTTAGGCTTCTGCCCCAAAGGCTCCAGGCTCTGAGAGACAACACCATTAGTTGGGAGAGATGCGGGAAGCACTATACACAATCGAAAATCCAATTACAGTAATCGTTTCATTTGGGAGGACATGTTGACACTGCAAAAAAAGTGTTGCTTTTGTCAAAATAGACCATAGCACTTTTAATACTTTTCAGTTTGAACAGCATTTATCTCACTGTCCGTCTGTCTGTACGCTACTTCAGTCAGATCAGTAAAGGAGGTCGTTGGGGAGTAAAGGACGGCAATTAGTATGCTCTCTGTCCTCTGTGTTTCAACCCAGGAAGCTTATTAATATCCATGCTGCCACTGCTCATCACTATAATACAGTATGAGCATGACAAAGAGACAGAGAGCAAAGAAAAGAAGAGGAAGTAGAAGAAAAGACAAATAAATAATGAATGAACGAGAGGAGCTGTGTGTGTAGCAGAATAAATCAACAGGTGACCGAAATGCTCAGCTGTCGTCTGGCTCTGGGGCTAGAATCAGTGCTCATGTCGCAGGTATGTGCATCTGCCCTGCTTTGATCTCTCGCGGTCTGGCACAGTTAAGACTTGGACGCTGCCTTTAAAATCACAAACAGACACACGCACACAATGATACACACACACACACAGGCACACGCGAACACGCACACTGTTCAAAGACAAAGGCCAGGTGCAATGACGGACTGTTGAACAAGAGAAGGGGGTATCAGACAGAAAGAGAGGATAAACAGAGCAACGAAAGAGAAAGGTGGGAGGACTGAGGGACAGGACATGGAGTTCTGGGTGCCTTATCGAGGAGAGGGGGTGGGGGGGGTGGAGGAAATAGGAACTCCCAATGCCTAGACTTGTAGGCTGTGTTTGTCGAGTTGTCTTTACTGCGATAGTATGTGTCTCACTCTGCACAGTGCTGGTAGAGTGCTCAGGTAGATTACAGAGGAGAAATCCCATCATTATACCCGGCAGACCCTGTGCTTTAGTCTCGAAAAAACAGATGGGTACAAGAGGGAACAAGATGAAAAAGTTTCCTCCGCTCCGTCTCGAGCAAAATGGCCGCAGGTCAACGGGTGCAGAAATGAAAGAGCTAGTTTACAGAACATACAATAACTATGAAACATTTACAAAATTGTATTTGACACTGATATGTACTACACAAATAAGACATGATGTTAGACAACAACAAAAAATATATCAAATATAATATGCCTACAATATGTCACAATCCTAACTTTCTAAGATGGTCCCGTGTGGCTCAGTTGGTAGAGCATGGCGCTTACAACACCAGGGTTGTGGGTTTGTTTCCCATGGGGGACCGGCAAAAAAATGTATGCTCTCACTACTGTAAGTCGCTCTCGTCTGCAAAATATCAACATATTAGTACTTTTTGGATCTAAGGCTGTGTTTAGACAGGCAGCCCAATTCAAATGTTTCCCCCCCCTCCCACTAATTTGTCTTTTGACCAATCGGATCAGCCCTGAAAAAGATCTGATATGAAAAGACCTGATGTGATTGGTTTAAGACCAATTTAGTGGGAAGAATATCAGAAATGGGCTGCCAATGTGAACGTGGTCTATTGGCATGCTCTGCTACATGGACAAGTCCTTGTATAGCATGACACCTAGTGGACACATAAGATACATAATCTATGCCCAGTGTCATGTTTTTAGTAGAACAGAATAAAAGGGCTTACTTTCTTTATGGTTGGTTTGACTGGGACCTTCTGTACTTTCACGTCACTCTCATCTTCATCACTATCATCGTCGTTGTCATCATCACTACAAAAGAATAGAACACGAAAATGTATGTCACGTTATCTAATGGTAGTCCAACAAAGATACATGACGCAAGACACACACCAACAAACCTAAAATACAAAAAAAGAAGATTCATACTCATCATCGTCGTCATCTTCATCGCAATCATCATCATCATTTGACTCCATTTTCAGTTTCTTCTGCAAAGGGATACAATATTTTCTAACTTTTGGTAGTAAAGGAATATGCTGAGGAATATGGTACAGTATGTAGTCAGGACAAAAATGATTGGCACCCTTGATAAAGATTAGCAAAAAAAGACTACAAAATAAAGAATACAAATACTGAGCTATTATTGTACGTTCCAAAAAATTGGGAAATTATATTTTTTTATACAATTGCTCAGTGAAAGAGATTTGGTTCAAAAAGTAATATTTTTTCTCTCAAAAAGATAGTATTCAAAATGACCGGCACCCCTGTTTTCTATACCTTTCAATGCCTCACCTTGCGAGGATACCGGCACTGAGCCTTTTTCTAACATGTTTTTTGAGATTGGAGAACATAGTTGGATCAATAGCCAGCCTCCACCCAGTACCCTGCCCTGAACTTAGTCACTGTCACTAGCCGGCTACCACCCGGTTACTTATCCCTGCACAATAGAGACTGCTGCCCAACGTACACAGGCATGGAACACTGGTCACTTTAATCATGGAACACTGATATACTATATATCCTATCCGCACTGTCCATAATGTCTATACATCCCATCACATATATACTGTATATATTTATACTCCGGACTCAGACATTGCTCGTCCTAATATTTATTAAATGTCTTAATTCCATTGTTTTACTTTTAGATTTGTGTGTATTGTTGTGTATTGTTAGATAGGAACACAAGCATTTCTCGACACCCACAATAACATCTGCTAAACATGTGTATGCGAAAAAGTTTATTGATTTGATGTAAATGTCTGGAGTTTGCTAAATGGCATTGACACTTGGATTAGAACCGTTGCTATGGTCAGATAACATGAAAATAAAGCTCTTTGACCATGCAGATCATTGGTGGATTTGGCATTGAAAGAACGATGCATATGCAGAAAAGAACCCCATACCTACTGTAAAATATGGTGGTGGATCTTTGATGTTAAGGGGCTATTTTGCTTCCAATGGTCCTGGGGCCCTTGTTAAGGTTAACGGCATCATGAACTTGATCAAGGATCTGGAAAGATTCTGTGTGGAGGAATGCTCTACGGTTTTTCCCAATATGTTCTCCATGTTCTCATAAAACATTTGACAAAAAGCCTCAGTGACATTATCCTCGCAATGTGAAGTAGTGAAAGGTATTGAAAACAAGGGTGCCAATAAATTTGACCCCTATATATTTTTTTATTTATTATTATTTGTTGTCTTTCTCAGAGAATTAGAATAAAATAACATAATTTCCAATTGTTATTTTTAAGAATACAGTATTTGTATAGATCAGTATTTGTATTATTTATTTTTGAGTCTGTTTTGGCTTTATCAAGGGTGCCAATCATTTTGGACCTAAATGCATGCAGTTGAATCCAATCCAATAATGAGCTAAGTAAACAGCAGGAGGAACATACCGGAGCTGGACGCTTCCCTGAGGTCAAGCTTGACGGCCTCTTCACAGGTGACGAGCTGTTTTCCTCTTCTTCGTCATCAGAGTCCTTCACATCTACAAATTGAGATTAGGTTACACCTAATCTCAATGCTGCTGCTGCTGTCTTGTACTGTCAAAAATGTCACCTTATATCTAGCCCAAAGAGAGTATAGAAACAACTAAATCAGTAGAGTGCAAATGAAGTCACTCACTGATAAAATGCTGTCCACTGATGTACACTGGTCCACAGCCAGACTGGAGGCGGAAGGTTACTGGAGGGGTGATCCCAAACCCTCCTAAACTCATCTGCCAAAATTAGGAATAAAATAAGGAAGTCGATTCAACAAAAAATCCATAGATGTTCAACGTCACAAACTACATTTATTACAGAATGTACATTCAACTTGAGGAAGGGAGGGAGGATCCCACACACCTGCAAGCAAAGGTGTCTTATCAAATGATCTATTACTACATGATCTTATCAAAACATCTATTCAGATGTATCTGCTTGATAAATATTAAAGAAGTGGGTGCTGCCAGACAGTTGTGAATGTGAATTCCAAACTGCCAGGCCATTGTTCTGGTTGCGATAGCAACCAAACAAAACACAGATGTATGTGTTAGAATAACTACTGTAAAAGTGTTCAGGTAGTTATAACTTCCATAAATAACATAATTATCCACTCATAGCTAGTGTTTTCAAGCCCTGAACCAGAACCAAAATACACACTAGCTTGTAACATTGGCCCGAGCTATGCAGAAGGCAACAAGCCAAGCATGTTTAAACAATGGAGGTCATAAACAGAGACAATCAATCAAATGTATTTTGTAAAGCCCTTTTTACATCAGCAGTTGTCACAAAATTGCTTATACTGATACCCAGCCTAAATCCCCAAAGATCAAGCAATGGTGACAGTGTTCTCTGGATCAGGGCAGCAGTCATATTTTCCATTTAATAGGTGGAAACTGGATTACTTTAGGAGCAACAAGTCTGACATAATGGAGACATAGCCACTCATGGTCTGCTTCAGAGTCATTAACAAGCGTAAGTAGCTGTCTCTAGAGTCACCAATGTAGTGTGTGCAAAATCATGTGAAATACACTGGAAATGGGTTGTGTGGTTCATTGCATCCAGCAGTGTTGTGGCTTGTATCATGGCCAAACATACCTGTAGCATCTTTGTAGACCTATGTCGTAGTAACACTGTAATTACTACAGTAACAACACGTTATTTTAGTAATTGCTTAGTAATTGCACGGTAATGGAGTTGAGTGCTTTTCACTATTATAAAAGTGGAATAACGGACAGGGTTAAAAGAAGCTTCAGGTAAGTAACAGCACAGAACTATGGCGATTCATCATTCTAAAACACTCACAGAGGGCAGCACAGACGGCTTCAGCACAGCCAGTGGAATTTTGGTGGTCTTTCCGTCGTATGTGACGCCCTCGATCTCCACCGTATGAAACTTATCCTCTGCCTCAGCACCCAGGCACACCTGCAACACCAACACACACACACAGCTGTTTCACAGATATGATACTGTATGTTTCGACCACGTTGGAACACACCAGCAACCTACAGTCTCCCACATTTCTCTGTCAACTATCACCTCTGCTTGGTGGCAAAAAGGGAGAGTGACTGAAAGAACATTACTATGATGATATCCATTTTGAGGACAGGGACTGAGTCATTTGCAATGGTAGGAAAAGGTTAGCTAAGTATAAGAAAACACATTGTTGATTAAAATGGTATTCCTTTAAATACACATCAAAGAACTATGACTAGATATTGTATTCATTGTATTATTAGTCACGTTTTCTGACATTTATAATATTGACAAAGGTGAACTTGGTACATGCAATGTATGCATATGCAATGTATGTCTTACATTCTTCTCTAAGAGGTGCACATTTTGCACAGGTTCAAAGATAAATATACTGCAGAAAGTGTACAAATAAAAGGAATCGATGAAGAATATATAAAAACATTCCAATTAGAGAAACTCTCACAGTGTAGTTTAATTGAAACGTGTCAGTTGTCAAGACCTAATCCCGATGGACCTTTTTAATGCATGCATCGTTTGTCAGGACATTTTTATTTTATTTTTTTAACTAAATAATTAACCTTTGGCCAAGTACAGTGTTATGATATTCTCTAGTCCAGGGTTCCTAAAACTCGTCTTTTTTTTTTGTCCTAGCACTACACAGCTGATTCAAATTATCAACTAGCCATTAAGCATTGATCATTTGAATCAGCTGTGTAGTGCTAGGGCAAAAACGTGCACCGAGTTTGGGAAATGCTGCTCTCGTCTAACACAAGCTCGGGCTCAGAATTGGCATAGTGATGATCTTACTGCTTTGAGTGACAGCTGATGATCCGCATCATCGTCCTCCTCAACTTTGAACTCCTTTCTGTCCGATTTGAGTGTACAACCTTAAGTTGACAACACAAGGGTTAGCAAACTCAAAGCAAATAGCTGTTGGCGTACTACAATTGAAAACGGAAATATAACATTATCATTGACAACAAATTCATCTAGTTAGCCTCTTAGCTTGCTAAAACGCAAACCAAGAGCGGTTTGTTGAATTGGCGCGAGAAGCGCATTACTGTTACCTAGCTTAAATTGAACTAGCTAGATACATATGGTGTGTTTGGGACAGCTATAGCTAGCTACACAACGAAAGACTCACGTCTGTTATTACTAACAGTTCACTAAAATTAAACTTGGCAGTGCAGACGTGCTCACCAAATAAATACATTTGAAATCTGGTTATATCTGGAATGCTATCGTCAGCCATTTTCCCCTGAATGTTATTGTTCTGTTCCGTAAAAGCAAGTGACATTCAGTAAGCCAATGGGATAGCTGAAAAGGTAGTAGTGGAAATCAAACGTCCAATCGAATCAAAGGCTGGGGTGGGACAAAAGGGGGAAACATACACTTTGGTTTGCGTCCGCTAGATGGAGTCATTGCAAATAACTTAAAAATAAGTCTGTGTGTGTGATACTTGCAGAGATTGGAACATTACTGTAGTATGATGCTGCTGTTTTGTAATGGTGTGTAAACACTTTACATGACATACAATTGCGTTTATACTTGTGTTGTAACACTATCTACTACAATAGCATTACTACTTCTGTTATTGCACAGTAATAAAGTAGTGTTTGCAATAAGGACCTGTGCATATTTCTCTAATTACAGAAATCACTCAACGCCATTGCTAAGCAAAAAAAAATAAAAATACTATCTACAACATGTTGATTCAGTGTTGTTGTGTAAAAACAATAATGTCACTACTAGGTACAAGACTAACTTAATGTAACGTGTTGCTGTGGGTCAAAAGAACAGGACCACTTTTAAGGGTTCACATTAATGTATTCTTCATTCCTATTAAGGATTTGACATTTTTGTTTCTTCTACATCCATTAAATGTTATTGTTGGTTTGTCAGCTGTCCTTCTCTTTGAAAAGTGATGGTGATGGTGATAATTAGTGTTGCAACCTTATGCCGGTTCAAGTATTTTGCTAAGACTACATACGAACAGAGCAGTCATTAAGGTGACTGACCCGTATCAAGGAATGGCGGCTTTTCATGCATGTGGTTTGAAGTCTTGTTTGCGCAGCAAAGTCTGCTCTGGCTTGTCTCAAGAGCCCTTTATACAGGTGATACATGGCCCCTGCACTCAATCAACAGTTTTTCTTCCAGGCGCCCTCTGAATCATAAGAGTACTTGTGTCAGCACGATCAGGTAACTCTGGACTGATGCCACAAAAACTACTGTCACTACCTCAAGGTGACTCCTCCATCCCACATGTCAGATTCCATTTTACGTAAAATATCATATGATACAGTAGGCTAGCTTGTCTTTGTGTGTTAAAAAAAACAAACACTGAAAGCCAATGCTACTTATTTCTCTGGGTTGGTGACAACATGCTCACTGTACACATGCCCTTAGTAGATAGCTACATATACCTTCAGGAGAGCCCCGACTTGTAATACTTGAATAAATCCATTTAGTTTGATAAACATAAATCCATTTGGATTTAATATTATTGTGATCCTATTCTTGATACTTTAGTTCAGGACAAAGTAAAAGCCTAAAACATGTTTCACAAATTATATCGGTTGAAAAGAAAACAATAAAGATCCAATCTCCTGTGAGACCTACGGATTGGTTTATCTTTGCTGTGTGTTGACTTCTTCCCACCGAAGCAAATCTTCAATGCAAAACATTTGTCAGTCATTCGTAAGTATTTTCAATTCATACATTCTACTAAAGATGCCGGATCCCATTGAGGGCTGAGGCAGAGGACAAAGAAACTAAACCGTAACATAAGGTTTGGGGTTTCGTCACACGCTCAGCAGATTGAGTGTTGGAACAAATTCGAAAATTAAACGAGGTCTTCGATACTTCTCTCAGTGTGAACCACATGTTTATGTGTTTGTCTATTAACAGGTTTCATTTACACAAAGGCAGCTAAAGAGGTTGGGTGAATGCTGGTATGGTATCCAAAACAAGTTTTTTATATAGGCCTTTTATTCTGTAAATGGATCCAAAATCACAACTGACCATGTAGTTTTTTGCTTTCAATACACTTTACGAAACTGGAAAATTAATGAATAAAAAATGGTAGAGTGAAACTTATAACATGTGATGTATATTTTGGTGCCCTGTTCCAAAACTTGTTTTTGTGTGGAGACATTTTATTGGAAACTGATAGGGCTATATGTGGCGGAGAGGTAAAAAAATAAAAAAAAAAAAAAAACACTCAGCCTCTTTAAGCACCTGTAGCAAAACACAGTGCATGGTTTTGAAAACAGTAAGGCTGAGGAATTTTTGTAAAATGGGCCAAGTCACGTCTTCATGGCATTGGAGACAACAGGATGAAAGAGGCCCAAGGTCTGGGCAGAGGAAATGGGGGTTGAGTAGGCGTCACCTGGACAACTGCCTGCAGTTGACAGGATCTCAACCAGGTGAGACGCCCTCGAAACTGAAAAAACATGCCATCTCTGCGCAGTAAGGGTGGCTGACAGTTGTTTTCAACTAGGAAGGTTCTCCAGATTCTCTTGATATCAATGACTGATGTGTTGTATGGACTTTTTGTAAACAGTACAACATGGGAACACTGAACAATGGAAAAGTACTACTTCCTGGTTTGGGCAACCATCTGTGATCTATGTGAAGTAGAGAGAGAGAAGCTCCTTTACCTACAAGAGAAATGCAGTTATATATGCCCCACCCTAGATATCTATCTAGATTAGCAGTGTTTTGTGCCTTCAGATAGGACCTTTTTGTTTTGACTTGACATGGATGATTTTGGATGTTGACGACTGTTCAGTTTATGGGTGGACATGGTTCACAGACAACACCGACACTGTTCTACCCACAAGGTCTAGCGTTTTAGAACAAACTTTTCAGAAAACCTCCCACCTGGGCCTCGTTTCCCAGAAAATGTGTTGAGTTAGGCTAATCATTACATCGATAGCATCCAAGAAATCTCACAAAAACCATTGTTGCACTAAATTGTATATACTGTAGTAACACTCACTTTACTGATAAAAGCATGCTGTTTAAAACTTTATACAGCCTTTTCTGGTGTTATATGAAACATACCCTGCTGGTTTGGCTATGGAGAGGAAGTTGTCATAAAGGATGGAATATTGAAATGAAAGAGTAACACTGAAAGATGCAAATAAGTGTGTAATAATCAACAACATTAGGTTGTTAGAGTAAAGGACACTCTTAGTTTAGGAGGTGTGATTTTGTGAAATTATGCAGTTATCTTTTCTGGTGAAAGAAACCACAAGACACAACAACAAAAGAGGCTTTCAATTTTGATAATCTTTTCAAAAAGTCACAATATCATTTAATATAAAACACCTTTAAATGTAGTAAGTTATGAGGAATTCTCGAAGAGATATTCCACAATACCACTTGCAAACTGCAGTCAGGGAAGGGATCCACCTGGAAACCTGGTGACTTCAACAGCAATTCCAAGTGCACACAGAAATATCGGAAACATGCATTACTACATTGTACAAAGCCAAACGCAAAGGAATCAGATCCAGTTAGAGGAATCCATTCCAGTTAAAGGAATCAGATCCAGTTAGAGGAATCCATTCCAGTTAAAGGAATCAGATCCAGTTTTGTTGCAATATGGCTGAGAGTCAGTGCTTCCCTGTTGGCAACAGGACAGTCTTGATGGTAGGCATCTACTGATGTGTCCGTTAGATTTCAGGTAGGATTTAGCTCCGTCCTCTGTTTAGACCGACAGCTGAAGGGAGAGTGAAAATCTAGTGTAAGGTAGGAAAATTACTTGACAGAATCAGGTCTGAAAAAACTTAGAAGACTCATTGATCATTGTCCATTTCAGTGGAACTAAATGTATGTCTGTCCACGCCAAGAAGTCCACATATGATCTATAAAAGAGAATACGTGGTTTATAAAGAAATACATAGAGAAAACGTCATATACTATAGGTTTCCTCCTTGTCCTTATTGTCGGTTGTTATGCACGTTAAATAACAAAACATATTACTGTACAATTCCCACAATGCAAAAGTCTGCATAAAATGCATTTTTATGTGCATATGTCTACTGTCGATATGTGGTCCCTCCCCAACAAATGGCCCACCCATATTTAGAAAAATCCTCAACATTACTATTATATTCTTATTATGAATTACACATATGCACACACACCATTCCCCCCGACACACACACACACATGCACGCACGCACACACGGTCAGTCAGACCACAGATGCCAGGGAGGTGACGGAGGTCACCTTGTTGTCCTCCGCCCAGGGCTGTAGGTTCTGTAGGGCGTACAAGGAGGAGTTGTGCAGGCACAAAGGGTCCTGCTGCAGGGGCTGGCTCAGGGTCTTCTGAAAGGCCTCCTGTTGGAGCTGCAGCATCAGACGGTTGGCCTGCTGTCTCTCTGCTTCGCGCTCCTCGGCTGTCTGTCTCCTGGTTCCACAGTGGGAAGAAGATATTTTTTTGTTGTTGTCAAAACAGTGCCTAAATATTCATATTCATGTCATCATAAATCCTACTTTCAAAAGCAAAAAGCCAGATACTTCCTGAAATATGTGTTAAATGCCCTCAAAAAGTGACATTGATCAAAATAACTACTTTATAACAACTACTATATATAAACATGATTATATTACTTAATAATTTAATTTGAACCCTTAATTATTTTAGATTACCATTAATTAATTATGATGGAAACAATTTAATTTTTTTACAATGATGTATGTCGTAACTACATATGAGGACACCAAGGGGACTCAGTTGGGGTCTCAACTTACTGCTAAAAGTTAGAATACACAAGGTGCAATTTCAAAACTTTGTTGTGCATCAGCAGTTTTCCTCTTGTTATATGTCACTCACTGACAGTCACTGAATTAGCCCATGTCAATAAAAAAAAAAATGTATTGGTATATTTGTCTAGTTAGTCTAGCCAGCGATCTAAGCTAATAATCATGGCTGAATTACCAACCGGGCACGCAGGGCACATGCCCAGGGGCCCTGACCTCCATAGGGCCCCAATTGATTTTTGTAAATTCATTAAAAATGAAAGCTGAAATGTTTTGAGTCAATAAGTATTCAACCCCTTTGTTATGGCAAGCCTAAATAAGTTCCGGAGTAAACATTTGCTTTACAAGTCACATAATGAGTTGCATGGACTACATGATTTTTGAATGACTATCTCATCTCCGTACCCCACTCATACAATTATCTGTATGTCCCTCATTCGAGCAATGAATTTCAAACACAGATTCAACCACAAAAACCAGGGAGGTGTTCCAATGACACACCAAGAAGGGCACCTATAAGCCTGGTCTCATAGATTAGACGTAACATAGTAAAAGTAAACCTGGGACACTCAAATTAGTATGATATGTTAAGTTTGGTATGGCTACATAATACAGATAATGTGAACCTCTAGCAACCTAAAGGTTGCGAGTTCGCATCTCATCACGGACAACTTTAGCATTTTAACTAATTAGCAACTTTTTAACTACTTTTTAGCTACTTTGCAACTACATAGGTTGTCAGTTTGAATCTCATCACTGACAACTTTAGCCTTTCAGCTAATTAGTAACTATACAACTACGTACTACTTTTTAGCTACTTTGCAACTACTTAACCCTTCAGCCTAATCCTAAACCTAACCTTAACCCTTTCAGGTAACCCTTCCCCAAGCCCTAACCTTAATGTGTCTAGCTAACTCTTCTCCTAACCGTAAACTTAAACCTTTAACATAACTCCTAAACTTAACCCTAACCCCTAACACCTAGCCTAGCTAACATTAGCCACCTAGTTAAACAATTTAACATACAGTGCATTCGGAAAGTAATCTTGACTTTTTCCACATTTTGTTACATTACAGCCTTATTCTAAAATGTATTAAATTCAAATTTTCCCCCATCAATCTACACACAATACACTATGATGACAAAAAAAATAAAAAAGGTTTTTGAAATTTTAGCAAATGTATTAAACATAAAAAACATAAATACCTTATTTATATAAGTATTCAGACCTTTTGCTATGAGACTCAAAACTGAGTTCATGTGCATCCTGTTTCCATTGATCATCCTTGACATGTTTCTACAACTTGATTGGAGTCCACCTGATTTGTAAATTCAATTGATTGGATATGATTTGTCCGTAGAGCTCCGAGACAGGAATGTGTTGAGGCAACAGATCTGTGGAAGATACCAAAAATGTATGCAGCATTTAAGGTCCCCAAAAATACAGTGGTCTCCATTATTCCTAAGTGGAAGACGTTTGGAACTACCAAAATTCTTCGTAGGGCTGGCTGCCTGGCCAAACTGAGCAAAATCGGGGGAGAAGGGCCTTGGTCAGGGAGGTGACCAAGAATCCAATGGTCACTCTGACAGAGCTCCAGAGTTCCTCTGTGGAGATGAGAGAACCTTCCAGAAGGACAACCATCAACCAATCGGGCCTTTATGGTGAAGTGGCCAGACGGAAGCCACTCCTCAGTAAAAGGCACGTGACAGCCCGCTTGGAGTTGGCGAAAAGGCACCTAAAGACTTTCAGACCATGAGAAATAAGATTCTTGAGTCTGATGAAACCAAGATTGAACTATTTGGTCTGAATGCCAAGCTTCATGTCTGGAGGAAACCTGGCACCATCCCTACAGTGAAGGGAGGTGGCAGCATTATGCTGTGGGGAAGTTTTTCAGCGGCAGGGACTGGGAGACTTGTCAGAATCGGGGAAAGATCAACAGAGAAAATTACAGAGAGGTCCTTGATGAAAATCTGCTCCAGGGTGTTCAGGACCTCAGACTGGGGAAAAGGTTCACCTTCCAACAGGACAACGACCCTAAGCACACAACCAAGACACCGCAGGAGTGGCTTCGGGACAAGTCTCTCAATGTCCTGGAGTGGCCTAGCCAGAACCTGGATTTGAACCCTATTGAACATCTCTGGAGAGACCTGAAAATAGTTGTGCAGCAACGCTCCCCATCAAATCTGACAGAATTTGAGAGGATGTGCAGAAAAGAATGGGATAAACTCCCCAAATGCAGGTATACTAAATTCTGTAATCACTGCCAAATGTGGTTCAACAAGGTACTGAGTAAAGGGTCTGAATACTTATGTAAATGTGATCATTTGAAAAAATCTCTAAAACATGTTTTTGCTTTGTCATTATGGGGTAAATTAATACATTCCATTCGAAACGTTACGTTCAATACTAAAGGAGTTTCTCGGATTTACATACAGAATAATACGAAATGCTCTGAGACCAGGTTGCACCTATTGGTAAAAAAAAACAGACATTGAATATCCCTTTGAGCATGGTGAAGCTATTAATTACACTTGGATGGTGTATCAATACACCCAGTCACTACAAAGATGCAGTCGTCCTTCCTAACTCAGTTGTCAGAGAGGAAGGAACCCGCTCAGGGATTTCACCATGAGGCCAATGGTGACTTTCAATCAGTTACAGATATTAATACCTGTAATAGGAGAAAACTGAGGATGGATCAACAACATTGTGGTTACCCCACAATACTAACCTAATTGATAGAGTGAAAAGAAGGAAGCCTGTACAAAATAAAACAAAATCCAAAACATGCATCCTATTTGCAACAAGGCACTAAACTAGTAAATGTGTCAAAGCAGTTAACGTTTTGTCCTGAGTACAAAGTGTTACATTTGGGGCAAATCCAATACAACACATTACTGAGTACCACTCTCCATATTTTCAAGCATATAGATGGCTGCATCATGTTATGGATATATTTGTAATCGTTAAGGACTGGGAAGTTTTTCAAGATAAAAAAAATTGAAAAATCTTGGAGGAAAACCTGGTTCAGTCTGCTTTCCACCAAACACTGGAAGATTAATTCACCTTTCAGCAGGACTATAACCTATCAACGATCAACAACCAATTTGACAGAGCTTGAAGAATTTTGAAAATAAAAATGGACAAATGTTGGAAACTTTCCCAGAAAGACTCACAGCTATAATTGCTGCCAAAGGTGCTTCTACAAAGTATTGACTCAGGGGTGTAAATACTTGTGTAAATGAGATTTCTCAAAACATGTTTTCACTTTGTCATTATGAGGTATTGTGTGTAGATAAGTGGAATTGTCTTTTTTTTATCCATTTTGAATTCAGGCTGTAACACAACTAAATTTGGAACAAGTCAAGGCGTATGAACACTTCCTGAAGGAATGGCAAAATGTATAGAATTGCAGGAAAATAGCTTTAAATTGCAACAACAACAAAAAATCTGTAAAACAAACTCATTTGTTTACTTTTTGTTATTATTCAAATACTTTTTTTGTTAACAGATCCCTCTGTACATATTAAATTATACTTTCTAATCCCGGTGCTGAATTTATGTCAGTTAATATGTAGCGGCTAATTGTATAGCTAATAGGCTATAGCTGTGTTCGAATACCCATACTAACCTACTGTATACTACATACTTAATGAGTATATACTACATACTATATACTATTAGTTAATTTTAGTATACTGTAAATGAACGGTATCCTTTCAATTGTACATACTAGCGCTACGCCTGCCTATCGGAAGTTGATGATGTTGCTATGCCCCCTCTTGCTAACTGGTTACTGACACCGGCCATATTCAACAGGTGTTGAGCATCCGGAAATTCATCAGTTATTCTGCACTCTGGGAGAGTGCTCTGAAATCGGAGTAAATAGCCAGAGTGAACTCATGTCCATTGAGAACACACAACGACTATACCACCTAGCTAAGAATGACGCGAATAATCAAGTCAATAAACGTTGTGTAGTTAGTTAGATAGCATATAGTTAATATACTGGCAAATTCAATGTATTAGTAGCCAACTAACGTTAAGTAGCTAGCTAACATACCGGTAGCTAATGCTGTAATGATATGCCCTGCAGTTCAAAATGATAGCGTAGCCAACAAATTGTCAGCCAACATAACGTGTAGCGTAACTTATTTGAAAAGTCACTACTTTATTACATTGCTCAACATTTTCTTAAGATTTGTCATAATTAGTTAAAGCAATGAATTTGTATCCGTTCTCGTCGGACTTCGGCTGCATTTTTTCGCCATTTTCTTCAAACTTGAAAACAACGTGATGCCAAGCCCATTTTCTGAAAAATTGCATTACGGGCCCGAAAATCACGGAAATAGTGTCCACTGCTTGTACACTTCATATTTTGGTGAATGTAGTACGACATCCGGGAACTTATGGCATACTAACTCTATCCATACTATGACCAATAAGCATACTACATACTCAGTTTACATCACAAATAGCGTGGTTAGTGTGGTTAGTGTGAGTATTCGAACACAGCTTTACGTGTTTGTAGATCGACTGAGGTGAATGAAGCTACAGCAACCAATGTGATAATGGCTGGGGTAATTTTTGCTTGTTCTCTAAATATCATTTTAGGACCTCACTACAACTCAGACTTTGGTTACGGCCCTGGATGTATGTCATTCTTACGTGGATATTATGCTGTATGTACACTACATGACCAAAAGCATGTGGATGGACACCTGCTTGTCGAACATCTCATTCCAAAATCATGGGCATTAATATGGAGTTGGTCTCGCCTTTGCTGCTATAACAGCCTCCACTCTTCTGGGAAGGCTTTCCACTAGATGATGGAACACTGCTGCGGGGACTTGCTTCCATTCAGCCACAAGAGCATTAGTGAGATCGGGCACGGATGTTGGGCGATTAGGCATGGCTCACAGTCGGTGTTCCAATTCATCCCAAAGATGTTCGATGGGGTTGAGGTCCAGGCTTTGTGCAGGCCAGTCAAGTTCTTCCACACCAATCTCGACAAACCATTTCTGTATGGACCTCGCTTTGAGGGCATTGTCATGCTGAAACAGGAAAGGGCCTTCCCAAACTGTTGCCACAAAGTTGGAAGCACAGAATCATCTAGAATGTCATTGTATGCTGTATTGTTAAGATTTCACTTCACTGGATTTAAGGGGCCTAGCCAGAACCATGAAAAACAGCCCCAGACCATTATTCCTCCTCCACCATACTTTACAGTTGCTCCAGAGTCCAATGGCGGCGGGCTTTACACCACTCCAGCCAAAGCTTGGCATTGCACATGGTAATCTTAGGCTGCTCGGCCATGGAAACCCATTTAATAAAGCTCCCGACGAACAGTTATTGTGCTGACGTTGCTTCCAAAGGCAGTTTGGAACTCGGTAGTGAGTGTTGCAACCGAGGACAGACGATTTTTATACACCTCGGTTCTGTTCTGTGAGCTTGTGTGGCCTACCACTTCGCTGACGTTTCCTCTTCATGATCCCAGCACTTAAAATTGACCGGGACAGCACTAGCAGAGCAGAAATTTGACAAACTGACTTGTTGGAAAGGTGGAATCCTATGACGGTGCCACATGGAAAGTCATTGATCTCTTCAGTAAGGTCATTCTACTGCCAATGTTTGTCTATGGAGATTGCATGGCAGTGTGCTAGATTTTATACACCTGTCAGCAACGAGTGTGGCTGAAATATACGATTTCACTCATTTGAAGGAGTGTCCACATACTTTTGTATATATAGTGTCCATGTGATGGTTAGGTCTGCATGTGCAGCACAGTCAGAAAAACACCTCTAAAATATTGTTTTATACACACCATCCTCCTTCCATTAGCCACACGTTATTGTTAACTACATTATTGTAATCTGATTGTGCTGCTGTTCATTTGATCATTTGCTTGTTACTAGCGTAGCTGTGACACAAATACATCTTTCATGCACATCCTATCAACACACTATGGGGAAATATAAAAAAATCACACCAAAACTAGCTTGGAAATTACGAAAGTGAGTTAGCCAATTCCCTGGTTATTCATGATATGCCATTTAGCCATTCTTTTTTTTCATGTTTCTGTAGAAAACATGGCCTGTGTTGACGCCTGGCACATAAATACCTGTTGAAATAAGATCCCAGGCTTTACTTTTCCACCTGGTATTGAAATGCATAATTTGCCAGCTTGTCAAAGGTGAGTCACATCACAAATCCAATTATTGACCTATGAACCCATGTGCTGTTCACAATATGGATAACAACAACACATCCTTGTCCACATCAGGTGAAGGTCAGCCAGATCAGTTGGATCTCAGTGAATGACCACTATCTGATCACAGAGGCTATGATTCAAGATGACTCAGATGTACAGGAATGACTACCACAGTATATGCATTTCCTTTAGTTCCTTGTTTGTCATCAAAGGTTAAATAAAAGTAAGGCATTATAATTTGAATGTCCACTCATTCATTTCAAATGACCATAAAGTTAGGGGGAAGAGTTTCGGCCATGGACAATGCACTCAATTATTCAGACGAGCGTGTCAATATTGCTTTGGACAGCATCTTTCCAGAGAACCTTTTTAAGAACTGGGCTAATTGTGCTTGGTCAAGGGAATTGGCCTCCAAAAAACAAGTAGGAGCTAAGCTAAGCAAAAAAGGTGTTTCCCTGTCACAACAAAATGCCTTGGGCGCATAGAATATTCCTTTAAAACATCCCAAATGCTTGCTCACCTCAAGCAAAGCAATTCACATAGTATACCATACTCTAATTTAAACAGCTGCCTAGTTGTTACTTTGTGACACTTCCTGCATCAATCTGATGTATCAAAATGAATAAAACATAAGGCAGCACGAACAATGGAAAGCAGTTTTGGGGAAAAAACTAGAAATAAAAAATGTCCAAAAGCGACAATAAAAAACAACAACACTAAGAGTGTTGATAACAGACAGTGTTAAAGAATGTCTAGACGTGTGTTGCTGTAATGCGTTGCTGTAATGGGCCCCTACCGCCATTTTGTCCTCCTGTTCTGGAACCAGGTTTTGACCTGTGCGTCTGTCATCTTCAGGGCCTTGGCCAGGGTGGCGCGCTCTGCCGATGCCAGGTACTTCTGTCGGTGAAAGCGTTTCTCAAGTTCGCAGATCTGCACACGGCTGAATGAGGTGCGGGGCTTTTTTCTTTTGGGTGGCGTCCGGTTCTGATAGGGGTGGCCGATGCGCCGGGTCACCGAGAAGGGAGAAAGGGCGGCTGAGAGAGAGCAAGAGAGCGAGAGAGCGAGAGAGAGAGAGAGAGAGAGAGAGAGAGAGAGAGAGAGACAAAGTTTGTTTTTCCAGAGATGAACCTTGGTCAAGTGAGAACCTTCTCTGACATATACCATTCTTTGTCATGTATTTCATGCATGATCACTCATATTATAATTGTGATTATGTTGTCCATCCCTAACTCAATTCAACATTTCATCATCTCTGTTTTTATTTATTTTTACTAGAAATTGGCCAACATTTAATGATTCATCACTGGCTATTGACCTTTGTAATATGATTACAAGGTGAAAACAGTCCTTTCTCACAACAAATGCATAGTTTTTCAGTACATACAGTGTTGTCCTATGGACCTAGCTATGCATTTTGGTATTTTAACACCCCTGATGGAAACCAGGAGAAGACAAACCAGGGCAAGATAAAGGACACATGTAAAAGAAGACCAGGGAAGTGACTCACCTGGACAAGTACCCTTTCGAAAGGGATAGTCTGCAAATGGGCCGGTGTCTCGCAGGTGAGCGAGTTCGGGGTAATAGTGTTTGGCTAATGTCTCCATAGAGCTCCAGGTAGGGACCCTGCCAATGTCCCCCTTGGGGAGAGGGCAGAGGCCTGGCAGGGCCGGGGGGGCTCCTGGCCTCCCACTGGGGTCTCCTGCTTGTCTGTCCTCTGCCTGCTCCGCTAAAGAAAGGGAGACACAGTCAGGGACCCACATGGAGCTGTGGGGGTCGGGTGGGGGTACTCTGGAAGTACCTCTTATTGCTATTTTGTCAAGATGGGGATTTGTTACATTTGTCTTTTTTTGTCATTTAGTACAATAACTATATATAATATATGCCATTTATCAGATGCTTTATCCAAAGCAACTTACAGTCATGTGAGAATAGATTTCACATTTGGGTGGCCCTGGGAATTGAACCCACACCCTGGCATTACTAATCCCATGCTTTACCAACTGAACCATTCAGGACCATTAAACTGATTGGTTAGGCCAAAAGTATCACATTTGGTTTGATGCCGAATCATTACAGTTAGCTTTTTAAGCTATCCAGCCAAACATAGTAACTTAGGCGATATGTACACGCTACTTTTGAACCAATTAAAACATGAAACAAAGGAAAAGAACCAATCTCAAGCACTTTGCCGAGGTAAATTATTAGTGCATGTCGTCTATTCGTCAGGCAGCAGCGCAACACTGGTTTTAGAAGTGGAGTTTTGTATCACTCACTTTTCAATTATAGAAATGGCATTGGGACAAAAATGCAGTTTCAGAATCTGTGGGGGGGGGGGGGGGGGGGGGGGAGACGACAACGACGACGACGACATGTCCCCCCTGTCCCCAGTGAAAGTTGCGCCCCTGGTGTCGGGCATGAGTAAACAGAACATTCATAAACGCAATATAATATGTTTGAATATAAATCCTTTCTAAAGCCATATTGTCATACAAACATAACCTGTAAAAACAGATGTTTCTGTCGAAGGGATCGGAAGTAGGCTTCCCTGTTCCTCACAAGCTGTTGTCTTACGGTATGTTTATGTGTCTAGTTCTGTCAGAGAGCTCACCAGGAGCCAAAATGCATATGAAAACATCTCCATATGTGTCCTGGGGGGACCCATGTTACTGTGTTGAGAATTTAGTAACCAGGAATTCAGTGTGAGCAATCAAAATGTATTTTCCACAGAGGCACTCTGGAGATGAGGTAAAACACAAATGAAACATAAGCCACATAATGCACTCAACAATAATTTTGAATCACTCCCAACCTCTCTGATTGGTTATAAACCTAAATGGCAGAATAAATAAATAAATACACTTTTTTTTTTTTCAATACTTAAAAAAATGTAAATTGGGTACATTTGCAATACATTTGCAGTGACTCGAAGTGTTGAGTGTTGAAAAAGTGTTTAAAACAATATGTATAATCTATAGATGGTCCAACCCTTCATTGCCTGAGGAGTTTCGATTAATAGGTCACACATTTGGAGCAAGCAGGTCTGCTCCAGGCTCAACATGCAGGTCTGGGTACAGATAATACCACATTAGACTTCTATTTCAGGCCATCTGTGGACCAGCTAATGGACCAGGCACATACAGTACAAGCACGTTCATATGCAACCCAAGAGTAACATGCAAACAGACTGTCATCCAGTCGAACATGCTAAAGGTTCCCTTCAACCTAACTTTAATTCTGACATAAGGTATTCCAAATAAACAGTTGAAACGTAACAATATTCATATTGATGATGATTGACTAATTTAATGTGGAAATAGAACAAAATACAAAAGGTCTAGACGTTGTAAAATAGGTTTTAATTTGACTTTGTCTGTGATGTTGCTAGTTTTGACCAGCTTCCAAAATAAAGAGCCAAGTGTGTCGTAGTATTCCACTAAATGCAGCAGTGTGCCAAGAGCCCAGAACACACCTGTCTGTTATCAAAACCTGCAAACATTTATGGAACGAGGCAGTTAGTTAAATTTAGCCCTCAGCCTCTTTACAGTGACAGGCTTTATAATTTGATGTGATTGCTTTTAATTACAGCCCATATTGCAAGAAGTTGTCAGAGTGTTTACACGCACTTAACACTTACCACAATAATTGTATTCATTGAAGAAAATACTGTTTCCCGTAACTGAGAAAGACCAAATATGGCCACAGAGGCTATAGGACATTTCACTTGACTACCACATCACCATTCAATTCCCAAGATCAATGTATTTCATAGGGGAGAGAAAATTGAATGTGTTCAAAAGGGTTAAATGTTATACATTTTTATTTCATTCAATTATCTTATTTCATTTGTATTTGAAAGGTGGGTATCTTGTTTTCAAGAAAACATTGCAAGAATTGATTCTGTGAGAATGTTTTTTTTTTTTTTACAACGGATGACAAAGGAAATGGTGGAGAATACTAAATCTGATGCCTGGGTAATATGATTTAGCATAAGGATATCAAAAAATAAAATGCTACCGTGGAGAAATAATAAAGCCAAATATACTTAATAACACCTTTCTGTGAGAGCGCCTCTCTTCCCCACTACGGATATTACATGCGTAGCAATCTAATAAATATGTCCGTAAAGGATTCTTACCGGGGTATTGAAATATAACATGAACATTTATTGCTATTTATTACACTGTGAGGCAAAACAGAGCCACTTGCCCCTGCCACACTGGCTGAGAATAGAAGCAACTTCCAGAGAAAACAGTACGGCTTTTCCCATTAACATCCAATTACTGTAGCCATCATTACATTTATATATTTGTGAGGAAGGTCATTCTTTTTAACTAAGATAGAACACTACTACAGGAATACAATTGGATTTACTCTATGCATTAACATAAGGCATGCTCTAAATTCAATGGCCATTATGGGACATTGCACAGGTACAACAAGCAGGTGCAATGTAATACGCAGTACACATTACATAGTAATTACAACTGTTATATCTGTTCGTGGTTTGTGTAATTATATGTCATCACGTTATTTTAAGGTATTTATAGTTCTCTAAAGAGTGATAACCACTTATCAACTCTCCTAATGCTGAAATCTCATCAAAATACATTTATTATAGGGATATAGATTGGTATTATTTGTTACCTCACTTCAATACTATAGTGTATTACAGTATGGATATATTTTTTTGTGGTAATACATGCAGATATTGTAAAAGTTTAAATGGCTTTGGTGGTAAGAATATTTTGCTATGAAACTAACAACAGACCAAGGGCCTACAATTTCCACAGAACCTATAGAGCCACAAGATCAACTATGTTTGTTGACTTGATGGGACACATCTGTTTATGCACTTCTCTGCTTTTTCAAACTTGCAAACTGCCAAGTCAATTAACATAAAAACATGTGTTATTCCCTTTCAGCGCCTCCCAATCTGTCCGGTCTGTTGTGAATATCGCATCTCCAATTCTAGGCCTGTTCGCTGTTTCACTTGCTTTGACGCTTGCGGTGAAATGCAGCGCTGCAATTCAATATGAAAGGGAATAATTTATTTAAAAAAGGAGAGGTCTATTTCAAGTATCCAGAGAAACGCATTACGATTTGAGATATTATTTTAAGATAGGTCAACCAAAAAGACTGGCGCTGAATGCTGAACTAAGTCCATCCAGCAACTAAAACTATTGTCCTATCATTTGTAGCCTAGTAGACCTATCAGGGATCCCGAAAGGAATTTATTTGTGATTATTTTTAAAGGTGGAAATACAATTAGGCCCCTATGATATTAAACTCAAATGAAATCGATGGCAAAAACATCCGAATATTAGCCTACGATGTGTGATTTAAAAAATGAATGTCTCAAACAATGTTGACAAATGGCTACACCGTAAATACCTCAAGCACTTTCAAGATAGGCCTTTTTCTCAAATGTTGATCACAAATGATAACAAAAAGTGCTCACTTAAAATAAAGGTTTGTTGGTGGGTAATAATGAGGCTACATAACCAACACCAAAGATAAACCAAATTAAACGAGAAGCCCTTTGTGACTATGAATACAATAGGTACGCATATTTACACCATATATTTTATAGTTCATATATCTGTTCTGGTTTAAATAATTAATGAGGGAAGCACAGAGCTATAGCATTGTTAATATTTGATGAGGGCTAATACATGATGATCCTAATTTTCGTCTTTATTGTGGTGACGTCATGCCAGAAAAACTAATATCTCGGCCGAGTGGGAGCTGAGGTTATGGTCATTGTAATATGTACAGGCCAAAAGCTGGCCATCGAATTAGGATTTAATTTACCACGTTCTTCTCTTTCCTTAATCGTTAAAATAAATGTTCCTCGAATTAGAAAATATTAAACAATAGGCCTATAGGCCTATCATGGCCCATGCAACCCTTTGTGTTGTGCCCTTTTCTATGCTAATCGAAAACACCAGACACCTAGAGCCTACGTGAAAAATTATTTTGAACCAAATGCCACTTTCCAATTCCCCAAAATGCCAGAAAAGCGTTGGTCAAATGATTCAGGACCTGCAGGCATTGATATACAGTACGGCCTAAATCCTGTTCACAATCCCAGACACAACACTTTCATGTATTAATTATTAATCTACAGATTAAACGCCTGAATTACGCAATAATAGGGTATTCTGATAGCTTAAACTAAAAGCGCGTGAAGATAAGAGAAATCTGAACTTGAGTGAGATATATTATACCATTACATTTGTGCTTAGGCCTACAGCAAAAAGAATTTGTTTATGTGAATGATAGTAGATAGATAATGCATTACACCTGCCAATGTCACATATATAGGCCAATACATCTGGCGAAACCTGAAGCGTTCGCAATGTCATCTCATTTACCTTGACACCCCAATGGTGAAGATAAACGTACATTCAAAGGTTTATGGATGAAATAAACACGGCGGGCCGTACGCTACATGTTTAAATGCCATGCTTCAGGGTTTGTATAGAATTTGTCACAGTTATGTTCCCTTTTTATTTGATTTCAATGGTTCAATTAGGTTGGACGTAACTGGATAGTTGTTCAACAGTGTGTTGAAGACGGTTCTATTCAAATAAGACAGCATTTATTCAAGACCTACACGAATAGATTATTTGTATTTACTGTCGTGACGTTCAACGTGGAAAGGGAAATGTCAGAACGCCTAACAAGTGTGTCATTTGATAGTGACAGTGTTGCTATCTTCTCTAATCGTCGTCTGTATACACAACTATAGGCCTAAATGGGCCAGTAGAGCCCAGACACAAATTATGTACGTGAAAATACACTCTAGGAGCTCAGATGCAAAAATGTAATTACCAACGTTTCGACAGCCAAGCTGTCTTCATCAGGGTACGAATTATTTACGTAACACACCTGCAGGCGGGCATCATCAATTCCTACCTTGTCGTAAACTGACTCGCTAGTTTAGGGCCCATTTTGTATTGGAAGGAGCTAGAGTAGGCCTATTTTCCACAACTGCAAAGCTTAGCTACTATATGCCTCTAAAAGTAAATGTATCATAGGCCTGATAATGATAATAATAAGCTAGAAAACTGTTGTTTTTTTATTGCTGTTATTATAGCAAATTGTCATATTATTATTAGGCTGCTACAATAAGCAATACTACTATAGCTACTACTAATAATAATAACCTAATAACAGCAATACTCTATTCTATTATTATTAGGATAATATTATTATGATTGTTAGAATTATTGGCGTTAACCTATTAATTGTATTATAGGTATATTGATATTGATGTTGTTATTATTAAGATTATTCAGATGGTGTTGGACGGTGAATTTTACTTTCAGAAATATATCTGTTCTATTGCATTTTGAAAGGGAAAAATCTCTTCAAATCATGTCGTACATTTTGTAGGCTATGGAGACCTATCATTTTGATTAGGGTGCCAGTGATTTATCACATTTATTCCCTCCTATTAAACGGAAAGCCAATCTTAACGGCTGACATTATACCATATAATTATACAAATGTACACAACATATATTCATAACAATACCTGCAAGTATTTATTTGCCTTTTAAATGAACTAATATGATACATATAGACAGACCTTGATGTAGAATCGAATTCCTCATGCCATATGCCCAGTCGCACATCATGCCATATGCCCAGTCGCACATATGATTTGATAAATGAGTCAGTCACAGAATTGCCTACCATGCCTTCTTAATTGACAGCGTCAAGATGCTTAATGTTTTGCTTAGGCATACGCCCTGCTTGCAAGGATGTGGGTTAAACTGAAAAACAACAAATAAATGTGAACTTTCAAACGAATTATATTGAAGTGTGAACCTCTTTTCAACTGAAAAGGATATATCAGGTATGATAGGCCTATGGGGAAATCCACGAAGCAATGTTTTTTTTTTTTGTCTACAGAAACATACATTTTCAGAAGTTTAGATGAATCTTACCAGTGAGTCTGTCCTTTGCGAACCTTCGACTGCTCTCCATCCACGGGAAGGTAAAGTTTGCTGCATTTCCCATACTTGGCATTGAAGTCACTGAGGTGATGCCACCCGCGAAGCCAGGTGGATGGGTAGACGGGGGCTGATGTGGATTCGGTGGCATGGGTCTGTGAGCTGGCACCCTGATAACACCACCGGCGTTCCCACCATTCACGTTAACGTTCATGTTCATGCTGACATTCATGTTCATGTTCACGTTATAGGAACCTGCGAGTCCAGCCGCCATAGAGCAGGCCGGGTTATAGACGCTGTTATAGCCATTGGTGTAAACGTTTGGGGCAAGCGTGTAATCCGTGTCGCTGGTTCGGTTGGGCAGCATGCAGCTGCTGGACTGGTCCGTGCTGTTCAGAATCTGGTCTATTCCAAAGCTGATGGGCTCGTGCTGCTGGTGTGTCTGGTTTACCTCTTCAATTCCAGTGTGCTCCATTGTTGTATTCATATTAGCGTCTCAAAACGTCTCATATGTTGATGAAAAGTATGCTATTTGTTTCCCTTATTGTCGCAGTATCGGATGCAGAAATGATGCCCCCCGTCTGTGTTCAGATCTTTTAGCCTAAAGATACTTCCTTGAGCAGTGCGCGACCAACACCGTCCGAAGCGTTTCCATTATCTGTCCGGAAGACATAGAACTGGAGTGTACTAAAATGCACTGTTAATAATCCATCGGGATAGGTTCTGGGGGAGTCTTAAAATGCATATCCATCACCTTGTAGCATGATCTTTAACATATTTACTTGCACATTAATCGAAAGAGATGAGTAGCTTATTGGTAATGTAAAAATAGTTAGCCAGACTACTTACAGCCAAATCTTCAATTTGAGCAGTTCCCAAGTTCCTGTGAAGCGGATACCGGCTCTTTTCTCTGGCATTGATATTGCAACATCTACAAAGGCAGAGGCCATTGCCGACTCATCCTCATCGTATCAAAATATGTAACAAAATGAAGTGTTGACTGTGCTAAACATGAATATTAATTGGAAAAGATAGCTCCGTTCCAGTGAATCTGAAGTGATTTTAGCAGCTGTCGAGACACCCCTCCTGCCTAACTCTTGCCATTCGGTCATCCATTGGCCCACGCATTTCAATGTTTTGCAGCCTGCTCCCTTCTCTTAAAGAACCCGCAGCCCCAGTTTTATTGTGCTGTATAATATGACATGCGGTGTACATCAGAATAGAACTGAGTTTAAGCACATAGGCTATCACCAACCTTAATCCCACTATAAAACGGTAAGACATGAACAACTAGCTAATAGATATGGACTATCATGCATGAAACTATGGTTTAATTGCTATGTAACTATGGGTTTTATTTGATATTACACATCCCTGTTTATTGCCCTTTCATTGTAAAGCCTGATAGCAGCCAAATAGCCTAACTAGACAATCGAGCCACGAGAATTTCAACTAATTTACAATTAAGCCTATGTGGTCCTTTTTACGCACCAATAACATTTGATATGCAAGAAGATAACGGTTAGCGAGGAGTGGGAATATAGGGCAGGCTATATAGCCTAATCATGATTATGGCAAGATGGTCTTCAATTAGTAACATCACTCAAGAAGACAAAAAAATATGTTGCAAAGCAAACTGTGAATGTTGCACTTGTCCAACAACACTTGTGCATTAACAACTCAGAAAGACATAAACACACTCTCCGATAGGCCTACACAAAATAAGGTTTCATAAAATAAATTAAAGCGGCAATCTGCAGTTGCAACATCCATTTTTTTACTTATAAATGAATGATATGTACCCATTGATTCTTCAAAAAATATGACTTAAATTGCCTCATGAGCTTAGTTCAACTGCCGAGGGGTCAGAACCCAAAATATAAGCTTGTTTTATAAACAAAGCAATTGTTAACACTATATAGCCTCAGCATACGTTTAAAACTATTATTTTTGGATTAGTACAGATTATTAGACCAGCCTATGACTATGCCAATAAAGTCCATAAGAGAATCATGGTTTACCCTTGACAATGCAAAACACAGTGTTGATTGGCACAAATTATTTAACCTTTCTCTGCCTGAAGCAAGAGTGCGGATTTCCCGGTCTAAATTTAATAACAATGAAAAATGACTCATAATAAAACTGCAACACGGGGAAAACGGATTTAATATATCTTCGTTTTATTACGCACTTATTCAGGCCAGGCTTATTTCAGCTTCCGTGTGAATAAAGATATCTCTCAACTGCTCAAACTGGCTATAGGGAAGCATAAAAATCAATTGTATGAATTTAAAGCTATATCAATAATGGACGTTGATACGTGAGGCGACGAGAATGGGGGTACTGTAAACCTAAGATGTGTTTGTTTTTAAACATGATCGAATAAAATAAAGAGGCAACGAATATGTTGGAGAGCCATCCTGGGAAGCGCGTAAAATGTAACTCAATTGCTGTTAAACTGCCTAGCCTACCTATTGATGTCACGTTGGGGATGACAGGCTATGCCACTGGACATTTGGACGATGAATGCGTCATTATGGCTTTATGAATGTGCAAAACGACCATGATGTATCACACATCATCTCCAATTGGTGACATAACGGTTATCGGAGAGGCTATCTCTTTGGTTCTTCACAACGAAGCCTCGAGAGCAAAATATGTCTCGGTGTACCTGCGCGCGCCCTTAGGTCATACGCAAGGTGTGGGCGCAGTTGAGAGTTATTTAAGATACTCATGGAGCACATTGTGAATTAGCCGAATGAGAGTCATGTATAGGCCTATACCATATAGTCATATCGCTTGGCAGCGAGTTTAATTGACCAAAACATAGGCATATGTTATGGGTATGGGATAGATCATTGCCTATAGGCCTGCGAGTTACTTTCACCAACACATATAGCCTTATGCTAAACTCAAAACCAATTCGAAGAAGAGGCAAAAGGTTAGCTTTAATTCGTTTATGTCCCAATTATTTTTGAACAGTAAGAAGCTCTCATTATGGAACCTGACAACTTGAACCTACCCAACTCGTGTTTCATTTCACAACCTGTTTTTAACGCCTCATTCTGAAATGAAATGAATCAGCCAGGTACAACAGTTAAACACTATTTTGATGCACCATATATTTTTTAACACAATTGAATATGATAAGCCACCAATAGCATCAAATCCAATAAAACTCCAAGACAACATACATAGGCCTAAGCAATAGGCCTAAACTGTAAGTTAATTATGAACCGGGCACATTAATACATGTGAAACTATGGAGTGGATTTGACATTAAACATTTGCCATCAGAAAATCATAGATTTTTCTGTCCAACTTTGACAACGATTTCATCCATATTAAGATTTAAGCCAATTTAATCAAACCCCCCCCCCCCCCCCCCCCCCAAATCCCCTTCTCAAATGTAAATATGAAAGCCTTTAGCTGGTTGCCCGGAGGCGATGTCTATGGTGACTTCCATGCAGCCTGTGATGAATCGTTGTCTCCAGGCAGTGTTGCGCGTCTGGGTAATAAAGTAGCGGCAAAGCACAGACAAAAGGAATTTGTCACAGTTGGATCCCCGAAATATTATAGTGACCCCCCACCCCCCAGTGCAACGTTTCTGCAGAAGGCTTCAAGAGGTTTGCAAACAACTGGGATAGTTAGGAGCCATTTAAAGATCAGTCCTCTAGGAACTTGTCAAATTAACAATTCAACGCTGCAGTTAAGCGGCGATGGGCTGTGACATGTGAAACAAACCGTCAAATTGGAACAAAAACAGGCTGTTTGTGATCATTGTAGGGGACAGGCACCTGTTGGCTCGTTTTAAGCTATAGGCCTATATTCTGTGCTGTGCAGTTACTGATGCCGTATATGCAGTTGATATTCTATGATGTTGGTTATCCACCTTAACTGATTGAATTCGTGACTATCATCAAAAGGCAGACAGCACTGCATTCATAATTAGTACAAAGGTTTCTCTCAAGGTTCTGTGAAAATAATAAGAAGTAAATAGCAGCCTGCACAGACTGCATAATAACAACAATAATACTAATAATGCAGCCTAATAGCCTATCACTCAGTATTTATAATTATGACTTTGTTGTAGGCGAATTGTTATTATAATTTTGCTGTTATGTCTATTTGTGTTTTTATAGGCCTAAAGGAGCCTTTATTTTCGATAATCACAAGAAAGAGAATGTGTTTTCTGAGATGCATTGACTCCCGTCACTCAGGCAGGCTCGCGCACTTTGGTGAGTCTTTTCCAAAGCTCTCCACTCGAGGATGTTGGGCATTAAGCTGATGGGCCTGTCATCCCGACCCATTTGCAGTCGCTAGCCTCTCTGCCTGTTTTGCTTTCTGCTGTAATTAGGTTGAATTCAGACCAGATAGAATTACATTATTCTGCATTTCGAGCTACAGTCCTTGACTCTCCAGCTCCCCGGGGATAACCTGGCGCCTCCTGCCCAGATCAGACGACTGTAACTGGACTGAGTCGACCGACCACTCGGGGGAAAAAAGAAAAACGCTGAGATGCAGGCTATTCAGGAGTATTGAGAGACGTCATCTTGTATGGAGGATGAACCGTACAGAAGCAGCATCGCTCAAGAATAGCATCTTGAATAACGTAAATTGACAAGGCACAGGAAAAGGTGACTGTTGCTTTACTAATTTGTAGAAGATATATTATGCCCTTCTGTTATTGTCGCCATAGCAATATTGGGATGTAAGATTTTTTTTGTGCAAATGATATTCACTCATCAAATTGCATGAAGACTGCTTTAGGGTCTCTATAGTGATTATATTGGCTTTAACATGTCTTGCTTTAATTAAAACATAATTAGATGATTATAGAGGCAATTTATTATTGTTATTATTAGACGTGCTATTATTAGTGTTAATAAGCTATTATTCATATTATATTATTAATATCATCATTATTGCTACTGATGTTTTCTAATACAGCTATACAGCAATACTGTTTTGCACTGTTCTGCCTCATCAGAACATTTAATCGTTATAAAGTAAACAATGTCCCACGTTTGCATTTTCCATGGACTGTGTTTCTGAAAAGTGTTTACGTTGGGTTGTTGATCATCTTTGTCAAATCAAATAAATGTCTTCTGAAAGTAATTGCAGAGGCTGGTAGCCTACTCAATCAATCACATCGGTTTATATAGCTGACTTTTTCACGCTGACAACTTGAAATTGAAATGGAAGTGTTTTGTTCTGAAAACTGGAACCATTATCCAATTTACAAAATACATGAAATGACCAATTTCAGCATTTCAGCATTGTGTCTAAAATATTGTCCTCCAATATCGATTAGATATCAGTTTCACTTCCAACCCCAACTTTTTCGTTTCAAAGTGAATTCTCGAGACTCGGCTACTTCTATTTCCCATGACAATTAGATGAATGTAATTTACCCATGATATAATCAATACTTTTTTATTTAATCATTCTCCTCTGGTGTTCGTCAAATATATTATTGTCAAAGAAGTTAGAGCTGGGTAATTTACAAACAAGTGTGCAGATACATGGTAAATATTCTCCACCCCAAATCCTTACTGTCTGACTGGTGGTAAGCAATTCAACTAATTTCGACGTGATCAAATTATTAAGGTTATGACTTCAACTAAAATAAAATGACCCCGAAGAAGAATTCCATGATTTCGATGTAAAATCTCATTGAACAAGATGTTTGTCAAACATTTCTGCTCGTTTAAACATAAACAAATAAGACGACAGAAAAGGATTAGAAACGAATAATCCGCTTTACAGTAACCAAATGGGCCTTGTAATAATGATGCAATACAGATCATAAATGAATTGCAGATAGTTTTTAGGTTTCGTTCTGTTACAAGCACTACAACAAGGACGTGGTGAAAATGTATGTTGCGGCTCAATAACATAATAACAAGTGGGCTGTTAAACCTGGTTTCGTGAGAGAAAAAAACAACAACATAACATGTTGTATATCAGAAAATAGTTCCACAATACCGGCACCCATCATTTGTCAGAACACGTGAGTTGTTAGAGCACGTTGACATATCATTTTTTCATTCATTTTATCCCAAACTTTTTCTGTGTGTATGGCTGTGGTTGCCTTTTGGGGTTCAGGACACTCCATGGTTGTTAACATGCATTGCATTGAAGTGTAATTGGGCGTATCATTGTCTTTGTGTTGTTTACAAACTGAGCAGCACGAGCAGTAATTTAATTTCCTCCGACGCATTGAGGAGCCACCAGCCGGCTGTCAGCTCGCCACCCCGGGCTCTGTCGCAGTAGTGTGGCCTGGAGGCATGATGTAGAGAGGGACCTTCTGTTAGCCACTGTTGGCAATGATACCCAATACCCCAAACCCTATGAAAACCCATTAAATGAGGGAACTCATCCATGTCTTGAGAACATACTGGACCAACGTTCATAGGCCTATACAGATCGGAAGAACATGAAAGATGTAATAGGATTTCAACCAAGTTAGAGGTAGAATATCTCTTTAAGATGAGGGGTGGCGGAATGCAACAATGACCTCTGTGGCATTGTGGTGAGCTAGTGGTTTGGGAAATTCAATTGCTTAAAACCTTCAGAAATCTGGTCAAATTTCCTCAATTTACAGTCTGTGTGCATTTCTCGTTTCAAAGAGAGAGAGGGAGGGAGAAGGGAAGTGGGCGGGATGGAGCAGAGTGATAGACAGCACAGCCACAGAGGCCTGAGGGCACATCATTATTACAAAACCTGCATGGCCTCTCTCTCCCTCTCTCTCTCTCCCTCTCTCTCTCTCTCTCTCTCTCTCTCTCTCTCTCTCTCTCTCTCTCTCTCTCTCTCTCTCATATCCTGCACTATCTGAGCAAAGGAAGAGGCTATTGTGGACCAAAGGAAACTTTGTATGGCTCCATATAAAGAAGTCCCTACTTCAAAATAAAAGTATTTACTGCAACCAGGCCAAAACAACAGAATGGAAAGATGAGAATGTAATTTAGACTGTGGGAATGAGTCATGTAGCAGGCATTATTTTTAACATAATGTCTCACAAATGTAAGAATTACCTCAGCTACCTCCATCGAGTTTCGATAAATGTGTTTGGTCTGTAACCAGACTCAAGCCGAGTCCAACAATTGATTGCTTGTTTGTGTTCGGGATGATGAGCACGGAGAGTGATTGATGAGTGCTAATAGTCTTACCTGCCAGCTAATAGCTGGATTTAGGTCATTTGTGTACTTCTAGTGAGAAGTAAGTAAGCATGTTGTTCATGTGGTGAGAGCAATGTCTTTGTATTTGGCGCGGTGATCTTAAACACTTATTCGTCCTAAATGCTTTCTGAAAATTAAATGTTTACTGCTTGTAAAATAAGCTACATTGAAGGTGCCATGTCCCAAGCCTCACTCTTGTACTTTCACTATACAGAACCAGAAGGAAAACTAAGGAAGCACTAACCCAAGCAGTGTTGCAAGGTAAATATGAAAATAACATGTCACCCACAAAAGCATTTTTCCTGAAATGTGTCACTAAAAGGTGGAATGCCAGGTAGACCAAATCAAGTCAAAACATTGATGTACAGTGAGTCTGTGACATAACATGGTGTACCCAAAACACTGTTGGCTCACCCTCCCCCGCCTTTTTAAGTTTAGTTGGATCTTACAGCAGCGAGCAGTCATTTTTCACGAAGAACCTTCAACTGTGAGGCGGGATCAATGATAACAGTATGTTTGGCTGGGAAAACAAGGGGAAAATTAAAGGCAAAAAAGTAACACAATCCAGTGACTCAGTGTGACCATTGCTGCTGTGAGGATATTGCCTATACGACATTCATCATTAGGAATATCCATTTCACAGGTGCCTGACGCAGGTGCACCAACAGACCGATGAGAACGCACTCTGCCTCCATTTCTCTCAGTCTCTCTCTACCTCCCAACCTCAATGCCCTCTCTGTCACCGGGAAAGGGCCTTTTTCCGCCGTCGTCGTTCATAAAAAGCGAAAGGACCTCTGTTGCACAACAATATTTATTTGCTCAATAGAGCTTTTAATAAAAACCTCAGGCGGGAGAGGAAATCTGAAATAAATAGGATTTCGCTGTCAGGAAACAGAATGCATTACCGGTACACTTTATACGGTGGATGCTGCCTCCATGTTCTCTTCTATAGCTGCCTGGGTGTTTTAATGTGAGAGCTCAGCCAAGACGAGGCCCTGCCTTAGCGCCAACCGGTCGGGCTAATTACGTTTTCCATCTCGACGAGAAGAGTGGAGGATCCTTCCGATGTTATTAATCATAATGAAGGCAATGTAATAACCCATCCTGCATCATGCCTCTGACAGTCGTAGTTTGCTATTTGCAAGCTCCAGCATAATTTTTTTCTTCTTTTAATAATGGCTTTTAAACCAAATGAATGTGCTCTGTGCTCCGTCAAATTAATGTGCTCTGTGCTCTGTGTTCCATGTCTACAATCAATTGTGGATGAGTTGCCCCTTTTAGCATCATTCACATTTGTTTTTTCAGGGAGATGTTTTGGCAGGTGTCTCTGAGGTGATGACTTAACATAAAACAATGCATGAATCATGATGTCACCTTTGGTTGTAGTTAATTGGGGAGGAGTTGATGTGTAGGGCCATGCTCTGTGATTTGATGCCAACCCAATGCCGTGACTCTGTTGTGACTCGAGACAAGCTGTGTCTTGAGGTGATGATGGATAACTATAGCTTGTGTCGTCAGGTCTGACCCCTTGATAGAACCTTGAGTGACGGACAAGAGACTGAGGTTGGAAGGAATGTCTTGGTAGACCTCTGTGAGTTTCATCTTTGGGTTTAATAACACAGAGAAAAATGAAAAGATCCTTAAGGAAACTGTGCTACCAAATGTTGTTATCCGGAGAGACACTGCCATAAATGTAATTTATTGTGGTTCAGTCTACCACCTCAGGCTTTCTTTAATAAATCCCAAAACTACCAAACAGGTGAAGAACATTAACTCATCATCTTCCTTTTCTGTGGTTCAACAAAAATATCCACTATAATAACTTCATCACAACACTATGAAATTGGGTCAAATTGATCTGGTCAGTCTTTTACTAACTTCATCAATCTTGGAAATACAATTGCCCGCTGTCCACCCCTAAGTTATTTTTGCCCTTTAGGAGTTGGCAATAGAGATTCGTTTTCAAAGGGGGGAACCCATTCTCCCATTTGTAATTAAGAGTATCCAAATAAACTAGATGTTAGCCCTGAAGACGAACACTTGGAAACAAATAAAGGACTAATGAAGAAATGATTGCACTTTCAGTAGAGGGGAGAAAATAATCTTTAAGGCAGTGGAACTCTCTTATGGACAGCTCCACTGTTTTTCTCATTCATTCAAATCATCTGTGGGCAACTAACAAATCTCAACATAAGTATTTCCCTTCACGAAGCTTGAAAAAACACACACAGAATGTCATTGTTGAGTATGTTAAGTTTCACCACTGAAGCAACTGGGGTTGCATTAAAAACAACATCTAAATTAATCCACCAGGGCACAGACGTCATTTCAACATCTGGTTTTGATTTACCTTTGGTTGAGTCGTCAACTAACGTGAATTCAACGTGTCGTCAACAAGAAAGGTCACCATGTCATTGGATTTAGGATAAAAGTTGGGTGAAAAAAAAATACAAAATTCCCTTACGTTGAGGACTTATCGCAAATTTAAACAGTTTTCCACATTGATTCAATGTCTTCACATTGACGTTTTTGTTGTTGAAATGATGTGGAAACAACGTTGATTCAACCAGGTTTTTTTTTGTCGCCCAGTGGGAAGTTGGTACAACAAAGATTAATAACAATGTAATCTTAACACAAATAAATTCCCCTTCTAGCCGATGAGTTTGAGTTTCCTGTTTCTCTGTATTTAACCACACACATACATTTTCATTACTTAATAACTGCCTGTACAAAGCAGATTGAAGAAGGACACAACAGCTAATTTGTGGCAAGCATACATCCTGACCTGAACGCCGCACTCGTTAGTTCTCTATTCCATTCATTTACTTTTAGATTGATGTGTATTGTTGTGTATTGTCATATATTACTGCACTGCTAGACGCATTTCGCTACACCCACAATAACATCTGCTAAACATGTGTATGCGACCAATGACATTTGATTTGACATTGGATTTGATTTGATTCTACAGCAGATTTTAGATCAACAACTGCTCATTATAACAGGATTTTTACCCTTCCCTTATATTTGATTTGGTTGTACACAAGTTATGTTCCAGGTAAATTTGACAAAGTACAGTAAACACAGTAAGTACATTGTTCCTTATCTAAATGCTGCTGAGAATGGCCTCTTTTCCATGGGTTGATGGGAGCCCCAACCTCCCAACCGGTTGATGGGAGCCCCAACCGTTCAAAAGTTAGAGCCAAACGTGTGATGCATGGTTTCAAATTCTGTTACATTACAGCCTTATTCTAAAATGGATTAAATATATAGATAAAAAAACATCAATACCTTATTTACATAAGTGTTCAGATAATTTTCTGTGAGACTCCAAATTGAGTTCAGGTGCATCCAGTTTCCATTGATTATCCTTGAGATGTTTCTACAACTTGATTGGAGTCCACCTGTGGTAAATTCAATTGATTGGACATGATTTGGAAAGGCACACCTGTCCTTATAAGGTCCCACAGTTGACAGTGCATGTCAGAGCAAAAACCAAACCCTAAGGTTGAAGGATTTGTTGGTAGAGCTCCGAGACAGGATCGTGTCGGGGCACAGATCTGGGGAAGGGTACAAAAAAAATTCTGCAGCATTAAGGTCCCCAAGAACACAGTGGCCTCCATCATTCCTAAGTGGATGAACTTTGGAACCACCAAGACTCTTCCTAGAACTGATCAGTCAGGGGAGAAGGGGCTTGGTCAGGGAGGTGACCAAGAACCTGATGGTCACTGACAGAGTTGCAGAATTCCTCTGTGGAGATGGGAGAACCTTCCAGAAGGACAACCATCTCTGCAGCACTCCACCAATTAGGCCTTTTTTCCCCCCTCAGTAAAAGGGACATGACAGCCCACTTGGAGTTTGCCAAAAGGCACCTAAAGGCACTTAAAGATTCTCTGTTCTGATGAAACCAAGATTGGACTCTTTGACCTTGAATGCCAAGTGTCACTTCTGGAGGCAACCTGGCACGATCCCTACGGTGAAGCATGGTGGTGGCAGCATCATTCTGTGGGGATGCTTTTCAGCGGCAGGGACTGGGAGACTAGTCTGGATCGAGGCAAAGATTAGCAGAGCAAAGTACAGAGAGATCCTTGATGAATACCTGATCCAGAGCGCTCAGGACCTCAGACTGGGGCCAAGGTTCACCTTCCAACAGGACAACGACCTTAAGCACAGCCAAGACAACACAGGAGTGGCTTCGGGACAAGTCTCTGAATGTCCTTGAGTGGCCCAGCCAGAGCCTGGACTTGAACAAGATCGAACATCTCTGGAGAGACTTGAAAATGGCTATGCAGCAAAGCTCCCCATCCAACCTGACAGAGCTTGAGAAGATCTGCAGAGAAGAATGGGAGACACTCCCCAAATACAGGTGTGCCAAGCTAGTAACGCCATACCCATTAATACATTTGTCTAAAAACAAGGTCTAAAAAACAAACATTATTTTAGAATTTGTCAGTATGGGGTTGATGAGGGGGGGAAACCATTTAATCCAGTTGAGAATAAGGATTTAACGTAGCAAAACATTTTAAAAGTCAAGGGGTCTGAATACTTTCCGAATGCACTGTCCGAATACAAAAGTATGTGGACACCCCTTCAAATGAGTGGTTTTGGCTACTTCAGCCACACCCGTTGCTGTTAGATGTATAAAATGGAGTACACAGCCATACAATCTCCATAGACAAATATTGGCAGGAGAATGGCCATACTGAATATCTCAGTGACTTTAAACGTGGCACTGTCATAGGATGCCACCTATCCAACAAGTCAGTTCATCACATTTCTGCCCTGCTAGAGCTGCCCGGTCAACTGTAAGTGTTGTTATTGTTAAGTAGAAATGTCTAGGAGCAACAACGGCTCAGCCGCTAAGTGGTAGGCCACACAAGCTCACAGAACTGGACCGCCAAGTGCTGAAGCGTGCAACTTCAGAACTCGTCTGTCCTCGGATGCAACACTCACTACCGAGTTCCAAACTGCCTCATGAAATAGGTTTCCATGGCCGAGCAGCTGCACACAAGCCTAAGATCACCATGTGCAATGCCAAGCGTTGGCTGGAGTGGTGTAAAGCTTTACGCCATTGGACTCTGGAGCAGTGGAAGCTCGTTTTCTGGAGTGATGATTCACGCTTCACCATCTGGCAGTCCAACGTACGAATCTTGGTTTGGCGGATGCCAGGAGAACACTACCTGCCCAAATGCATAGTGCCAACTGTAAAGTTTGCTGTTTTTCCTGGTTCGGGCTAGGCCCCTTAGTTCCATTGAAGGAAAATCTTAATGCTACAGCATACAATGACATTCTAGACAATTCTGTGCTTCCAACTTTGTGGCAACAGTTTTTCTCTTTCCTGTTTCAGCATGACTACACATAGCACAAAGCGAGGTCCATACAGAAATGGTTTGCCGAGATCAGTGTGGAAGACCTCCACTGGCCTGCACAGAGGTTAAACATTGAGGTAAACCTATAGCCTACTTATCTGCCAAGCTGTCATGACCTTGTGAAGGCTGCTTCATAGCACTTGTTATAGTTAACTTACACAAAGTATACACAAGTGTTTTTTTTTTCTCACAATTGAAATTGATCTCATAGTTCACGTAATCCTAAAAAAAAGTGTTCCGTTTCTCCAAAGTGTATGCCTTTTTCAGAGTGTTTACTTTTACTTGAGTTAACTGACGGCAGATCAACCCTTTAAGCTGTTTTCGGTGAAAAGTTTTGACTATAGAGATGAAAGTTTGTAAATTCCACAGTACAACTAAGTCTCAAATTTCAAAGGGGGTCAATCCACTTGCAGTGACTAGGAGGTGCATGATCATAGTGCCAAAAGATGCCTGTCAGCTATTTCATGATCAGCTGTCATGTTATATACATTTGATTTAATGGCCAAACATTTACTGAATCTTAAATGTGTAAATGTGATATGTATATCACAGCAAAATTCATCTCGTACTAGCTTCGTGGCCTACGGAAAGTGTAGTGCATATCTCCTCAGTGAGCTGTTGCAGAGGCTTCTTGGCTATTGGTGTGTCAGCACACATCTGAAACTTAATCTTTCATATCTGCTTCTTTCCACCATGGACAAATTCCTAGCAACTGTAGCCAAGATATTGTTTTGTTCCACTGTAATGCAACTTCCACGCTCTTTTTCCTATCCTTCCATAAAAGTGTCAAGATTTAGATATCTGGATTAAGAGTGAGTAAGGTGGACACCCTTTTCAACATGTCATGTGAAATGTATCTGTTGGTCAAACTTAGCCTTTTTCCAGGAGGAAAATGCATTAGCCAATGGAAATGAGTAAAAAAATAACCCAATGAAAACCAGATATGATGCTTCCTTGAGTAGGATATAAGTCAATTTATGCCAGGTTGGTTGACTAAGTCTCATCTTATTTTTGTTTCATGCCATCAATGATAAGAGCTTTGTGTGCCTTACAGGTGTTCTTTGAGTTAAGTCTTGGTCTTGGCTGGGGGGTCAAACGGTTCACAACTCTTTTTTTTTTACAGGCACCTTTCACAACTGACTATATTGAATGACCCCTCTGTGTGTCTGGCTTCTTTTAGTTTCTCAGAGGTTTCTGCTGTCGCATCAGGAGTCAAGCATTTACTTTGGCCGACATAACATGGTTTCCAAACATTTAAACCACCACAACAAGTTGACATGGTGAATCCTCATCATTGAAACTCTCTTTAAAGTGGCAGAGGCAAGCTACCTTAAAACGGCAAGACAACCGTCAAAGAGGAGCCTGGCACTGTTGTACTTTGCGCTACGTGTCCGTGCAGGTTGAGGCTTCCCTCTAATATTGATGCATTCCCATCTGCCATTGACTCGGCGAAGCAGAGCGAGATCATAGACAGGACAGTCAGCAGATGAACAGCTACTTGTGCTCGGCTCCTTACAACACTCTTCCACCCAGTGACTCGTGGAATGAACACTTACAGGGAGAGAGTCTGGACAGCATCTCTTTTCTCAGGCTTGTCTGGCCCCTCGTAGCTATTAAGGCTCTTGAAACATTTTGTCGCCATGCAGTCCGGGCTGGGCCATTTTCATTACATCCCTCCTGGCCTATCTTCCACCTGTCATCCATCTCACAAGCCCCTTTCGGGGTGACCTGATGACAGCTGCTGAACGTGAGGGGATTCATAAGCCGCCATGGGGAAGTGTATCAGTTACCTTGATGTGTTTTAGTCACAAGTTTACTGATCAATGACTATTTAGGAGTTCAAGTAGCGAAGCTGGGCGTATACTGTATGTTGGTGTTCAATATCATTCTCCTTTCCGCGATTTGGTGAAAAAAATACAAAAGTCCCAGGAGGGGGCAACTTTGCAAGATGGTAAAGGGCAATGGGACTATGTATGCAATTCCAAAAATGCTAAATTTGAAAGGGCACGTCCCTCACCCTAGAGTCTTAGGCCTAGAGTCTTGAAATTTGGTACATCGGTCCCTCTCCTCACAAGGAACAAATGTGTCTCAAGGACCCTTAAGTTCCGCAATGATGGATTTTCTGCCATTTCATTTGATATTTTTTACACTTTAAATGCTACTCCTCTGGTACCGAATGACCAAGCTGTCACAAATTATGTTTTTCCAAGCTAGCATCTCAAACAACATGTCAGCTACAGACCAATAAACATTCACGTCGGTGTGGTCTGGCACATAAATGCATATAAATCAGACACGGTTATTTGGTACACATGTTCTGAACACTGTCAAGACTCAACATATGCAAGAACAATCAGATCCACTACACGGTGGTGCTATAAAGAGCACCTGTTTTTACCTCTTGATCTGTTTGACTCAGTTATGGAATTTGGCACACATGCTCAGCGATGTGAGTCTAGCTAACCTGTAGAGTATTGAACTGTTTGGCCTCATGGTGGCACTGTTGGACAGGAAAAAAACTATAATGCCAGCTCAGAAGTTATTCATCCTACTGTAGGTCAATGTGTCCAATTTGTCCTAGTGGTAGCACAGTGGGTCCATAGCTTCAACCCCGGTATTGCTGCTTGCAACTATGCTATACTGTTGGCATTTTACTGTCGGTTTTCCACTTCAAATCTAGGAATGACAATCTCAGCGCTGAATTTTTTCAAGGCTACTTCTCTGCAGAAGTTATAAAAAATGAATAGAGAAACAGAGTACCTTTTGTTTTAAAACTTCTTAGGGATCAAATCCCTTTAGCGGGATCGATTTGACAACATCCGGTGAAATGGTAGAGCGCCAAATTCATATTAAATTACTATAAATATTAAATGTTCATGAAATCACAAATGCAATACACCAAATTAAAGCTACACTTGTTGTTAATCCAGCCAACATGTCAGATTTCAAAAAGGCTTTACGGCGAAAGCAAACCATGCTATTATCTGAGGACAGCACCCCATCAAACAAACACAGACAATCATAATTCAACCTGCCTGGCGCGACACGAAACTCAGAAATAACCCTATAATTCATGCCTTACCTTTGACGAGCTTCTTCTGTTGGCACTCCAATATGTCCCATAAACATCACAAATGGTCCTTTTGTTCGATTAATTCCGTCGTTATATATCGAAAATGTCCATTTATTTGGTGCATTTGATCCAGAAAAACACCGGTTCCAACTCACACAACATGACTACAAAATATCTAATAAGTTACCTGTAATCTTTGTCCAAACATTTCAAACAACTTTCCTAATACAACTTTAGGTATTTTTTAATGTAAATAATCGATCAAATTTAAGACAGGATAAACTGAGTTCAATGCCGGACGAAAACAAAGTGGAGCGTGCTTTCAGGTCACGCGCCTCTAACAAACAGTACACTTCACTCGACCCTCGTTCTGAACTGCCCTACTTCTTCATTACACAAAGGAAAAACATCAACCAATTTCTAAAGACTGTTGACATCCAGTGGAAGCGATAGGAACTGCAAGCAAGTGCATTAGAAATCCAGATCCCCATAGAAACCCAATTAAAAATAGGGTGAACTCAAATGTTTTTCCTGGATGGTTTGTCCTTGGGGTTTCGCCTGCCAAATAAGTTATGTTATACTCAGACATCATTCAAACAGTTTTAGAAACTTCAGAGTGTTTTCTATCCAAATCTACCAATAATATGCATATCCTAGCTTCTGGGCCTGAGTAGCAGGCAGTTTACTTTGGGCACGCTTTTCATCCGGACGTGAAAATACCGCCCCCTATCCCTAAGAAGTTTTAACAAGCAAAAAACAGACTACATTCTTAATTTTTCTTACAATTAAGACTGGGAACTTTAATATATCCGACCTAGACTTTTCAATCATTTCACACGAGCGCTAATAACAGATGAAGCCTATGTAGTTATCGCATTTGTTACTTGGCTAAGGGTTTGATATGGATCTGCAGATTAAGACGCCACTTCTTCCTCCCAGGATCTGAGAAAGCCCTCAGCCACCATGATGGGCTGGATGATATATGAGGCTGCGCCATTGAAGTCAATCCATAATAATCCAGGGAAAAAGCTGAGGGTGTTTGGGGAAACAGAAATAGTACCATCATGGCTCTATTTCAATAAACTGGCCCCCAGTCCTTCGGGCTGTATCTCCCAGCCATCTTCTGCTTGAGTTGTATTACCTTGTGTGATGTTACAGAGATCGTGTTAATGGTTAAAACAGTGAAAAGGGCTTTCTTGATGAAATGTTTCATCTTTCATTACACAGGAGAACCTTTGTATTTCCTATTTATCTTTGGCATCTGACATCCTTTCTACAAAGGCTAAGAAATCATGCATACAGCAGAAGACTATTGTAAAAGTGTGAATGTAGGGGGGGAAAAGGTATATACACTGTAAATTGCTATTCAGACTACCTTTCAAAACAATGACTATCATGCTTGGAAGTTGTCTTTTCACTATATCATCTCAGCTTGAAAACCATAAATAATGGCAGTTAATAAAGTGTAGTCACGAGCTCCTTACTAGGTACCTTCACTACACTTCAAGCCATGGTGACTCTAATTCAATTATCAGAAATGAAATAAAACATGACAGCTGAATAAGATGATTGAAATAATTGTATTTTGTATTCTTTGATTATCTAGATACATCACACGACTATTCAAAAATGATTATATTGATTCCACAAAGGTATTTTAGACCAAGTTACACCTTCCCCAAGCTCCTCAAGCACCCCAACCTCCATAAAAACAAACAAACCACAAATGAAGAACTACAGTTTTTTTGCTTATGCAAGCTACATTTCAGTCAAAACCAATCACGACCAATCAGCCTAATTCGCTGCGGGTGTGACGGCATCACGCTGTTCGCAGCATCTCGCCTGTTTTAAAATGAGCTCCAATAAAAAAAAAATACAAAATAAACTCTTGCCCCACTATGTGGTGCTGCCTAAGCAGGAGGAGTTATTTAATGAGCCAGCAGGTATCTGCAGCTGGGCCTAAAGTAATTTCCCCCCAGCTAAAGAGCAGATCCTTTGGAGCATAAGTGGTTGTGATGGATGAGTACTACAGCTCATCGTGCCCCTGTCATCTTCATCATAACCCCCCCACGCCCGCCGCAGCCCCTTGAAAGTTCCCCCCCCCCCCCCCCCCCCCCCCCCCTCTAACCGAACGGTGGGGCGACTGTCTGGTGCCGGCCCCCTGCTCACCTCTCCTCTGTGACATCACCACCATTGGCGGAGTGCTTGTGTTTTTGTTGCCTGTGAGTGCTAAGCATGTCTCCAGCATCAATAATGCAGCGCTCCAGTTGTTGGGGCTTGGGGTTTCAGTTAGCTAAGCATGAGTGCAGCACTTAAGCTGGCATGGCATCCAGTTGTCTGGGGTGTCGATCCCCCACTCATGTCCAAGGAGGGTGACTGGTGTCCCCCCTCTCAAGGGCAAAGAGATGTCGTCGTCCCGGGTCAAGGGACCATGTGGTGGGATATCCATACAGGGTAACTTGAGTAAACACTGGGTAAAGTGGGTATGCGTTGCTACTCACTGTTGACTGTTTACACTAGCATGTTTTCAGAAAGCAGCCAAGTACATTATCAGGGATTTCCTAATCATGGATCAGTTGACCGTATCCCATCTCCAGTTGATCCCATCAGATTCAGAATAACTTTATTATCCCACCAGGGGGAAATTCATTTGGTCAGGTACTTAAAACGACGGTACATAAAAACATGAAAACACTAGTTTCTAAGTGCTATAGCTTCACATTTACAGTGAAAGTGCAATATGCTGTATACTCGAGGGACCAACAGACTATCCATTATACAGCCTCAAACTTCTGGATCTCATATCCATCCACCTTCATTATAGTTGCTGTAGTTCATTGCAGCGTTCACTTTTGTTTTTCCTTCACTTCACAAGTCATTGAGTGACAATAGAAAATGGTAGGCTAATGAATTACCCAATTGGTTTAATCAACATTAAAATAGCTCTGTCATTAGAATACAAACAAGCTGAATCTGCTATGAGAGTAGGATGGAGAACTTGTAAAACCTGATGTAGCATGCTTTATTTGAGTGACACAAAATAAATAACTCAAATCGTTCGGTTTAACAGCACTTGTTGATATAAATGAATGAATCATGTACTAATTGAGCAATAAGGAGCCTCATAATAAAGGTGGTGGAAGTGACAAAGTGAATTGGTCCGAAGCATAAGGATCCTTAGATTATACTTAAGCGGCGAATACGTGATATTTGGAGACCGCTTTGCCGACGTTTTGACCTTAGCATCTCATTTTGAAGAGGATTGTGATATGAGAGGGCCTGATGGGTAATAAAAAAGCGCACCGGCCAACTAAAAGTGTTCTCCATGCTCCTTCTCCATGAGTTTAGAATGACAGACCGGACTGTGACACCATCTGTTACAAGTCTTCCTAAACTTGACCCTGTCGCTCTGGGGTTTGACCTCTAGGATTGCGACGTGACCTATGGAACATGGAGTCGTTAAAAAGAGTAAAGGCCTCAATATGAATCACGTCGACATCTGTGGGATTAATCTTGAGTCTGGAGACCTATTGCTATTACTGTTTCGAAACAACAACTACAACAGCCAATAGTAGCAGACTTGAAAGGAGAAAGGATTAACATTTTACTGCAGTGGGCTAAATCAGGCTCACCCAGATTGTTTCTTGGTAGTCTTAAACAAATTGGCTTTGAAACAAAAGTATACACCTCACACACATGGTTATGGGCTTAAAACAAACAAAACACCTGTACCAAGTCAGATATAGAGTGGAAATGAATTACATTTTGAGTCTCAATATTACACTTTACATACATCGCAGAAGCGTGAAATATAACAAAAGCTGTTTGACATAGACGCATCAAATTTTCTGTGTTTAAAAAAAATAAAAGTTTATTAATTATGAAATTATGAAAATATTAATAATATTCCACCCATGAGGCAGCTAGAGGGTGATTTGATCATTTGACTGCAGGAAAGAGCCTGTAAATCCAGAGAAGGTCCGCTTGTCTTCTGTCTTTGGCAGTACTTAACATGATGGGCATGAATACTAGGCAATTAGACAACACTTTACCCAGGATGCATTCCAGAGCAGCCTGAGTAAGCTGCACTTTCACCAGCTTGGGAAAAGTGCTGTCGTTTTCCATGGCTCTGTTTTTCAAACTTTTCCACCATTTGAGATGGTGTCTGAGATGCCCAGAGGCAGCAGACTAGCATTTCATTTTTTTGTTTGTTGTTGTTGTATGAAAATAATTTCTCGTTTTGATATTGTTTAAGAGGCAAGCAATACAATTAAATCGTAAATTATTTGCATAATCCTCTGGGAATCCCTAGGGCGGCATTTTCATGCAAAATTACACTTAATATTGCTTTTTTGGTTGTAATATGACTTAAAGACATATTTCCCTTTACAGTGCCTTTTTCGTGGGTAAAGGATTGCTACAAAAGGGATGACTCGGTCATGAGATTGTGCATGAAGGTAACCGATGAGGACTGCCGAAAACCCTGCAAGAAAGGTTATTAACAAAAGCAAATCTCATTAATATGTTGTTACCACCTATCACCAACTACAAAGGCGAACAATCCACCACAATCAGCATGAAGCAATGCACTTCCAAGTGCGTAACACTTACAACAGGCCAGGCTCCTCTTACTCCCCTCCCCAGAGGGAAGCACCTCAGTGGTATTGGGACCTTCAAGCTGTTTAGTGCATGGCCTGACCCTGGCTCACCTCTGGTGGTACAATCCTCACTGCCCTAATGCCTACATCAATATCCATAAAAGTAGTGTGCATTATGTACTCTTACCAGTGAAGGCTGCTCAGGGTAAAACGGCTCATAATAATGTCTGCAACGGAGCAAATGGAATGGCATCAAACACATGGAAACCATGTGTTTGATGTATTTGATACCATTACATATATTCTGCTCTAGCCATTACCATGAGCACTTCCTCCAGAATTACGGTGCCACCAACCTCCTGCACCATCACATTCCAAACCGGCATTAGATAGATAGATAATCAAGGCTTCACTTGGATGTGGCACATGCGTTTTGAGAACTGCTGTGACGACAACATTTGGTTATGCTGTCCAAATACCTTTTTCTGGTATTTAACTGTGTCATGTTAGTGTTGCGACACTTTCAACACAAAGTAATGAATGTGTTATGACAGCTCACATGAACTTAAAGCTGCAATATGTAACTTATTGGGCAACCTTACCAAATTCACATAGAAATGTTGGTTATAGATCTGTCATTCTTATTGAAAGCAAGTCTAAGAATTGTTAGATAAGGTCTATGTGCGCTATTTCTATGCTTCCTGTTCTTTAAGTTTAGTTTTTGCTTCTTTTTCTTTCGTTCTTGTACACCAGCTTCAAACAGCTGAAAATACAATATTTTTGGCTATGGAAAATATATTTGACAGCGGTTTAGATGGTACAATCCTTCCCTACTATATACTTGCTTGTTATGTCACATAAAATTAAATTAGAAAAACGATTGAATTTTAGCAACCAAGAAATGGCGGAGTGATTTCTGCGTAGTGAATCTTAAAGTGGTATAGATATTTCATTATATCGTGGTCCATAACATTGTGCTAGTTGTCACCAGTGGCAATGGACTTGTCATTTATGTATGATTAAAATGTAATGCATGTTTTTCACTGTGAGGAAGAAAATTATTTGTGTGCGTGTTTGTGTGCGTGCGACAAGCGAGTGCGTGTGATTGCATGTGTGCATGTTTTATTATAAAACTGGCGATCTTAAAACGTGATTACCATAACTCAGATTAGCTATCTCCAGCACAAGGCCAAAGAGGCAAATAAAGAAGGATAAGATGGCTTTGTTTGCTTGGCTTCTGTCTGCCACCGGGTGATGTGACGTATGTGAGTGGGGTGTCTGTTTGACTGGGTCCTAGGGCTCCGCTTCACTGGTCTGGTCAATTGATACATGCTGCAGCTATTGATCTAAGCTGGTATTTTAAGTTTGCTGAAGTGTGATCGAGTTTCTATGCACAACTACTCAGTCTGTTGCCTACCCCATCCCTAGAAACCTCTCTGACATTATGGGTCTCTAAATGGGGGGGGGGGGGGGTTAACCCAGGACTCTAACGGACAGAAGTGGAAAGTAGGGAACACATTTACAACATATTTGATTTACTCATAGAAACACACTTTATATAGAGTAAGGGGAAAATGTAGGACATAAAGACCACAATGCAAGTCAAAATTACGCTAATGCTTACTATGTCACACACATTACTGAAAACAATGCATCTTATGTAGCCTATTTAAATTTGAAAATAATAAATGTAACTGCATTAGTAAATTCAATGGAGGTGAAATTGAACATGTTATAATTTAACGCGATAAAGCAACACCTCTCCATATCTACCCTCCAAACAGTAATAGACATACAGTATTCCTCAACACTCAAATGGCAACAAAAACACACGACTCACGTGGGAAATAAGCACCAACTAGCCTAATGATGGAAATGTCTTAATGCGCCCGGCAACATTACCCAGTCCTCCTCCCCGACAATGGCTGCAGCGGTGTGTTATGTCCATTTGGGACAGCCAGCTAATTTACTGCAGCGAGCACTATACCTCTCAGCCATAATGATCACTAAGCCATCAAAGTCTCCCCCTATCACAATCAAACGCTCTCCAGTCACAACTTCAGCACGAGAGAGCTGGATTAATTTGAAACCAAAGCTGAGGTTTGAAAAATGACCTTCCCTGTTGTGGCACGTCAGGCTGTCAGGAAATATGTGGATGGTGAGGAGTCCTGACATTAATGAGACACCTTACAGCTGTGGGGACAGCAGCACAACACAACACCGATCCACTGACTTGGCCTCTCTCAGTAGAAACTGTCTATCAGGGTCTCATTCACAACAGACCAGCAGCCCGATAAGGGTCCATTTGACTTACTGAAGCTAAAGTAACGCATATTTCTAATTGACAACAAAAATAGGGGAAATACTGTAGGCCTACATGAAAGGCTGTTCTCCAGTTACAGTGAAACTACAGTGTATTTTGGTAAAATAAACGTTCCCTTCCAGGACGATTCGGTTGATTATTAAAACCAAGATTTTGTTTTATTATGTTAAAAAATGCCATAAACACAACAAAAAGGGTGTCTCAGAACTGGGAACAAACTTAATGAATCAATAGTGATGTTAGTGATGGATATGTGCTACTTACAGTTGTGGCCAAAAATATTGTTACCCTTGCACATTTTAAAATAACTCACAATTTCCAATTAAAATAAGTTGAAATTGACCAAAGTATATGCTCTCCACAATTCTTTATTTCATTGTTAATATTACAGAACCTTTGTTTTTGATTCAGAACTTAATATATCCATTTAAATCAGAAAATAAACAGATGGCATTGACAAAATTATTGACACCCTAGACTTAATATTTGGGAGCATAGCCTTTGGATAAAAAACTGCAATCAAGCGCATCCTACAGCCATTGATGAGGTTCCTGCATCTCTGTACTAGCAGTTTGGCCCACTCCTCTTGCGCAAACAGTTCTCCCAGATTTGAAGGGTGCCTTCTCTCAACTGCTGTTTTCAGATCTCTCCACAAATTTTCAATGGGATTTAGATCTGGACTCATTGCTGGCCACAAGTCTTTTGTCTTAAACCATTCCTGGGTGTTTTTTGAAGTGATCTTTTGAAGATCCATGACCTCCGACGGAGACCGAGCTTTCTGACACCGGGTCTGACTTTGCCCTCCAAAATGCCTTTGTATTCTCTTAATTTCATGATGCCACGCACACGTTCAAAGGCACCCAGTGCCAGAGACTGCAAAGCAACCCCAAAAACATCACTGAACCTCCATGTTTGACTGTAGGGAAGGTGTTATTTTCTCTGAAGGCTTCATTTTGTTTTCTGTAAACATAGAGATGTGCTTTACCAAAAAGCTCTAATTTCGTCTCATCTGTCTACAGGACATTCTCCCTGAAGGATTGCAAATTGCAGTCGGGCCTTCTTACAGTTGAAGTCGGAAGTTTACATACAGTCATTAAAACTCGTTTTTCAACCACTCCACACATTTCTTGTTAACAAACTATAGTTTTGTGAAGTAAGTTAGGACTACTTTGTGCATGACACAAGTAATTCTTCCAACAATTGTTTACTGACAGGTTATTTTGCTTATAATTCACTATATTACAAATCCAGTAGGTTACATACACTAACTTGACTGTGCCTTTAAACAGCTTGGAAAATTCCAGAAAATCCAGAAAATAATGTCATGGCTTTAGAAGCTTCTGATACACTAATTGACATCATTTGAGTCAACTGGAGGTGTACCTGTGGATGTACTTCAAGGCCTAGTTTCAAACTCAGTGCCTTTGCTTGACATCATGGGAAAATCAAAAGAAATCAGCCAAGACCTCGAAAATAAATTATAGACCTCCACCAGTCTGGTTCGTCCTTGGGAGCAATTTCCAAACACCTGAAGGTACTATGTTCATCTGTACAAACAATAGTACACAAGTATAAACACCATGGGACCACACAGCTGTCATACCGCTCAGGAAGGAGACTCGTTCTGTCTCCTAGAGATGAACGTACTTTGGTGCGAAAAGTGCAAATCAATCCCAGAACAACAGCAAAGGACAAATGTACAAAAGTATCTATATCCACAGTAAAACGAGTCCTATATCGACATAACCTGAAAGGCTGCTCAGCAAGGAAGAAGCCACTGCTCCAAAACCACCATAAAAAACAGACTATGGTTTGCAACTGCACATGGGGACAAAGATCGTACTTTTTGGAGAAATGTCCTCTGGTCTGATGAAACAAAAATAGAACTGTTTGGCCATGATGACCATCATTATGTTTGGAGGAAAAAGGGGGAGCTTGCAAGGACACCATCCCAACGGTGAAGCACGGAGGGACTGCAGGAGGGACTGTAGCACTTCACAAAATAGATGGCATCATGAAGACAGAAAATTATGTGGATATATTGAAGCAACATCTCAAGACATCAGTCAGGAAATTAAAGCTTGGTTGCAAATGGCTCTTCCAAATGGACAATGACCCCAAGCATACTTCCAAAGTTGTGGTGAAATGGCTTAAGGACAACAAAGTCAAGGTATTGGAGTGGCCATCACAAAGCCCTGACCTCAATCCGATAGAACATTTGTGGGCAGAACTGAAAAAGTGTGTGCGAGCAAGGAGGCCTACCAACCTGACTCAGTTACACCAGCTCTGTCAGGAGGAATGATAATAACAGATAATATCAGAGAGTAGTGATGTGCTGGGCCGTACGCACTACCTTCTGTCGTGCCTTGCAGTTGGAGGCCAAGCAGTTGCCATACCAGGCAGTGATGCAACCCATCACTATGCTCTCGACCTTTTGAGTATCTGAGGACCCATGCCAAATCTTCTCAGTCTCCTGAGGGGAAATAGGTTTTGTTGTGCCCTCTTCGTGAATGTATTGGTGTGCTTGGACCATGGTAGTTTGTTGGTGATGTGAATGCCAAGGAATTTGAAGCTCTCAACCTGCTCCACTACAGCCCCGTCAATGAGAATGGGGGCGTGCTCGGTCCTCCTTTTCCTGTAGTCCACAATCATCTGCTTTGTCTTGATCACGTTGAGGGAGAGGTTGTTATCCTGTCACCACATGGCCAGGTCTCTGACCTCCTCCATATAGGCTGTCTCGTCGTTGTCGGTGATCAGGTTCACCTATGTTGTGTCGTCAGCAAACTTAATGATGGTGTTGGAGTCGTGCCTGGCCGTGCAGTCATGAGTGAACAGGGAAAACAGGAGGGGACTAAGCACACACCCCTGGGGGGGCCCTGTGTTGAGGATCAGCGTGGCAGATGTGTTGTTACCTACCCTAACCACCAGGGGGCGGCCTGTCAGGAAGTCTAGGATCCAGTTGCAGACGGAGGTGTTTAAGTCCCAGGGTCCTTAGCTTAGTAATGAGCTTTGAGGGCACAATGGTGTTGAACGCTGAGCTGTAGTCAATGAATAGCATTCTCACATAGGTGTCCCTTTCGTCCAGGTGAGAAAGGACAATGTGGACTGCAATAGAGATTGATCCAGATCCATCATCTGTGGATCTGTTGGTGTGTTATGCAAATTGGTGTGGGTCTAGGGTTTCTGGGATAATGGTGTTGTTGTGAGCCATGACCAGCCTTTCAAAGCATTTCATGGCAACAGTTGTGAGTGCTAAGGGTCGGTAGTCATTTAGGCAGGTTACCTTAGTGTTCTTGGGCATTGGGACTGTGGTGGTCTGCTTGAAACATGTTGGTATTACAGACTATGAAAGGGAGAGGTTGAAAACATCAGTGAAGGCACTTGTCAGTTGGTCAGCGCATACTCGGAGTACATGTCCTGGTAATCCATCTGGCCCAGCGGCCTTGTGAATGTTGACCTGTTTAAAGGTCTTACTCACATCGGCTGCGGAGAGCGGGATCACACAGTCATCAAATCAAATTCAAATCAAAGTGCTGTACAGAAACCCAGCCTAAAACCCCAAACAGCAAGCAACGCAGGTTTAGAAGCACGGTGGCTAGGAAAAACAGTCATCCGGATCATGCATGTTTTGGTGTTACTTGCCTCGAAGCGAGCATAGAAGGTTTCTGGAGATGGACTTGTAGCCTTGAGACTATCCGTGCTTGGCTACAATCTTGTGTCGGATCTACTCAGATAATTCTCAGGTTTTCTTTCTTTTCTCCATGCTCATTGCGGTACACACAGTGATACCAAACAGGAGAAAGAGTCCTTTTCTCTATTCAAACTGGTTGAATGAGAATAACCCACAGAGAATAACCCACTTAAAGTCTAATTATTTCTAACTACTTTTAGAAGGTGGCAATAATATTGTTCAGGCCATTTTAGGATTTCTTTGTGGAATAAGCTAACATTTAGTACATTTTAAAGATTTTTTTGTTTTGTTCAACTGCAAACCAAGGACATAGTACATACAGTATGTGGATACCAAAATGTTTTTTAATTTCAACAGTTTCTCGAGGAAATGGTGCCTTATTTGAAAAAAAGTGCAAGGGTCCCAATATTTTTGGCCACGACTGTAAATCAATAAAGACAAATATGAAGACGAATGTGGATCTGACTGTGAAACCAAACTGTTGTAAAGAGAAGATAATAGATACATATGAATCTAAACGACTGCCTTGCTAAGAAGGTGTAATTGATCATGTGAATGGCTAAACCAGAATAATGGGGCATCGGGTGCGTCTCCCAAAGGCCACCCTGGGGAAACATCATCTCCACCTCACCGCTATTGGCCTTCTCCGTAACGCTATCCACATCAGAGACACTGCTGCATTGATTTAGCACTTAGCCCCACCGTCCCATATGAACGCTTATAATTTTTTTACTCCCAGCCAATGTCCAGGTGTCAAAGTTACCAATCAATGCTTGGAACTTTGAAGATGGGGGACTGGGGGGACGGTGGTGAAAAGTTGTTTTCCGTTTGATGGGACAGCAATGGGGGTGACAGGAGGTGGGTTACTTTAAAGAAATAAGGTTGCAGATGGTCAAGTCTCTACCAGTCAATCGTCCATTATGATGGTTCTTGGTTCGACACACCAGATACTCCTTCTGTAACGTTGACCAGTTGTATTAGCATTACGAAATGAAAATGGTGCTGACATTACGTAGGAGGTTGCTGGCAAAGAACATTCCCACAAAGGTGGCTGGGACGGTGACCATTTTTACTGAGCTTGATTGGTACAGTTATAGGCAACACCCTTTAGTTAACATGTTGGTAACATAGCAACAATGCCTAGAATCTATGGGAGAGTGAGATTAAAGTATATCAGTGGCAGAATAAAATGTTTCCCTGGTAATGGATGTGACCGCAAGATCCAGTTGCATAAGTTATGAATAATACTACATTACTGTGCATGTATTATTCAAACCCATTCCTTCAAATGGCAATTTGGGCATCATGGAATTTCAAAATATGGTTAATGCGGTGTATCTGTTCACTGCATTGATGCATTTATGAAATGTACATGCAAAGTATAGTGAAGGGTTTCCTGTTGCTTCAAATGGACAAAACCAGACGAGTCTCTTCTTTATCCTGTCTCACAGATGAACAGACGTGTCCTATAATCAAAGTTCAGAAGAACAATAGGTTACATTATTTGAACATAATATAGATCAGACTCGATTGTCCCCAAAGGAAATACGAAGTGATGTGACTAGAAATACTATTTGCAGACACGTTTGGTTTTGAGTAGGCTACCTTAATTATCTTCCCACATCGTCTGTAATTATGTTATTATATCCTCATTAATTAGACATAATAGTTCATACAAACAAGATATCCTCTCCAGTTCCAGAGAGCAGTAGCCTACCTGTGTTTTTGTTGTGAACCACAAGCTCTGACCTATGACCCCATTACTGTTCCCTAGACTTGGAGGCAAACTCATTCACCTGTGACATTAAAGGAGAGAGGGATTTATTTACAGGTCTACCTGCCAAAAGACAGACAGAAATCCCATTTATTATGTTGCATGTTAACCGAAACCCTGAGCTCTGGCTTTGTTGACTAACACTAAACACTCATTTGTCTCTGCATGAACAGTGTCAAGCTTTTAACTGAGAAGTTTCGCTGTCATGCTTGATCAGACATTGAGAGCAAATGTTCAACAAATCTCCAAAACATATAATCTGTGATCTTATTGGGGATTTGGCAACAAAACGTTACATCTGACATTGACAAACGAGGCCTGGTGCCAGGATAAAAGCAAATGCATTACAGTACTTTAAAGCAAATGGCTCGATAGAATGAGCTCACAGACCGGTTTTCTTTTTAGTTTCATATTCAAGCCCATTATAATCATTCCTTGTGAGTGGCATCCATGTTTTATCGGAAAACGGGAGAGTTGTAGAATGTTTATTTATGTTTATTGCTTTTTTTTTTGTAGCTCTGTGAGCCCAGCCACCTCCAGGCATGAACCCACACCAGCAGGGGAGGAAAGTATTGTGTAATTACAGGAGCTGCAGCAGCTTGCAGGGCAATAATACGTTATGTGACTATTAATCATTTCTGTGACAAATAACAAAATAAAAGCTGGACGTGTAGTGGTGGAGACATGGATTTGATTGATGCTCTAGAGGCAAGGCTGTGAGTCGCCACGACAACTGGAGGTAGATGTTGAAAGGACATCAATATTAGTGACAATCGTTACGTTAATCTTCATAAGACAATATCCTTTGATAACTCACTTCATTGTTTTGTCATTCATTTTTGAATATACTTTTTTTTGCAAATGAGTAAATATGAGCTAATAGGAGATGGTTCAGTGACCAATGCTCATGTGAGCAATAACCTTGCCTGCGACCTGAAGAGCAGTGTTCGCTCCCAGGGTTAATGCCTTCGGGCTTTATCTCCGTAGGCTAATGTGGTCTTGAGGGGTGTGGACAGACAGCCTAAGTACAAAACAGAAATCCCCCTTTCTAAGATTTCATGTTTCGACTCTTCCGCCTTCCCCACTGCCATGGACTATTAAAGCACTCACGCTACACACTTTATCATTCTTATGACCCCCGTCTTTGACAACAGTGCTGAGGCGGGTCTCTGCCTCCACCTCGAATCCATCATCCTTTATAGAGACTAATAGGCTAGAGGTGGCACTAGGGAGAGCCAACCATGATTCCGGGTAGCTGGAGTAGGCCTCAAAATCCCGTCAGAGTGTTTTTTTTCTTCTTCATTTGCCTCAAAGACACGGCGGTATTTATTTGCTGTAATGCACCCAATTTTATCATGGCTAGAATGACCTTCTAGTCTAGCTAATCTTTACAGAACGTGGTCCTGTAGTACCATAGTATCATTTGAGGTAGCCGTTGTCCCTGACCACAGATCTAGGATCTGATTAACAGTAGTTAAGAAGGGGCCATCTACATTGATAGGAAAATACAATTCTGCCAGAAACTAAAACTGTTGCTGGTTTGCAACATAGCAACTGTGGTAACATTAGCTAGAAAGTATAGTTAGCTAGCATCCGTGATATCGACACCTTGGCTGGCTTATCATTGTAAACAAGGCTAAATAACTTTCACCCATCAGTGTATTAACATGTGAATGTAAGACTGACTTATAGTTGATTCATACTCTACATACAGTGTCTAGAAAGTCAATTGTTGTCTTTGCAAAACACCCTTTTTTATCATCTCAAACTATATCTCACCAAGTGTACCCTGTACATCCTCCATCACTGGCTGATTAGAGATAGGGGATGACGAATGGAACCAGACACAAGCTCTCTCTGCAGCGGAGCATGCCTCTTCTCAGGCCTGCCTGGCCAAGTCACAGACATCAGGCATGATCCCTGGCGCCCATCACTCCTGACTGAGCGGTGACTGCACAACCTCAGCTGAATAAGACGGGCATCGGGAAAGAAACCTGTTCACACTGACAGCAAATATACCTCGGAGGGCCGTCAAGAGGAAGCGCTGAGCGAGTGGCACAGTTGATGAGCGCCTCCGGACAGGAAGTCAGCACGTGGTGGAGTGTGCCTATGTGTGTCTACTGTAGGAGTGGGTCTATGAGTGTGTCTGTGTGTCAGAGTGCGTCTGTGTGTCAGAGTGTGTCTATGTGAGAGTGTGTCTCTGTGTCAGAGCGCGTCTCTGTGTCAGAGTGTGTCTATGTGTCAGAGTGTGTCTATTTGTCAGTGTGTCTATTTGTCAGTGTGTCTATGTGTGTCTATCAGTGTGTCTATGTGTCAGAGGGTGTCTATGAGTGTCTATGAGTGTGTCTATGTGTGGGATAAGCCAGTGAGCAGTCCTTCCCGCACTTTTTCGATAACAAAGTCCATTACAATGCAAACACTATGCAAGTACTAGTTCTGGACTCAAGTCAAATTAAATTAGATGTTATTTGTCACATGCGCCGAATACAACAGGTGTAGTAGACCTTACAGTGAAATGCTTACTTACAAGCCCTTAACCAAAAATGCTTTAAGAAGTTAAGGAAAATCAGAAAAATAAGTTAAGTAAAAAATAGATCAGTGGAAAATAGGAAATAAAAGTAACAAATAACTAAACAGCAGCAGTACAATAACAAGCGAGGCCATGTACAGGGAGAGCTGTGTAATTTGACCAAACTCCAGTGAATGAGTTTCCCTTTAACACTGTTTGTGAAACTGAAATAAATCTAAACAATCCGGGTTACCGACAGCTAAGTCATTAATGCCACCAAGGCTACCAACCTGGACATCCCCGTCACTTTCTCTTTCCCAGAGTGAAGAGGGATTTGATTGCACTGAAAGGCACAGTCTGTACTGGCTAGGCAGTGACACTCCAAGATGGAGAGCTAGGGAAAGTGAACTGTCAGGCCAGTGGCTTGATCACACACAATCAAACACCACATTCATCGCACACAAACTACCAAAAACAACGGAAACTGAACTGCATAAGAGGTACTTTTTCACTGCAGGGGAAGTACGCTGTCTGTGACTTACCCCGGAAACCTTGCAACCAGGTTTGATTGAATTGTTTAATGGCAGCAAAAATGCACTCTTTCTCCTTTTTAATACCCCTGCCTAACATGTTAAGAGCTTTGTTGAGCTTTGGTAACCTAATTGATGGTGGGATGTGTTTTTTTAACTGATACTGTCTATTCTTTAAGCTTCAGTGTTTTCCTTCCTCTAGTCTTTCAGAGCCTCAACTGTCAAAACAGCGTATATGTCTATAGAATGAAGATGGATGACTGTGTTGCTGCTGCTGTGTGTGCAGACACTGAGGGAAGCGTTTCCTCTGTGCACAATCTTTCCTGTAAGGGCTTTTACAACATACTGGTAACTGCCAAAATAAAGGAAACACCAACATTTAGGGTCTTAACAGGGCATTGGGCCACCACCAGCCAGAACAGCTTCAGTGCACCTTGGCATAGATTCTACAACTGTCTGGAATTCTAGGGGCGCGACACCATTTTTTCACGAGAAATTCAATAATTTGGTGTTTTGTTGACGGTGGTGGAAAATGCTGTCTCAGGCCCCGCTCCAGAATCTCCCATAAGTGTACAGTTGGGTTGAGATCTGGTGACTGAGATTGCCATGGCATATGGTTTACATCATTTTCATGCTCATTAAACCATTCAGTGACCACTCGTGCCCTGTGGATGGGGGCATTGTCATTCTATCGGAGCATTGCAATGGTAGCCCATATAATGTCCTGCCCAGGATTTTTATACATGACCCTAAGCATGATTGGATGTAATTGATTAATACATTTAGGAACCACACCTGTGTGGAAGCACCTGCTTTCAATATACTTTGTATCCTTCATTTACTCAAGTGTTTCCATTATTTTGACAGTTACCTGTATATCTAATGCTTTGCTAACCTTGGACTAAAGTGTCATAACAGTCGCAACACACCAAAAGAGATATGTACTCTGTCTCCGCTATGGGTGAGAGGCATGGCCCTGACTTAAGCTCTCTTTCCTCGGGAACACCATCCATTAGTGATGACCTTTGACCTGACCCCTTGTGATCATGTGATAGTGGAACATAGATGTCATAATGGCCCTGCCAAGCAAAAAGTGTTGAAGGGTGAAAATGGGATAAGCCCATGTTAGTTTAAAATATCTTATCATTTTGGGAACACAGATTGCTTGCTGAAGGTTAACACCTACGTCTCTTGATCAACCCATCTTTCTATAGGAAAATCGTGAAAAATTCCAAAGAGTTTCTTGTTAAATGCTCCATCGAAATATACTCTCTGAGAGCTATTAGCCCAAAAGCCTTGTATAGAACCATAATGGAACAGAAGTCATAAACACCTGATAGCTCCAATGAATCCTGCAACTTAATCCAATGAGATGTCAGAGCTGCAGGTAATATTTAGTGACGTTAGTAAATATCAGTTTTATTTAGATATAATTGTGGTCATTGCAAATGTTATTGCTTTCATTATATGTAATTTTTAAAACACTTACAGAGCATTCGGAAAGTATTCAGACCCCTTCCCTTTTTCAAAATGTTGTTACGTTACAGACTTATTCTAAAATTGATTAAATAAAAACAAATCCTCATCAATCTACACACAATAACCCATAATGACAAAGTAAAAAAAAAAACTTGAACTTTTTTCAAAAACGCAAATATAACATTTGTACATAAATATTCAGACCCTTTGCTATGACACTCAAAATTGAGCTTAGGTGCATCTTGTTTCCAGTGATCATCATTGAGATGTTTCTATAACTTGATTGGAGTCCATCTGTGGTAAATTCAATTGATTGGACATGTCTTGGAAAGGCACACACCTGTCTATATAAGGTCCCACAGTTGACAGTGCATGTCAGAGCAAAAACCAAGCCATGAGGTTGAAGGAATTGTATATAGAGCTCAGATACAGGATTGTGTTGAGGCACAGCTCTGGGGAAGGGTACCAAAACATTTCTGCAGCACTAAAGGTCCCAAAGAACATGGTGGCCTTCCTCATTCTTAAATGGAAGAAAATTGGAACCAACAAGAGTCTTCCGAGAGCTGGCCGTCCTTTCCAAACTGAACAATAGGGGGAGAAGGTTCTTGGTCAGGGAGGTGACTGAGCTCCAGAGTTCCTCTGTGGAAATGGGAAAACCTTCCAGAAGGACAACCATCTCTGCAGCACCATCAATCAGGCCTTTATGGTAGAGTGGCCAAACGGAAGCCACTCCTCAGTAAAAGGCAAATGACAACCTGCTTGGAGTTTGCCAAAAGGCACCTAAACCAAGATTGAACTCTTTGGCCTGAATGCCAATAGTCACATCCAGAGTAAATCATGCACCATCCCTATGGTGCAGCATGGTTGTGGCAGCATCATGCAGTGGGGATGTTTTTCAGTGGCAGGGACTGGGAGACTAGTCAGGATCGAGGGTAAGATGAACGGAGCAAAGTACAGATAGATCCTTGATGAACACATGCTCTAGAGCGCTCAAGACCTCAGACTGCGGCAAAGGTTCACCTTCCAACAGGACATCGACCATGAGCACACAGGCAAGACAACGCAGGAGGGGCTTCGGGACAAGTCTCTGAATGTCCTTGAGTGGCCCAGCCATAGCACGGACTTGAACCCAATCTAATATCTCTGGAGGGACCTGAAAATAGCTTTGCAGCGACGCTCCCCATCCAACCTCACAGAGCTTGAGTGGATCTGCAGAGAAGAATGGGAGAAACTCCCCAAATACAAGTGTGCCATGTTTGTAGCGTCATACCCAAGAAGACCTGAGGCTATAGTCACTGCCAAAGGTGCTTCAACAAAGTACTGAGTAAAGAGTCTGAATACTTATGTAAATGTTATATTTCAGTTAATTATTTTTAATAAATTTGCCAGAATTTGGGGTATTGTGTGTAGATTGATGGGGATGGGGAGTACAATTTAATCCATATTAAAATAAGGCTGTAACGTAACAAAATGTGGAAATATTCAAGGGGTCTGAATACTTTCCGAATGCACTGTAAATCTCAGCTGACTGAAATTCAATCTGAGAAATGTTTTCAGCACAGACCATCATCGCGTGTGTACAGTTCAAGAAGCTGCATTTTCGTGATTCAAGATCTGCACAATAATCAATCGCTTTGGTAAATTATGCCTAAAGAGTACAACAGATCAGATCTGTTCAGAGTGGTTTGGCAGATGTTTATGATGTTGGAGAGATTGGATTTGACTGTTAATGACCACGGTAGACAGAGAGACATGAACCCAACCCTTGGCAACAGCAGTTACTACAGTATGGTATATATGTTTGACTCTTTTGGCAATTTTGATGAGAAAAAATAAAACATCCGGGTGAGTCCTCCTCAGACAGACAGGTCTCCCAACAAATCCCGAGGCAGAACCTTTGCAGTGGTTTTAGTGAAGGTAGTTGATGCAAACTAGGCAAGTTTGAAATGCACTCATTAAAAATAACCTTGTTGATCTTTGATGTTCAAATCAAATTGTATTTGTCTCCGGTACCGCTTGCCGTGTGGTAGCAGAGAGAACAGTCTATGACTAGTGTGGCTGGAGTCTTTTGATTTTTTTTTGCCCTTCCTCTGACACCGCCTGGTATAGAGGTCCTGGATGGCAGGAAGCTTGACTCCAATGATGTACTGGGCCGTACACACTACCCTCTGTAGTGCCTCGAGGTTGGAGGCCGAGCATTTGCCATACCAGGCGGTGATGCAACCAGTTAGGATGCTCTCGATGGTGCAGCTGTATAACTTTTTTTTTGCTAGCAACTATTTTGTGTCAGGGGGATGTGGGCAAGAAGCAGATGCAGCAGTGATGTAGCTCCTCTATGCCACACTGACATTCCATTAGGTGCAGACGTGTATGCTGGAACATTGGACACTTTGTGGGAGGCAACCAGTCTGGAGACTATGAATGACATGACTTCACTCAAATTGTGATAGCAAATCTAAGCAGTCACTCCAATGTGGTTACTCCTCACCGGCCATTACAAAGCATTATATGTTTATTGTTGCTATAATATAAGAAGAGTTTATTTCATAGTGGTTCCCCCTGGAAGGAATCACTTTAATCCTGACTCACAATCTAATCAGGTACATCATGACATACAGTATAGCATGGTATACTTGGCATGCTGCTGCTATACTGAAAGGCCAGATAGGATATCAGGCTGCAAATGTTTAATTTGTTTGCTGATAGATCCACTTGTGTACTTCTTACCAGAGGATTGTACGGTACTGGGACTTTACAGAACATACTGTAACGACAATGGCGTCACAAATGACCAAAGTAACTCTCGTGGTATTAGGAAAAACCTGCAAGGATAGGTTGATAGGGGAGAGAAGGATGTTGGCAATATGTGAAAAAGAGAGAGATTGAAAGGAGAGGGAGAGAGAGTAGCTTTTAAAAGGACTCTGTCAGTTATTGACTGGTTGCACTCTTCTGCTAATAGGCATTTAAAGATTATGGGCCTGCTGGTGGAAATCAAGGCCTCCATTGTTCCCCTTATTGCGTTCTGGCAGATGGGGGCTGACACAACAACATACAGGCTCCCTCAGGCACACTCACTCGCTGCACGCCGACCTCCATCAGCAAATCTCCTATTGAACCGGCCCTAATAACTGCCCATGCATTATTAATCTACATGCGATATTGAAGGCGAAGAAAGCGGAGGGGCGAATGGGATCGTGGGCCGGCTGAACGAGGGAAGATTGGCGTTCAGGTGCCAGTTGGAGGGAAAAGGTCCATCCAAAGAGTCCCAGGGTGACCATTTCTCGGAACAGGGCGGACATTCCGATAACTGGCACAGGGAGATAAAATATATATTCATTAAATGTCAGATTGCTGATGAAATGAGTGCGATCCATTAGCGGGGAGCAGAACGACCGGCTAATGTTTCCCGGACGTTCTTGGGTGGCTTTTAGCGTAGCAGCCGCTGCTGCTTGTGGGTAGAAACTTCTTGACCTGGAAAAGTTGATGGTGGTTACATAAGAATGGTGATGAATAGGAAACAAAAATGGAAGCTGTGTGGTGATATTGGGTGACTTGATAATTGATCAGCAAAACTATCTTTTGGGAGTCCAAATTCCAAAGTTGCAGTATAAAACAGTCTCAGTCAGTTGTGTGATTGAGAACCCATGAATCCTCTCAAACATGTGTGCATGACTTACAATAAGCATTCACAATCTTCAGAATGTTTTATAATGTGGTACAACACTTCAGCACATCCTAATATTCACGTGACTCGGGTGTAATACCTGCAGGATAAGCGGTTAACATTTTGAATTGTTTTAGAAAAGCAGCTGAGGCTTCTCTGTGAGGAAAGGGCCTTTGGCGAAGCTCTTCTCCTTCCAGAGGATTCCGAATTAAGTATACGCAGCGTGCGATTAATTTAATTTCCTTTGTCAAAAGGCTCACATTTGAAAGAAAATAATGAACAGTGCCTGAAGAATGCCCTTTCAGATTTCATTATGAAAGAGGGCCTTTAATTGCAAATAAATTACATTCTTTCACTTCAATATGAGTTCTGGAGCAACCATACTGATGATCTGGTGTACTTTTGGGGTGAAAATCCCTGAGCTGGTATCAGGGTTACCACACGCACAATACTGTAGCATTGCAATTACTGGTCATCTGATGAATCTCTACACAATGTGCAAGCGACATCATCCTGTGTCATACTTCCGGGGTCATGTCCCTGGTCTTTTGAATTGGCTTCAAAATTCGGCCTAGGCTATATCATCAAATCTGTTAAAACTAGGCCATTTATGATACATACAGTCCCTTCAGAAAGTATTCACACCCCTTGACTTATTCCACATTTGTCGTGTTACAGTCTCAATTCAAAAATGGATGAAATAAAATACAAAAATCTCACCCATCTACACACAATACTCCAAAATGACAAAGTGAAAACATGATTTTAGATGTATTGAAAATGAAATACCGAAATATCTAATTTACTGGACATAACTATTCATACCCCTGAGTACCTTTGTCTACATCTCTAAGTAGCTTTCCACACCTGGATTGTGCAACAATTTGCCCATTATTCTTTTCAAAACTTCTTCGAGCTCTGTCAAATTGGTTGTTGATCATTCCTTTAACGTTTCGTCCTTGTGCTTCCTCTTTCTTGGCTGTCAAATGCGTAGAACACCGGCATTTGGTAAGTTAATTCACTCGAAAACACGTATACAATTGAATTTCTTAAATGACCGTGTTTTCATGTCTTTGACGATGCAAATTTGAGCCTTATTCTTAGCCTACAAAACAAGGAATACGGAAGTAAAATTGATGCGTCACTTGCACATCACAGGAGGTTGGTGGCACCTTAAGTGGGGAGGACGAGCTCGTGGTAATGGTTGGAGCCCAGTATGTGGAATGGTATCAAATACATCAAACACAAGATTTCCATTATTATGAGCTGTCCTCCCCTCTGCAGCCTCCACTGTTGCACATAGTATTCTGATAGGCTAGCATATCAAGGGATAGTAGCGGTAAGGTTCTGACTGCTTCCTCAAACCTCTCAGTAGGTGAACAAAGAGGGTGCAGGTAGTAAGTAGCCTATACCTCGCAGCATGCTTCAACAAAGCATCACTCGCTGTCCTCAGATGTCGATGCCCTCCTCGTTTTACGACCCTGCCGTGATGAACGCTCACATTTCATCAGATGCACAGACAGGAGAGGAAAGGTAAACTGTAAAAAACCTTTTGGCGGCGAGCCGAACTAAAGGCAAATAGCCTTGGGTTGTTTCCAGAGAAAACATGCCACCCCACCCGTTGCTTGCATAATCATCATTTGCACTCCTCCGTTAGGTCGAAAGAAATAGGGGAATGAGAAAAGAGGAAAAGGAGGAAATGCCTTCTGCATGCATGGAAATGGACATGGGTTGGATGAGTGGTGCTTGAAGAGACTGAGGAGATGGAGGATACTGAAGTGATTCTCAAAGGGCTGGTTTCAGAAACGTTGCCTGAAACACTGATGCTGACCTTGTCCACAGTCTATAGGAGGGTGGCAATAGAGAAAGGGAGAAAGCGAGAGCGAGGGTGATGGAGATGGAGGATTGAGAGTGGGGGAGAGAGAGAGAGAGAGAGAGAGAGAGAGAGAGAATCTTTAGCTTGTTCTGTTCTGATTTACTTCAATGGCACGTTGCAAAAAATCTGCTCTTATTGCAACATGGCTGGCGCTAGTTTGCGTTCCCTCCCATCAGCTGTCATCATCCAATCCTAAACATGGAGAAGAACCAAGTTAAGCATTCTGATTGCATTCATACAGTTTGGTTATGATGCAGTAACAATGACTGAGTAACAATAGACATTGAGTTAGATTTTTAGGGGTCCAAGCCTCTCAATGTTATCTATCAATGGATGCCATATATACTGTACATAGTCCTGGTTAACAAGTGGCTATTTGCAGGGCTGCAGAGCATTTGACCATTGAACAATTATTAGGCTATAGACTACTAAATATACACTGGGACCCCATCATGTAATAGCAAAATAAGAACACAAACGTCCAGCAGCAGCCAAGTCTAAGCATCCTGCAGCGGCAATTGCATATGATCTCAAGAACATAGTGCCAAGAACCAATGAGGGGTGTTTATGGAGCAGCTTTGGATGTGCCAGAGAGAGCGAGAGCGAGAGCGAGAGAGAGAGAGAGAGAGAGAGAGAGAGAGAGGGGGGGGGGGGGGGGGTTAGAGCCTGCAGGCTGAAAATGAATGGATGGGGTTAGTACGGCAGTGAGAGGTCAAAATGAACACCATCTGGGTACATGAAGGGGGGGAGCGAAACAAACAAAAGCACCAGTGGTGCCAACATGTAGCCAGCAAGCCCCCCAACTCCACTCACCCCTGTCAACATCAGGTGGAGGCCAGGGTGTAGGCTGGCCATCACTCACGCACAGCCCCCCTTATTCCCCCATGGGCACAGATCATTGCCAAAGGAGCTACAGGCCACTTGCCGGCTGACAGTCATCTCCACTAATGGGCCTGGCTGTTTATTTTGTACTGCCTGGAAGTGGATTAGCAGGGGTAATTATGGTTAATGATCTGCCTGCATCACCCCAGTAATCTGTAGTCACCCATTGTTGGCTAGTTGTGTTGTAGCCACCGGTACATTAATATAGTATAATGTTACCCATTAGCTACTGGAGTGTGGTGGACAATTAGGCAGGTAAGAGAGCAGTTCATCAAATTGAAAGGATAAGAATGGGAGTAGTTTAACTCCGAATCTGAATTTTGGTTTCGCAAGGGACAGTTGGCAAAGGTCCACAATTTTCTTGGTTGATCATAGTACATGCTGGTCAATTGTAAAGGTCGGTTTTCTTTCCATTTTTAAGTTGCTGACATTGCTGTCACAACACCTCCGTCAATCTATTATCTGCAAAAGGGTTGGGTCGAAATAGACGCTAGCGGGTTTATCAATACGTCATTGTTGTTATAGTCACACATTTTCTATCCTTACACGTGTATTTATTTGGGACATATTAGCCTACAGTGGTGATGGTTTACTGGGAAAAACAACTTCATGTGCCGACTTTTGATTGATGACATAATTGTGTTGTTTTATGAACAATCTATCAATCAAGTTGATTCTATTTTTCATTCTCCCCTTCTGTATGCACATTTACAGATGAACACACCTACTGTACGGAAAATACCCAGTAATGTTGAAGGTGGATGTTTCCGAGACATTTTGAGAGTAAAAATGAAAACAGGAAATGTTCCTGTAGCTGTAATGCTAAGCTTGAAGCATATTATAATGCAGCCTTATTGGGAACCCGAGACGATCACTTGAAAAGCAACATGCTAGTTCTCCTCAGTAGAAATGGATCAATTGAAAGGGACATCGAAAAAATACATTTCAAAGAACCACTTTTTTTTCCCCCACGTTCATCCGTCTTCCAAATGTGCTAGTAATAGCAACAAAGTGGTTTCTCCCCCCAAAATGAAGTTTTGTGTGATCGAATCAGGGGGTCAGAGAAACATATTTTCAAGTGAAAATGACAGGACACATGAGGTTTATACCCATTACAGCCTGTTAAACGGGTTTTAGTGTCTCCATTTCAGACACATTTTCCTGCCATTTCCAGTAATTTTTGAAAGCCTTCAAGCTGTAATAAAATATCACTTTTTGTGCATTTGTGCATTAAACGCTCATGGTCTCAATGCATTTTTCTCATGATAATCACATTTTCCTCGAACCCTCCCTCCCATCTATTCCCATCTCCATTTAAAGCACTTTGCTCTGTTTCGGTGAAGATGACACTAGGGCTTGGTGTATAACTGTTGAAAATGGAAAGCTTCGGCTGGGGACCCCTCTCTTCCGGATGGAGTCGCGTGTTGATTTGACTGCGCCAGAGAGGAACCGACCTCCTGGGGACCATTGCAAAGTGCTCTGATGCTTCATAATGCAGATCATTACCCATAATGCCGCAGGAGACCCCAGGCCCCCACTTAGACGTGGCGCTCTCGGAGTCCCCACAGTGTTATGTATCCCTGTAGATCTCTCGGATGCTCTGATTGTCCGTTCCACCCCACCGTCGCAACGCCAATGTTGCTGTTTATGACACAGAGTTGTCCCTGTAAGACTCTTCTAATGTGTTTGCCGAAGAGGTTTTTCCTTAATGCTTCAACCTGAAGGTGCTTATGTGCCTGCCGTTATTGTAACGCGGGGGCTGTTAAGTCGTCAAAAATATGCCTCAAAATGTGATTGCGTTGGGTGACCAATGGATGATCGCAATCAAATCATGGGCAATGACTTCAAAATAAGTATTGCTGTCATAAAACGGAAGGGGGCATGTTGCCATGTCGAAACTGGCAGTCTGCTCCGATTCACACACTCGTGTACGTGTCTGGCTGCCAACAGGTTTGACATCCTGCAACCATCTCGAGTTCTCACTAGAAACCCTTTCCCTAGACGCCTCTGGTTGAACAGAGATGGTGCTCCAGGTGTTGGAGAGAGGGGCGGAGCTCGTTTAATGAAAGCCCTGGCATCTGGATCCGATTAATCATCAGTCAGCATCACGCCGCCCGCCGCCGTCTCTGCCTCTAACGAAACCCCAGCATGCCTTGCAACGAGGCACTTTAATTACTTTCCGTGGCGCCGAATGGCGGTGGAGGAGACACCCTGACCGTGACAGACAGGTGCAGCGATCCTGATTAATTAAAATAATAAAAACTGGGAATAAACTGGAGGACGGCCTTTGAGGCGGAGTCGATGAGATAGTGGCGATAGGAAGCAGGACAGGGGCGGGGTGTTGATTTGCTGCGTGACAGGGGTGGATTTCCGCCTTCGGGGCCTGACAGAAATTTCTATAGAAAGGGGGGCGTGCTGCTTGTCCCATTCATGTCCTCAGGTCTTTCTTCTGGTCCCAGTGAGGGGACAGAATGCTCATGTCTCCGCAGCTGCACTGACGGACTGTCACATGCTAAACAGCCAGCCAGTGCACGGCTGTCAATAGAGAATTAACTTAATAAAGACACTCTCCAGGGATTCATCTGTCTAATGGCCATATACTGTATCTGATATTGATATATTTAATAATTTGTGGTAAGAAATCAAATAATTAACATGAAAAATGTCAATATTGCTAAATGCTGCAACGATGCAAATCTATAACTTCTTCCATTTAAATGTTAATCTTAGACCTTATATTCATCCTAATCTTAAATAGCAAACTTTAAGAATGGAAAACACTAGCATTCATCCCTTTGGCAGGATGAAATCTGAGGGCGGTGAATTTGTGTCTTTGAAAGTGGACCTGCAGTGCCCACATCCTGAAGCTGCCACTTTAGAGTTGCCATATCTCAGCTGAGCGTGTAAGAGCAACACAGATGTGGAAAGGACCAGCATGTTTACTACTGCACCTCCATCTGAAATCAAATGCCACAAGCTGCCAGAGGACATTATGAAAACCCAGCATAAACTATAGTAAATGTATTACCTAATATTACTGGAGGGAAACATTTTTTTCATTTAAACTAGATAAATTGTAGTTATTTTGTTATGAATGAATTATTCCATGACAGAAGCGACATCTAGGTTAATTAGAGATCATCCACATATATTATTTCTTGAGAAACCTTTCCATAATCAAGAATAAGATATGAGATTTAGTATCAGACTGACAAAACTGACTTCATGTCGTTAAAAAATGTAAACATGATCAACATCTGACAACATGGTGGAAAGCTCAATGGCCTATTCGCTGCAATTAACAGTAGGGCAATCATTTCCAACAAGAGCTAAAAAGCCATCAGTCACAATATGAAAATGCATTTGCTTGGATTATTGAGGATATGATCGCTAGGTAATTATCAAATTGTGCGTTAATGACTTTTAATATATTAGCTATCTAATTAGGCTAAGCTGATGCATAGATCCGAGAGGTGTACCAATGGGTGGTTGAAATGTAATTTGACCGAAATTAGTATTTAAAGATTCAGTCAGTCATTATCATGCACGCAGAGAAGGAGAAGACGCATCCACAAGAAATCATTCATAGAAAGGTTTGTTTGACAGCTATGACCTTTAATTCTCTCATTTATCAATGAGGAACAACTTAAAAGGGACTTTTGCCAATGTGGTTTCTATATGACTTTGCCACAGAGGCAGATAAAGCATAACAAGAGATGTTATCTCAGTCATTGCTGTCTTTATGAGGGTCCTTGAGAATCCATATTGTAAATGCCAAGATAATGCAGAAAGGAGAGTCTACTTTACCTAGCAGAAGGCTGTACATGAGAAATGAGAGTGCTACACGCCACCTTATGGACACATTGCATTGTTCTCTCTAATTTTAATAAATGGCACAATAATTGTTGTTTTACATTTACAGGCAGGTAGAGCACCACCCCCCCCCCCCCCCCCCCCCCTTATTTTAAGTTTGTCATTTAAATGTTTTAAAATTGCAAAAACTTTACTTAATTCAATTCATTTGCATCATGCAACTTCCCAAGAAAAACACCTGGCATTTCTCGAATAGGGATAATTTTAAATGCTGCTTATTTTCTTCTGAATTGTAATTCTGTGTGTTTTTTCGTCAACCACATAATCAAACATGCTTGGACATAAAACTTTCAGAAATAAGAAAGGCCAAAGTACCTTATCTGCAAAAGTAAATAAAAATCACTCTCTCCTGCAACGACATTTTATTTCTATGTACAGTAGTTAGTGTGAGGAAAGTAAAACAGTCCTGTAAAAGTCATGTGCCATTTGACGTTTTCACATCTGATGAACAGCGCCGCATAACAAACAGGTCTCTGTAGCCATGATGGATTTGACAAGAAACAAAACAGTTCGATTTTTGTTCAGTTATGAGTCTGTGCCCATCCCAAAAAAAGCCATTTGAAGACTGCCTCGCCCACTTTCTTATATGAGACATTCCCTCTACTTGGGTCAAGTCAGGCTGGGGTGTCGGTAATATTAGCTCCCACTTTATTGAGAGATCCATTAATTGCAGCTTCTGCCGGTGAACCCTGACCTCCCAGACTGACCCTTTAACATCGTGTGACATCGTGCGGCCCAGATAGCTTCTGTGCCAGTCCCCTCGGCTTTCATGAGTGGCAGACGCTACTTTTGGAGCTAAATAATTAGGCGGCTATGGAAAAGAGGACCAGGGGGAAACTTTATACAAACACCGCAGTAATATACAGCTTCCCTTCTCATATCCATGGCCAGCGTTTCACCGGCGCGAAAATGTATCAGGACATAATTGCATTGCTTTTTTTGCAGTTATGATAGAAAATAGTCAAAAATGATGACACTTCTTTCATAGGTGATTTCATAAGACATTTATTTAAACTTTACAAGAGGTAATTTAGGAAGTATCAGGATACCTTCATCCGCCGCCAAGAAACGCACAGAAAGAAGACTTTCTGCAAGCCATTGTTGGATGGCTACAACAAACTGCACTCTGCCCGTTTTAGACAGCCAACCAAGGCCTAGCTAGGACGAGTGTTGAAAGCAAATACCTGATTGTATTAGTGTCTCCCTTTAAGCTGTTGTCACCTAGCTGACCGATTATGGGCAATTACCTGCTCTGTCGGAATCCCAGCCGAATAGATTGAATTCGGATTGATTTCTGCCCAGGAAAGAGGTGGGAATTTAAAGCCTTTTTTAATTGGGTATTTGGTGTGTGCTGATCTGAACACCATAGCCTTCCCAGGGGATACTTTATGGGGCAATAATGGCATTGGGCTGCAGTCTCGTCTGCTGACTCCCTCCCAAGGCCATAACCCTGCATTTGCTCTGAGTGCTTTTCTATTATGCATTGATAGTTGAGCATCAATCAATAAGGGGAAACAAAAAACCCAGCGAAACCAACTTCTTAAGTGTAAAACGCCTCTTAATACTGGGCCTTTCAAACAACTTAACCTGGACACTTTCTCACTTCTGCTCCCTCGGCGCTTTGAGGACACTTACAGGTGCCTGGCGACAGTATGTTTTATTTAGCAGGCTGGGTCTGTGTTGGGGGTGGAAGTTCAAAACCACAACTTCCTGTAGTTTCATGAGTCATAACGCAAACTGTTAGGGTATAAATCTAACATACGTATGACGGAAACAGTAAGTGCCCTATTCGATGAAAACCTGACCATCGGGTTCTCAGTATGGGCCTCATTTTGTTGGTTCCCCTTAATGGTCACGCTTAAATAACAATACATTTTGTAATTGCTCTTAGTTAAATTATTGCATTTATGTATTTGTATTGTTGTGCCATGTTTTGAAATAAAAGCTTCTACAAAATGATGAAATTATCATTCTAAACAGAGGGCATGTGATGCCATTGGTGAAGAGAAAATATATTATTCCACAACAGTCCTCCTTCACATTACCGTTACCATAGTTCACTAAATCGTGAGGATTCCGGGAAAGAAACTGTCGGAGAACTCCGCCTGCCCTATATTATAGATAAGGAATACAGGAGGATCAGACCTCCCACTCAACCCAACCCCAGTGGAGGAGATAAGAGGGAGATGGTCACAGCTATGACCAGCCACATAATACACAAGCCCACCTCCACCCGTCTAAATCGCCCATCAGTCCCGGTCCCCACCGGCCTGCCTGTCACCACTAATGCACCTTTTCCTTTAGGACAAACCCCGAGATGCCCAGGACGCCGTAAGGTTATCTGGTGCTTTGTGGGAATTTCTCGGAATTGGCAAGTTCACCTTTCCCTGTGTCCAGATGATAGGAGATGATAGTCAGAGGGATCGATTGGCGATATTGTTGATACGTATACTCTAGCTCTTGGTCCGACATTTGCAACCACAGACTGTGAAAAATAAATGAAATCGGCGAAATAGTAATGTGGGGATGGTGTAACCTGGTTAATGCGGTTTGTTGGGTTGCACCATGATATGATGATCACTGCTTAATAGCAGATAGGCCTATATCCTACAATAAATGTCCACCATTTCCCCAATTTACTACACACTTTACCTTAATTGTTAAACCAAAATGAAACAATTTGTTTAAATAAGTTAAGGTCCCATTGTTAATAGAAAATAATACATCATGGTTATTGATTGGTGGGGTTGAGCTCATTCACTGGGCTCCACCTAAAGAGTGGATCTTATCGGAGTTAATTTACACAGGCCTCAGTGGACTGTAGTAGTGAAAGCGTCAGAGAGATCTTCAGGAAGAATTGTCCAGAAGGTCTGATCAGTGAGAGTGATAAGCCTGCTCTTAGATGGTCTCTAGTTTGACTCTACTGTATGCCTTAGAAGGCTGCCCAAGGAATAATCTAAGTCATCATTAATGCCAGAAGGGTAAGAAGGGTAATTGTGTAGAGATTTACGAACGTTCAATGCATTCATACTGTAACTTCACTGATGTGGAGTCAGTATTAACTTGTTTAACACCACTGCTACAGTATCAACATTCTGAGTGCTCTTTTCCTTCATCTGCCATTGATTGAATTGGGGCCATGGTTCAGTTTGTGGGATGTAACATCATCACGTCCCTGTGGCCTGTTGTGATATCACCCACCTGTCAATCTATAGAAATGGGTGAGAATTACAGCTTGCACAAAGAACTGTCAAAAAATATAAACAAAGAACAAACCTTTTCTTTTATGCATCAACGTGTCAACCAATAGCTGAGGAAGTTGTATAATCCTACCATCAATACAAACAGAAATGTCCCCCATCAACCCTGCTCCTGGAGAACTAAAGAAGTAGAGGGAGGTGCCCTGGTGAAGCAACAAGGTCCTCCAAACTACTTTGGTTACACAAACTTTGTTTACAGCCTCAATACATCAGAGCCCCGAGCCCTCTCCACTCCGTCTACCATCTGCTCGTGAAGAATCTGTTTCACTCGATGAGCCAAGCCCAGCCTTTATTGGTCCTAATGGCACTATCAGCTGAGCCGCCTAACCCAATTACTGCTTAAAAAGGGAGGCCACCCCAGCTAATCATGGCCGCCTAACCTGATTTCCCTGTGATGAAGAGAGGGGATAAAGAGCAGTTAATGGAGGGAGAATGATCTCACAAATACAAAAACTCAATTCATTTCTCCAGGAGAGCAATCTGTCCGATTCAGCCATAATGGAGTGGAGTTTCATTAGACCCCAGGCCTTAGTAGTAACGCCGACGTCCCCTTATCAACCAAATGACAAAAGATTTTTGACATCAAACAAGCCCCTTTCATAAGTGCCATGTTGGAAGGATAATACAGAAAAATTTGCAAGAATCACATTCAATCCACCCCTAGATGGCCAATAAGAAACTGTTTTCAGCAACTATTGATAGGCTATTCCACAGAACCTTGAAGCACTTCAGGTTTCTCATTCTTCACACAAGGAATTTACACTTTTTGATACAATTCATGCTAACAATCAGCAACAAAGGAATCATATAATCTCAAGCGATATGTCATAGTCCTATCTGCTGGCTTACCTGATGTCATATGACTTATCATTGCATCGTACTTAGAATGCGTTATCTTTTCTTTAGCTACATCCTCCCCCCAGTGTAAGATGGTGAATTATGTCACATTTGTCAAAGCACCTTACATAACGACCTGTTATCTCGTCATTTTAAGCAGAAATAGCTAATTTGTTTGCTTATACAGAATTTATAGAAGCATTACGAAGGCTTTACTCCATTCAAATTCAAAGTGATTTTATCATTCATCATTTATCAAGTATTGCAACCTTGGCATGACCAAAATGGAGTCACGGACTGCTTTTAAATAGGCCTAACTGACATCACTGCCCCTTACCTGAGGGAGAATTCAAAAGTAATTGACAACATTGGCAACTCAATAGTTTTTACCACACTTTAAATTGTTCACTAGTTACTGTATTGTGTTACTGTCAGCAGCAGGAACGTTGTCTTGGACATTCAAGGGTTACCAAGGTTACCAAGCGTTTTAGGGATATGTAAATACATCTAATTTCTTATGGACATTTTTGTTAAAGATAGAATCCTTCAAATGAAAAAAATAACAAAGCAGACACCCTGCCTCTGTTTTGGTATAAAGCTGATGGATGGGCTTGGAGAAATGTAACCACTCTCAAATTCATAGACAGAGCTATGGATGCAAGGACTGACCATCCATAACATCAAAATGATAGTTTTAACCATGGTTTGAGGCTACATGTATACAGTTTTTGTTTAAATGTACTACCAACATTGCAGCAAAGCAAGCTTAAATGTCGGGTTCTTATGGGATACGACAACTGAACTAAGCTCATAAGAAATGTTGTTAAGTTACATTCTTCAAGAAGCAATGGGTATATATCATTATTTTACATGTCCAAATTGATGGAGCAACTAAGGATTCCAGCTTTAAATGATGGTGACTCTTTTATTCTGAATGCAATTCTGCAACTTGTGTTGGACTAATTGCACTTGGACGATGAAACGGCACTTACCCTGTCTATTGTCTTGTAAATATCCTTTCCTATTTCTTTGTAATTTTTATATGTGATATGTTTTATGACTGCTACAAGATGAATATGCCTCTCTGAGCACACAATATGCCTCTTTGAGCACGCACACACACACACACACACACACACACACACACACACACACACACACGCACGCACCCACGCACGCACGCACGCACCCACACACCCACACACCCACACACACACACACACACACACACACACACACACACACACACACACACACACAGATATGATCCAGAGGGCACTGGTTGGCTAGGGCAGAGGGCCACAACCAGGGTCTGCAGACGGACATTAGGCCAAGCCCGAGTTAAAATCCTATTAGTTTGAGTTGGGAATCGGATTATCGTCGTCGAGAATCACTCGTCTGGCAACTAGGGTCTAATTTACGCCAATCAACGGCAATTATTGAGGGGAAGGGAGCTCCTATTAGAGAGCATCATCCACTTAGTCTAATGAATGGGATAGATTCAATCTCTGCTGTGGAGACGGAGCATTGGGGAGCTGCAGCTGGGGGCGATTGCTCCAGGCTGGAGAGCCAGTGCTGTTATTTATCAATGAGGGGGTGCTGTCAGGGCAAACATGAGCTAGGGAGAGGGCCTTCTAGAGTAGGGGGCATTGCAGAGGCTAATGGCATATTTTTGTATTTCTCTGTTAGAAATGTTTTACTCCTAGTCTATGTGGTGATGCATCAAGGCAAAATGAAGATGAATTTGCAAAAACAATTCACAACCATAATAGTTTTCCAACAAATCACATATGTCATGTCATGATATGACTCTAAAAGACAAAAGTCAACCAACTGCAAAATTGCAGGTTACTTTCTGCTGTCCACAGTAAATTGGTACACATAAGCTGTATTGAAAACAGTGGTCAAAAAGGAAGTCATTTAATATTGGTTAAGTATTGCCCTCTAGTGTCAGAGTTGCAAATAGTATGTCTTAAAAGCTCTAGAAAAACAAGAGGCCTAATATTTTAACCAGTAGTAACACAAGAAAATCAATAACTTGTCACGATGTGAAATGTTGTTAATCATGTCAATAAAATGTAATTTTCTGAAATGGCAAATTTAAAAATCATATTGGCAGACACAATCTTGCTACGATGCCCACCCAATTAATTAATTAGCCACAGCTGGAATATATGACTAGAGATGAGCATTAGTTTTTCGTGGGTCAAAATGTTTCCATGATGCTACTATTTTTTCCCATGCTGCTAGTTTAAAGCTAGCTCAGAGATATTTAAGGCCGTCTTATACCCTGAAACCAGCTGCAAACACCTTCAAATGACCCTTTCTCAAATGCCAACCCAAATAGAGGGTGTACTCTTTATACAGTGGCATTGTTGAATACTCGTTTCTGATTGTCTTGAAGGGCATTCTAGAGTATGCATGATTTCCCTTTACACCGGGTAGTTTGGATACTGGAAGCTGATTGGCTAAAACAGGATACAGCCGTGTGTAAGACATATACAATGACTATGATGTTTTCACCTTGATAAAATGGCTACATCGACAACAGTTTGACATGCCCATGTAGAAGTCTAGATGAAATTGGGAGAAACTCAAACAAAAAGAACACAGTGAAACAAACAAAGTGGGCATGTATACCTGCTTCACTGACTGGTGTGAAGAAAAAGGGATCACAAAAATCATCTCAAAAATAGAACACGTAAGAATGAACTATAGCCATTGAATTCTACCGTGCAAATATACCATACGTTATTGGGAAATAATGTGCGCTCTTAGATGCCCCTCAAGCCAATCAGAAAGAAGTATTCAACAATACCATGGTATAAAGGCCATGTACCACACCCCCACGGGCCTTATTGCTTAAATACACAAGGCATATTTGTGTAGCCTTACTTTTGTTATGACTTTTATTTTGGTGTAATGTATTGTGGCACTGATTTTGGACCCTGGGGACTTCTATTATGAAAGCAATATTATTCCCAGGGGCACCTGCGCATGTAGGGAGAGGGTGGAAAGAAACAAGAGAAGCAGAGTGAATCTGCTTGACTGCTTGGCTGCATCTCCTTGTCCAGGATACATTAATCCACAAGTAATAGTTATCATTGTAACCCGTGGTTTATTTGTTTCTGTTGAACCCACAAGTCCTCCGGTGGAGATAGTGTTAAATACCTGCAACAAGAAATTAGGGTAACAGACTGGTGACAGCAGTACTTGGCTAGGTGAAGTTAGCATAGCCTTCTCTCTAACCAAGGGCATTATCAACAGGGATTGCATAATCAGACCATCCACGTTAGCTAGTGATGAGTGGACAGTAGAAATAGATCACAAAGACTTTGTTTCAACAAAATAATTTTGTTGTCAAGTAGTGAACACATGAGGTATATTAACCATAGAGTAAGTCAACAATGACAAGCTACCAGCTAAAAATGACAATCAACCACAAGGTTGGGGATGGCGATCAGCATGTGAAGGGATAATTTTTATTTTTATTGGTATACAATTGGTAGTTACAGTCTTGTCCCATTACTTCAACTCCCGTGTTGAACCCCCCTACTATAGAGTTGAACCCCTCACTTCCACCAGCTATGTAGGGTGACTACATGGAGGCTGTAACTAAACTGAATTCGTTTTTTGAAAGAAAGGCATTTTTGTGTCACTTTGCAAACATTCATCAATGCCAAACAGCGAAAGCTCAGAGATCCCCTAGAGGTGTATGCTGCACTAATAACTAGATGTTTTAGAGGCATTCCCAGACCACGGCCAGTCAGCAAGGGAGCGGTTCATAGCAGGTCTTGACCCAGTGTTGCTATCAAAATGTTATGAACATGGAGCTACTACCTTAGAGATGGCCTTGGCTTTGGCATGTAAGTGACTGGCTGTGGCGACCAACTTGAGTCGAGGTACAATCAAAAAATGAGATAATAATTGAAAAGGAAAATGCACGCACAGGCTACCATGTTGAGCAGCTTTGAGCGTTTTCATTTTGAATACATATTGATTACCAATGATTTGCCTCTGCCTGCAAATTGGCCTCCTAAAAGGTACTCTTATCAGTGGAGGATCCTCAGAGGAGGAGGGGGAGTACCATCCTCAGTGAATTTCATTTAAAAACATTAAAACAAATAAAAGTGATCCTTTTTAGATAAAAATATATTAAATATAATCAAATTTTTACCAAATAATTAATGAAAACACTATTTTGCAATGGAGGTCTACAGTAGCCTCAACAGCACTCTGTAGGGTAGCGCCAATGTGTAGCCAGAGGACAGCTAGCTTTCATCCTCCTCTGTGTACATTGACTTCAATATAAAACCAAGGAGGCTCATGGTTCTCAACCCGTTCCATAGACTTACGCAGTAATGATGACAACATCCAGAGGACATCCTCCAACCTATCAGAGCTCTTGCAGCATGAACTGACATGTTGTCCGCCCAATCAAAGTATCAGAGAATGAATCTAGTACTGAAAGCATAAGCTACAGCTAGCTAACACTGCAGTGCACAACATGTGGTGAGTAGTTGACTCAAGAGAGAGAAAGACAATAGTTGAACAGTTTTAAACAAATTATTTTCTTCTTAAATGAAGGAGAAGCAAGAGAGAGAGAGAGAGAGAGAGAGATTTCATATTTCACTGTCCATATGTCATTGTCTCTCACCTCAACATTTTCTCTCGACCTGTGTGCACCTATGTTGTAAACTTTCATTCATAGGCTAGGTTGTAGCAACCTCATGGTGGGTATAGGGACAATTCGACTATCATCTAGTAGTAGCCTAAACCTATCGATGTTACATTGAACTGGGTGAATGGAATATGAATGACAGTCATTTCTATTACAGCATATTGGATAAGGCCATGCTCATGAAAAAAAAAATAGTCCTCCCTCATCTTAAACGACACTGACCGCCACTGGGCGGCAGTCCTAAATGCAAAACGTCTTCTTCTGACGACATTAGTTTTGGAAAAAAGTCTAGAAGAAAACAATCAAACTTTACTCGGAGTGGTGCTGGTTGGGCTGAGTGCTGAGGAAGGGCAAGATAAGTTGTGAGGGGAGCATGGAGGTGAGGAGGAGCATAAAGTGATTCTGAAGTTTAGGCAGGAAGGATGAGTCGGGGCAATGAGTCTACGTTTGACAGCTGTAACCAAAGAGTTGATTGGGGAAGTTGTTAATGCTAGATTGTTAAGAGATGGGTGCTCGTCGGTGTTCTGTAAGGACATGGCGCAGAGGGAAAAATCTCTCAGTGAAGAAAATAGTGCACTGTAAGGTGGTGTCAAGCAGCTGAACTGATCTAGCAGTGGATTAAAGGGGTGATAACAGGAGTGCCTGTGAGTATTAGCATTAAAGACAACTTGAGAGGAGGCATTCTAGTGAATGTTCAAAAATTGCAAGCAACAGTGGATGGAGTTAGGGTAGATAGCCCATCTATTATGCTACACTTCAAGGGTAGGGTAATGCCAAATAAAGTAATCACAGGATTTATTAGTTATTATGTGAGGGCTTATGTACCGAAACCTTTAAGATGTAACTGCCAAAGGTTTGAGCATGTGGCAACAGTCTGTTAAGAGAAAATGAGGTGTGCCAGGTGTGTAAGGGAGCATGAGTATGGGAATTGTGGGGATGGTGTACAACCAAAGTGCTGCAGCTGTGGGGGAGCTCATAGTGTGGCATATGGTGGATGTGAGGCAATGAAGGAAGCAGTGGAGGTGCAACAAGTGAGAGTAGAGAGAAGGGCGTCATATGCTGAGACATAAAGGGTGGTCCAGGCAGATACAGGTTCAAGGGAGAGATGAGCAGGCGCATCTAGACCGGGGATTACGGGTCAAGTGGGCGGCAATATGGTATACATTTATGAGAGAAAGGTGGTGACGTTCATAGTAGGAGCTATCAATAGCACAGCTAAAATAGAGAGGATTCAGCTAATAGTGAAAGTGGCTGGTAGACATGTGAGTATGACAGGGTTGACATGGGAAGAGGTTTGAGATTATCTCAATCAGCCATGTGGAGTCATGTATTACTGGATCTTAGTTATGGTGGTAATACTACAATGAAATGCTCAAAGCCTGTTGGCTAATGGGCAGGAGTTCAAGCAGTTCATTGTGGATATGCCAGCTAAGCCTGATGTGATTTGTGTGCAAGAAACATGACTCAAACCGACTTTGGAGTTTATCATACAGGGTTTTAAAGGGGTTCGTGGGGACAGATGAAGGGGAAAGGGTGAGATGTGCCACCTTCAAGAAGCAAGGACTTCCTTACAGGATGCTAGGCAAAGGTATTGAACAGGAACATGTGGTGGAGGAGGTGTGGCTTAGAGAAGGGTGCTACTGGTAGTGAACTACTATAATCCTTGTCAGATATTGGACCTGGTAGTGCTGGGGAGGCTAGAGGGCCAGGATAGAATTAAGGTAATGGCGTTGGGATTTTAATGATTGTCCAAGTGCATAGCTCATCAAATTTGTCAGAGGAGGGGCAGAGGGGGAGTGAGAGAGGAGCACCCTGGTGTGCTGGATAGAAGGGAGGAAGAAAATGATGTGTTGAATGCACCATTTACCATAGCAGAGATGAAAAGGGCAATAGACAAGACTTGGTTAACTTCACTTGGGAAAGATGAGGTGTGCTATGTTATGTTGGCCCAGCTTAGTGATGAGGCACTGGATAAGGTATTGGTGTTGTACAACAGAGTGTGGGAGGATGGGAAACTACCAGGCAGCTGGAAGGAGGCAATAGTTGCACCAATCTGGAAGTCAGAAAAGGACCCAACAAGGCCACAAGCTATCGGCTAAAAGCTTTTTACATCACATGTACGGCTGAAGTTGGAAGTTTACATACATCTTAGCCAAATACATGTAAACTCTGTTTTCACAATTCCTGACATTTAATCCAAGTAAACATTCCCAGTCTTAGGTCAGTTTGTCACGCCCTGACCTTAGATAGCTTTTTTATTTCTCTACTTGGTTAGGTCAGGGTGTGATTAGGGGGGGGGGCGTTCTATGTTTTCTATTTCTTTGTTTTTGGTCGAGTGTGGTTCCCAATCAGAGGCAGCTGTTTATCGTTGTCTCTGATTGGGAATCATACTTAGGTAGCCTTTTTCCCACCTGTGTTTTGTGGGTAGTTATTTTCTGTTTAGTATCTGTTACCTGACAGAACTGTTCGCTTTCGTTTTGTTACTTTGTTCGAGTGTTTCTTTGATAAATAAAATCATGAACACTTTCCACGCTGCGCTTTGGTCCACTCATTCTGACGAGAACCGTAACAGAACTACCCACCACCAAAGGACCAAGCAGCGTGGTCAGGAGGAATGGACCTGGGAGGAGATCCTAGATGGGAAAGGACCCTGGGGGCAGGCCGTCTGAAGGAGGAGATAGAAGCAGCGAGAGCAGAATGGCGACGTTACGATGCGTTAAACCATTGAGGCAAGCACAAGAGGCAGCCCCTAAAAAATGTTTTGGGGGGGGCACACAGGGAGATTGGCAGAGTCAGGGTTCAGACCTGAGCCAACTCCTTGTACTTACCGTGGGGAGGGAGTGACCGGTCAAGCACCGGGTTTTCCGGTTCTGCGCACGATGCCTTCAGTGCGCATCCACAGCCCAGTGCGCTCTGTGCAAGCTCCCCGCAGTTGCCGTGCTAGAGCGGGCATTCAGCCAGAAGGGATTGCACCAGCTCAGCGTTCCTGGCCTCCGGTGTGTCTCTTCGGCCCAGGTTATCCTGTGCCAGCTCTACGCACGGTAGCCCCAGTTCACCAGCACAACCCAGTGTTCCAGTTCCCTGCACTTGCCGGGCTACGGAGGGTATCCAGCCAGGACGAGTTGTGCCAGCTCTGTGCTCTAGACCTCCGGTGCGCCTCCACGGTGCAGTGTGTCCTGCGCTGGCTCTACGCACTACGCCTCAAGTGCGCCGTCATAGCCCAGTGCGTCCTGTGCCAGCTCTCCACACCCACCGAGCTAGAGTGGGTATCCAGCCAGGACGTGTTGTGGCAGCTCACTCACTAGGCTGCCAGTACGTCTCCTCAGTCCTGTGAGACCTGTTCCGGTTCCACGTACAAAGCCTCCAGTGATGATCCATGGCCCGAAGCCTCCAGTGATGATCCATGGCACGAAGCCTCCAATGATGATCCATGGCACGGAGCCTCCAGTGACGGTCCCCAGTTCGGAGCCTCCAGTGTTGCTCCGTGGTCCAGAGCCTCCAGCGACGGTCCTCCAGCGACGGTCCCCAGCCCGGAGCCTCCAGTGACAGTTCCCAGTCCGGGGCCTCAGGCGATGATCGGTGGTCTGGTTCCTCCGGCGATGATCTGCGGCCCGGTTCCTCCAGTGAAGTGCGCCAGGCCCTCCTGCAGCAAAGCACCCCCACAACATGATAGTGCCACCCCCATGCTTCATGGTTAGGATGGTGTTCTTCGGCTTGCAAGCCTTCCCCTTTTTCCTACAAACATAACAATGGTCATTATGGCCAAACAGTTCTATTTTTCAGACCAGAGGACATTTCTCCAAAAAGTACAGTCTTTGTGGTCTTTTTTTATGTGGAGAAGGCGTATGATATGATGCGGAAGAAGGGGTAGTTAATCAAGCTTGATATTATGGGGGTATGAGGAAGAACGTACAACTGGATAATGGATTTCCTGTTTGGAAGGTCTATCCAGGTGAGGGTGGGGAAGTCTCTATCAGGCTGGTGGCTAACGGTACACCGCTGGGGAGTGTGATTAGTCCTCTGTTGTTCTCAATCATGGTCATTGATGTTCACTCTCATGTACGGACGGATATTGGGAGGTTGTTATTTGCAGATGTTGGGGTCTCATGGAACAGGGAAGAAATATACCATACTCAGTCAGGAAGGTACCGAAAGCAATTTATGAGGTAGAGCCGTGGGCATTAATGTGGGGATTCAGGTTCTCTGTAGAGAACTCAGACTGTTCTTTACTAGGAGGAAGGTGGGAGATGAGGTGTGCTTGAGGTTATTTGGGAGAAACTTGTAGAGGGTGGGGGCCTTCAGGTTCCTTGGGTTATACTTTGACACTAGGCTGACCTTGGCAAAACAAATTGAGAGAGTGATGGGAAATTGTAAGAAGGTGCTAAATGTGATGCGCTGTCTGATGGGGAAGGAGTGGGGGGCTGGGCAGTCCTCATTGATGACTATGTATGTTGCATTGATCTGTAATAGACTATGGCAGTATAGCATATGGTTCGGCAGCCCGGACCTCATTGGAAAGGCTTGATATCATACAGGGGCAAGGACATTTCAGACCTCGCCAGTGTCTTCACTACAGGTGGAGGTGGGTGATATGCCATTGCAGATTAGGAGACAGCAGCTGGCAATTAATTATTGCTTCAACCTACAGAAACATGGGGTGTCTCATCCTGCAAAAGGAGGTTTACAGGCATGCTGGGAACATGAGCGAGAGAAGAAGTACAGTAGACGGCATGTGTCCGAAAGTGATTTATTACCTATTTTATGTGTCACGTGGTTATTCCCACTTATGTACATCCTGTCCCGATGTTCTTACGCTATTGAGTGAGTGTTTATGTAACCTGATAGTGCAGTTGTTTTGGGCAAAGCATGTGTTTGCAATAAAGCTGTCCTTATGATTGATGTGTGGTGACCTTGTTGAACTGTGGAATGTGCTTGAACATTTGAAAGAGTTGGGAAATTTGTAGTGAACTTATGGATCTGCTGTTTGGGGAGCATGTATATGAAACACTCATTTCCGGGGTAGGTATGGCGTAGTATAAGTAAGAGCTGTGAACGCTACGAGCGACAAGAAATCTCAAGAGAGATAAACCACCGAAGACTCTAAAGAAGAAATAAATAAAACATGTCTCCTAGACCAATTCTCTGGGTATTGTGTCCTTCGTGTCATGAACACAATGACAAAACCAACGAAGCCATTCTTTGTGATGCTCCTGATTGTTTTAATGGTGTGATGGATAGGAGTGACGGACATATGGGGTACATTTTTTCAACCGGATGATTCAGCGGTGAAGACTTTCACAAACGGCTGCCTCAACACCCCTTTTCAAACAAAAACAGGAAGTTTTTCTCCTGCGTTGCGGATGAGAGAATGGCTTATGAAAAGACGTGCTCTATGTCAGATCAAACAGGTCCCGAGTGGAACATCCCGGCCCGGGGTACGCATTGGAAGAGGAAGTCTATGGGCGAGATGATTTGAACGCCATAAGAATCTCTTCAGTGGCATATAGTCCAGACTCCAAAGTGACAATTTTAGGTTGTGCCGAATTCAATAGTTAAACTGGAACCAAATAAGTTATTTCATATGTATTTTCAAAAGCATGCACGGAAGTCAACTATTTTGGGCCTGTCTTTAGCTTTAGGGGGGAGATTATTTTATTTATTTTGATACAACAAGGCATTGCACCCCATGTAAAAGCCCAAGGTAGTAAAATCCTGTGTTTTCTAGACCCTGCCTTCAACCTGAGATACATTGGCAGTTTAAGTTTCTTACCCATGAGATTGACTCAACTGTCAGAGGCCTTGGGTTATGAAAACTCGGTGAAAGGTTGGTTTCCTCATTTCTTCACATCTGAGGAGAATCTACATTATATTGAATCTGATCCCAGTACTGAAATGTACGGGTGTGATCAAATGTCTCCCAAAGAGCGAGAGAGATTCATGACTTGGTATGAGACAGTACGTCAAAATACCTTTGATTTCCATAAAGAAATGGAATTATACTGTGACAATGGTGTAGTTATCCTGTGTGAAGGATGCCTCAGATTCAGAGAGGAGGTAATTAAAGATGCCGGTATTGACCCCTTGTAAAGACATTCTTCGTCCTCCTCTGACGAGGAGTATGAAATGTCAAACCAATGCGCAGCGTGGTATGTGTTCATGATGTGTTCACTGGGCTGTGCTGGTGAACCGGGGACACCGTGCGTAGTGTTGGTGCCATATACTCCGGGCCGAGGAGACGCACTGGAGACCAGATGCACTGAGCCGGCTTCATAGCACCTGGCTTGATGCCAACTCTAGCCCGGCCGATACGAGGCGCTGCGATGTAGCGCACCGGGTTATGCCTGTGCACTGGGGACACTGTGCACCTCACGGCATAACACGGTGCCTGCCCGGTCCACCTCTCTCCACAGTAAGCACGGGGAGTTGGCTCAGGTCTCCTACCTGACTTAGCCACACTCCCCGTGTGCCCCCTCCCAATACATTTTTGGGGCTGCCTCTCGTCCCTGTTACGCTGCCGTGCCAACTCCTCAAAATGCTGCCGCTCTGCTTTGGCTGCCTCCAGCTCTTCCCTGGGGCAGCGATATTCCCCAGCCTGTGCCCAGGGTCCCTCTCCGTCCAAAATCTCCTCCCATGTCCAGGAGTCCAGAACTCGCTGCTGCCCGATACCATGCTGCTTGGTCCTTGGTTGGTGGGTGATTCTGTAACGATATTCTTCATCCTCCTCTGACGAGGAGTTTGAAATGTCGGACCAATGAGCAGCGTGATATGTGTTCATGATGTTTATTAAACTGAAACCTGAAAATACAAAATAACAACGTGAAATCAACTAAAACCGAAACAGTCCTGAAAGGTGCAGAAAACACTAAACAGAAAATAATCACCCACAAAACACAGGTGGGATTCTCAATCAGAGACAACGAAGACACCTGCCTCTGAGAACCATACCAGGCCAAACACAAAACCACAACATAAAAAAAGGAACATAGACTACCCACCCCAACTCACGCCCTGACCAAACTAAAACAAAGACATAACAAAGGAACTAAGGTCAGAACGTGACACCCCTTGAGTTGTAAACTATTGCATCGGCATGCATGAAAACCCATCGTACACACTTCTTACCTCCAGCAACTATTGCTATTCCATCGCCTGACATCTACCGCCGACGATTCAAGTCATACTCCAGCGGCTCCATTCAATGGTTGGAGTACTTGTCCCAGGCTGAAAACTATTTATTCATCATGCTTTGAATAAAGGGGGAAAAGATTGGACCCTAACTTGTAGACGGTTACACACATCTTGACGGTGATGAGACAGTGTATGAGTACAACCGTTGTTTCTTCCACGGTTGTAAATCTTGCTTTTTGCCCCGGGCCATGTCTGTCTTAACCCAAAATAATTTTGGGGATATGTACCAGGAGTTCCAAGACAAATTGGAATCTTTACAGGCTGCTTATGGGGTGAAAGTTACGGTGATGTGGGAGCACGAGTGGACAGAACTCAAAAAGTCTGATCCTCATGTGCGAGCTTTCCTTTCCACCTTTGACATACCCGAACCCTGCCAGGACTTGTTTGGGGGTCGTACCAATGCTTAGACATTACCGTATATAGCACAACCTGATGAAAAAATTGGATATGTAGATTTTACTTCCCTTTATCCTCATGTAATGAGTTCCTCTTGTTATCCTATGGGGCATCCTGACATTATTCACTGGGACTTTGACTTACCGCAAAACTATTTTGATCATTCAGATCAAGAAAGAGCCTTGACCGGTGTATGGGTCACCGTTAAATTCTCTAAGGCTATAGAGAAGGGGTATTGTGTGGCCAAAATCTTTGAAGTGTGGAACTTTCCCAGGAAATCAGACACTCTTTTTAAAGAGTACATCAATACCTTCTTGAGATGCAAGCAAATGGCTTCAGGGTATCCTGCATCAGTCACAGATCAAGAGAGTAAAGAGAGATACATTCAGGACTATCATGAAAAATAAGGCATATGTCTTGACCCTGACAGAATATAGTTCAACAAAACCAAAATAAATGTATCAAAATTATTTCTGAATTCCCTTTGGGGCAAAATGGGCAAGAGAAGCAATGTGTTAACAACATCGATCATTAAAGACCCGAAGAATTTATGAAATGTGTTTTTTCAGACCAATATGAAATTTCACATTTTTCGTTCTTGAGTCAAGTCATAGCCCTGGTGGAATGGAGACATAACAAGAAGTGGGTTCTACCCCCTGGTAATGTCAAAGTATTTCTTACAGCATTTCCCACGGCCTATGGGCGACTTGAACTATACACCCTCATGGAGCAGCTGCAGAGGTGTGTTCTTTACCATGACACAGACTCTGTGGCCTATGTAAGCAAACCTGATGATTGGAACCCCCCTCTTAGCAACTATCTGGGTGGTTTAACGAGTGAACTCGAAGATGGTGACCACATCATAGAGTGGTCATCCTGTGGCCCCAACAGCTATGCTTTTATGACTAAAAACAATCACGTGGTGTTGAAAGCCAAAGGCGTTACACAAAACTATGAAAATGCCCCGCGTGTAAACTTGGAATTAATTACACGCTTAGTCGAGGGGTTCATAAACGACCGGAATAGTGTATTAGAAATGTTGAACTCCTACAAAAAAGATTGTTAGGGATAAAAAGGGGTTACATCTATGTAATGCCCCACTTACTAAAATAGTCTGGGTAGTCTATGACAAGAGATTGCTTTTACCTGATGGGACCGCCTTGCCCTTTGGTTACTGACTTTATGTTACAACCCCTGTGTGTCTTAACCTTTAAGATATAATGGCTGCTGTTGAAGGTTTTGATCCCAGGTTGCAACTACCATTTTCGGCCTTAATCGCAGGCCCATCCAATAGCGGTAAACTTATTTTGTAAAAAGTATTTTTGAGAATTCTGAACATGTATTATCTCAGAAACCTGACAATATTGTGTGGTGTTAGTCATGTTATCAACCTTTGTATGAAGAGTTGTTGAAGAAAATAAAAATAAAGTTTGTTGAAAGGAATACCCACATCCCTGTCTGATGATGAACTCTTAATAAAAACAATCTGCTGGTTTTGGATGATATGCTTTTTGCAGGAGGTGAACATCCTAAAATAGCGCAAGCTTTTACTCAATATAGTCATCATCATTTACTTGGTACAAAATGTGTTTCACCAAGGTAAAAATAGCAGTACCATTAGTTTGAACGCCAATTTCTTGGTTTTGTTCAAAAACACTAGAGACAAACTACAAATAAACATTCTAGCTCAGCAGATGTACCTTGGAAGGAAATCCTACTTTATAGAAAGCTATGAGGACACTACCAAAGCACCATTTTCTTATTTAATCATGGATTTAAAATCAAATACTCCAGAACACCAGATGCTCCAAGCAGGATTGTTTCAATGGGCGTGGCTGATAGTTTTATATTCCAAAAAAGAAAAAATGTCTCTGTGTAACCGATGTGAAATGGCTAGTTAGTATTCGGGGTACGCGCTGATAGAGTTTCAGTCGGTGACGTCACTCGCTCTGAGACCTTGAAGTAGTTGTTCCCCTTGCTCTGCAAGGGCTGTGGCTTTTGTGGAGCGATGGGTAACGATGCTTCGTGGGAGGCAGTTGTTGATGTGTGCAGAGGGTCCCTGGTTCTAGCCCAGGTAGGGGTGAGGAGAGGGACAGAAGCTATACTGTTATATCTGTGTTTAAAAAAACGACCACTCTTGAGATACCTAGTTGGGGCTACACATAAAGAACATGAGGCCATCTTGGGTCATTGTTCTTCAGATTTCATATTATCACTATGTGAGATTGCTTTCCAGGGTAAAACAAGGCAAGAGAGAGACCAACCATTTATCGCTTTCCCTACCGGAACCCTAAAAGGATGAAGAAAGAGCATAGAGAGAGCCATACCCCTGTAATACCTGGATCGGAGATCTTACAGGTTGAAAATCAAATGCATGTTGAAGATAATGTTATGCATGACATGTTGACTCATGTTCCAGCACGTAACCGGAAAAATGTTAGATACATTATGAACAAAATAAAAGACTCAATGGGGGCCGCCACTTGGAATGACAAAGGAGAGTTTATCTTTCAGGGGGATGTTGTCAGGGATTCTCATATTATGGACTTGCTTAAAGGTACCACTGCATCCCACAAGATTGCTGATGATAGAAGACCTCCTGGGTGGTGTCAGTTTCTTAAAGCGCTGGCAGTTCTCAACTCAACTTCCACTCTCGGGTGTACCAAACTATAAGCTTCGCCAAGAGATTCAAATTTTAAAACAAACCTTTCAAAGGGCTACAGCGCTCCTAAAGATGTTCTTGTAACCCCTCCCCCATTTGAAATGGTTAATAATAACTCATTTATGAATGAGTCCTCACCCCTGAACGCCTCCGGACCTTTTCCTAATCCTGATCTCTCGGGGTGGTTAGACTTTTGAATGACTTTTGATTCAATTCAATACATTTAATTTGTTTTAAATAATACAATTTAACATTTGTGACATTCTTTAAACATTTGATATGAGCATACACATTGATTATAGGGTCTTAAAAATTCTTAAGGCTAGGGGTTCTGCTAGCGGAACCCCCTTAACTTTCATACATTCGCTTAACTTTCCTACATTCACAAGTGCAATACACCAAATTAAAGCTTAACTTCTTGTTAATCTAGCCATCATGTCCGATTTCAAAAAGGCTTTACTGCGCAAGCACACCATACAATTATGTTAGGTCAGCGCCTAGTCACAGAAAAACATACAGCCATTTTCCAGCCAAAGAGAGGAGTCACAAAAAGCAGAAATAGAGATTAAATTAATCACTAACCTTTGATGATCTTCATCAGATGGCACTCATATGGCTTCATGTTACACAATACATGTATGTTTTGTTTGATAAAGTTCATATTTATATTCAAAAATCTCAGTTTACATTGGCGCGTTATGTTCAGTAATGTTGTGCCTCGAAAACATCCGGCAAATTTGCAGAGAGCCACATCAATTTACAGAAATACTCATCATAAACTTTGATAAAAGATACATGTGTTATGCATAGAATTAAAGATATACTTCTCCTTAACCTGTTGCGACGAGCAATCCCGTATCCGGGAGCGTAATTATAGCCTCAAGCTCATTAGCATAACGCAACGTTAACTATTCATGAAAATCGCAAATGAAATTAAATAAATATATTGGCTCACAAGCTTAGCCTTTTGTTAAGAACACTGTCATCTCAGATTTTCAAAAAATGCTTTTCAACCATAGCTACACAAGCATTTGTGTAAGAGTATAGATAGCTAGCATAGCATTAAGCCTAGCATTCAGCAGGCAACATTTTCACAAAAACAAGAAAAGCATTCAAATAAAATAATTTACCTTTGAAGAACTTCAGATGTTTTCAATGAGGAGACTCTCAGTTAGATAGCGAATGTTCAGTTTTTCCAAAAAGATTATTTGTGTAGGAGAAATCGCTCCGTTTTGTTCATCACGTTTGGCTAAGAAAAAAACCCGAAAATTCAGTCATTACAACGGCAAACTTTTTTCCAAATTAACTCCATAATATCGACAGAAACATGGCAAATGTTGTTTAGAATCAATCCTCAAGGTGTTTTTCACATATCTATTCGATGATAAATCACTCGTGGCAATTTGGTTTCTCCTCTGAACAAAATGGAAAAATGCACGCACCTGGAGATTACGCAATAGTTTCGGCGGAGGACACCGAGCGGACACCTGGTAAATGTAGTCTCTTATGGTCAATTTTCCAATGATATGCCTACAAATACGTCACAATGCTGCAAACACCTTGGGAAAAGACAGAAAGTGTAGGCTCATTCCTTGCGCAATCACAGCCATATAAGGAGACATTGGAACACAGCGCATTCAAAATCTGGCTCACTTCCTGTATGAAATTTCATCTTGGTTTCGCCTGTAGCATTAGTTCTGTGGCACTCACAGACAATATCTTTGCAGTTTTGGAAACGTCAGGGTGTTTTCTTTCCAAAGCTGTCAATTATATGCATAGTCGAGCATCTTTTCGTGACAAAATATCTTGTTTAAAACGGGAACGTTTTTCATCCAAAAATGAAATACTGCCCCCAGAGGTTCAAGAGGTTAATGCAACCAATGTGTTGCATTAGATTTCAAAAAAGCTTTACGGAAAAAGCAGACCATGCAATAATCTGAGTACAGCGCTAAGCCACAAAAACAAGCCATACAGATACCCGCCATGTTGTGGAGTCAGTAAAAGTCAGAAATAGCGTTATATATATTCACTTACCTTTGATGACTTTCATCAGAATGCACTCCCAGGAATCTCTGTTCCACAATAAATGTTTGTTTTGTTTGATAAAGTTCATCTTTATGTCCAAATATCTCCTTTTTGTTAGCGCGTTTAGTTCACCAATCGAAATTCACACTGTGCGAGCAAGTCCAGACGAAACTCCAAACGAAAAGTCAAAAAAGTTATATTACAGTTCATAGAAACATGTCAAACGATGTATAGACTCAATCTTTAGGATGTTTTTATCATAAATCTTCAATAATGTTTCAACCGGACAATTCCTTTGTCTTTAGAAATGAAAAGGAACACAGCTCGCTCTCACGGCCGCACACGTGACTTAGCTCAAGGCATTCTGCCAGACCCCTTAGTCAAACAGCTCTTATTCGCTCCCCCTTCATAGTAGAAGCCTGAAACAAGGTTCTAAAGACTGGTGACATCTAGTGGAAGCCTTAGGAAGTTCACTATGACCCCATTTACACTGTATATTTGAAATGCAATGAAAAACTACAAACCACAGATTTCCCACTTCCTGGTTGGATTTTTCTCAGGTTCTCGCCTGCCATATGAGTTCTGTTATACTCACAGACATCATTCAAACAGTTTTAGAAACGTCAGAGCGTTTTCTATCCACATCTACTAATAATATGCATATAGTAGATTCTGGGCCTGAGTAGCAGGTAGTTTACTCTGGGCACGCTTTTCATCCGAACATGAAAATGCTACCCCCTATCCCAAACAGGTTATTAAAGGACACATACTTAAACACTTTTGATATTTTCTAACAAAACAATCTACGGTGCTATCATGACTTCTTAAACCATCATTAAAAAGAAACATAACATCTGGCCTCTTTGGCCTCATCAGGCCTCTTTGGCATAGGTAGAATTCACAGTGTTGACCACATGTATAGTATTTTTAAAATAAAAATCACGGTCCTTATCCTTGATATTATACCAACTATGTGGGTATGTAATCTCACTGAGACCTACTTCCCAGGTCTCTGATAACTCTATAGGCTTTGGGAAATTGGTTGTATAATTCAGACTTTTGTTATTCCTATATACATCTGCAGACGCATTGCTGGGGAGAGTCAGGTAAAATCCACTGTGCTCCATGATGCACTCCAGTGTACACTCGAATGGAGGTGTTTTTATCATGCATGAAGGCTCAAGTTCACCCCCACTACTTCCACCACCTCTTCCTTTAATACCCAACTGTTGAACTTTTGTCGGCAGTTTATCCAACGGACCAATGCTCATTTTTTTTTACCCTCTTTTTGATCCAGAATCTCCTCCACCTGAAAGACTTTGTCTTTACCCATCTTTACCTTCTAGAGTTCCTTCTCATAAAAGGAACCCTCTATAAGCTCCCCATCATAATCTTTTAACTTGTAGACAGAAGGTATACGTGGTAGACATTCAGTAACTGTGAACAGCTCATCGCTGTAACCTTGCTCATATGTGTTGTAAAAAAAAAAACTCAACTTTGATATACGTACCAAGTCACCCACTATGAATTTAAAATCATTTTTTTTTCTTACGGTGAATGGAGAACAAACCATACAGATTTTTAAAGACTTGAAAAGAGATTTCAGAAGAGACCTCGGAGGGTTTCACACGTATACTCTTATGGTAGCTGTAGTTATAACCAAGTCGGAAGTTTACATACACTTTAGTTGGAGTCATTAAAATTCGTTGTTCAACCTCTCCACAAATTTCTTGTTAACAAACTATAGTTTTGGCAAGTCGGTTCGGACATCTACTTTGTTCATGACACAAGTAATTTTTCCAACAATTGTTTACACACTTATAATTCACTGTATCACAATTCCAGTGGTTCAGAAGATTACATACACTAAGTTGAGTGTGCCTTTAAACAGCTTGGACAATTCCAGAAAATGATGTCATGGCTTTAGAAGCTTCTGATAGGCTAATTTACATAATTTGAGTGAATTGGAGGTGTACCTGTGGATGTATTTCAAGGCCTACCTTCAAACTCAGTGCCTCTTTGCTTGACATCATGGGAAAGTCAAACGAAATCAACCAATACTGCAGAAAGAAAATGTTCAATTTCCAAATGCCTGAGGTACTACGTTCATCGGTACAAACAATAGTACGCAAGTATAAACACCATGGGACCACGCAGCCGTCATACTGCTCAGGAAGGAAATGCATTTTGTCTCCTAAAGATGAACGTACTTTGGTGCGAAAAGTGCAAATCAATCGCAGAACAACAGTAAAGGACCTTGTGAAGATGCTGGAGGAAAGAGCCACAAAAGTATATATGTCCACAGTAAAACGAGTCCTACATCGACATAACCTGAAAGGCCGCTCAGCAAGGAAGAAGCCACTGCTCCAAAACCGCCATAAAAAAGCCAGACTACCGTTTGCAACTGCACATGGGGACATACTTTTTGGAGAAAAGTACTTTTTGGAGAAATGTCCGAAATGGGTGTTGTGAGCCATAAAGTATTTCCACATCCTCTCCTTCAAAGTCCTGTTAAAGCGTTCAACAACTGAAGCTTTCAGATCTTAACCTGTAGCAAAATGTATGATATTGTGCTTCTTCATGAGTTTCTGAAAATTATTCTTAAAAAAGTATTTATCGCCGTCAGTCTGCACTTTCTTGGGTGCTCCTCCTTCCTCCAAGATAGAGTCAAAGGCCCGGGTCACCTCTGCCCCACTCTTAATTTTTAAGATCCTTACAAATGCTATTTTAGAGAAAAACCGTTAGCATGTGTCTGCGTGTGCCTGCGTGTCACATACTAAGTATCTAAACAAAACATATGATACATGTTACAATTAAATGATGGTTCATACAAATGAACTAAAATCTTAGACAAGGATGTTTCTAGTTCTTCAGAATCATCCACAAGACGTGATACCTGTTGTGACCAGTGTAGAGTCTCCCCCATATGTCTTACATGACTCAAGATGTGTTCCATTTTTAACACACGCTCTGCATTAACCCCTGTCTTGTTGGATGTGTAGAGCGATACACTGTCCACTTTAATTTCAATAATTTGTTGAATAAGAGTTCTAAATTCTCTCAAAAGAAAAAATGTATTTATTCTCTCTAACATAGCATGCACATAGTTACTCATTGCTTAAAACGTCTTTGGGATAGGGGGCTGTATTTTGGCATCCGAATGAAAACCGTGTCCAAAGTAAACTGCCTGCAACTCAGGCCCAGAAGCTAGGATATGCATATAATTGGTAGATTTGGATAAACACTCTAAAGTTTCTAAAACTGTTAAAATAATGTCTGTGAGTATAACATAACTTATTTGGCAGGCAAAACTCCAAGGACAAACCATCCAGGAAAGTTTTTTTTTGAGTTCACTGTGTTTTCAATTGGTTTTCTATGGGAATCTAGATTTCTGAGGCATCTGGTTGCAGTTCCTATGGCTTCCACTAGATGTCAACAGACTTTAGAAATTGCTTGATATTTTTCTTTTGAGAAATGAAGAAGTAGCCCTTTCCTTTCTGAGTATCGAGCCAAGTGGACTGTTTTGTTTGAGGCGCACGACCTGGAGCTCGCTCCACTTTCATTTTATCCGCTATTGAACACAGTATATTCCGTCTTAAATTTGATCGATAATTTACATTTCAAAATACCTAAAGTTGGATTAGGAAAGTTGTTTGAAATGTTTGGACCAAGTTTACAGGTAACTTATTAGATCATTTGTAGTCATGTTGGGCGAGTTGGAACCGGTGTTTTTCTGAATCAAACGCGACAAATAAATGGACATTTTGGCGATATAATGACGAAATTTATCGAACAAAAGGACCATTTGTGATGTTTATGGGACATTTTGGAGTGCCATCAGAAGAAGATCTTCAAAGGCAAGGCATGAATTATATCGTTATTTCTGAGTTTTGTGTCGCGCCTGGCGGGTTGAAATATGATTGTCATGTGTTTGTATGATGGGGTGCTGTCCTCAGATAATCGCATGGTTTGCTTTCGTCGTAAAGCCTTTTTGAAATCTGACACGGTGGCTTTATTAACAGGAAGTTAAGCTTTATTTTGGTGTATTGCCCTTGTGATTTTATGAAAGTTAAATATTTCTAATGATTTAATTTGAATTTGGCGCTCTGCCATTTCACCGGATGTTGTAAAATCGATCCCGCTAACAGGATTTGATCCCTAAGAAGTTTTAATATCTAACTTAAAAATAAATAATGTTACTCGTTTTCTTGGGGTTTATTAAGCCAGAAAGTCAGCACATCAGCCACCAAAGCGTCCTTGTATTTGTTGGCGTCCACCATACTTGCCTGATTCCTTTGAGTTTTTCATGGATGAAGATCACCTCCTTCAGTTCATGTAGGAAAGCCTCTGTTACACCATAAACCCTAGGAATAGATGGCACATGACCCATAGATTCCAGGGCTCTGACCATCGATGTTATAAAACGTTCGGACCACAGTTTTTTCACCAGTTCTTCAAAGTGGTTGAAGAAGAAGTACTTGGGTGGGTCATATAAACAAGGATGTCGTCACTGGCTGGGGTGATTGATCTCACAACCGGGGCATTTTCCTCTTATATACTCTCCAATCACCACATCTAAAAGTGAGGCTACAGAGGCCTTGATGGTATCTACAAAAATAGTACTGACCACCCCATCAAACGCATCCTCATGCTGTGTACATGTAGGGGGTGTCGGGATGCATGCCTGTGGGGAGTAGAAAGGAGAGCTGTGAGGCATAGAGTCCTTAGGGTCTGGTACCCACAACGTATTGGAGTCCTCATATGGTATATGAATATCCATGGTATAGGCTGAAATGAAGAATCATAAGAGTTATGGTCACCCCTTTTATTGTTGAAACATTCCTTGGGGATTGGGACGTGGTTAACGTAATACCCACATACTTTTTTTCAGGGGATGACCCTTCTGGGGGTTCCTTTGAATCAACATCCTTAGGATTCATACGTATAATGCACTTCCTTAGTTTAACAATTCTCTGCCGGCGTTGGCTCTGTACAAAGAGAGCATCCACCAACTCAAACATGTTCCATTATATCCCAACCTTTAAAAGGAATAAGCATAGGCAACCTATTATCCTCGGTCAGTCCACCATCAAGGATGTTACCATTGTGATAAAGAACTCCACGCATATACAACTCCATGGGGTGGCAGGTAGCCTAGTGGTTAGAGCTTTGGACTAGAAACTGAAAGGTTGCAAGATCGAATCCCTGAGCTGACAAGGTTAAAATCTGTCATTCTACCCCTGAGCAAGTGAGTTAACCCACTGTTCCTAGGCTGTCATTGAAAATAACATTTATTCTTAACTGACCTGCCTGTTAAAATAAAAAATCCACAAGGAAGTCCAATCTGTCTTTGTATTTTCACCCTATGAAATATTCTTCCCGAGGAGTCAGGGGCACCTTCCCAACGGACCTTGTAGCCTGTGAACAAGCTAGTTCAGGACACAACCCCTTGCGAAACCCATGCCAGTCTTCAATCCTGTAGTCCACTCTTAAGGTCTGGTCTGTATATTCTTCTCCTTCGGCTATGGTATAGAGTTTCACTCTACGGGCAGGGTAATCAAACATATACCCCCATAGTTGTCCATTAGACATCAACACTTGATCTTTCAGTACAATTACGGGATATACAAATGTATAAAACTCTTTTTTGGTGCTTCGTATATTGCTGATTTATACTTATCTCTTTCTCTATGTTTTAACTGTGGTCCTGCTTCCGTTGTTAAGGTCATCACGGGCGTGTCAGTACTTAACCAATCCATGTTTTATTTCTTACTTCTTTAGAGTCTTCTGTGGTTTATCTCTCTTGAGATTTCTTGTCGCTCGTAGTGTTCACACCTCTTACTTATACTACGCCATACCTACCCCGGAAATGACTGTTTCATACTCAAGATCACTAATCAGCAGAGACATAAGTTCACTACAACATTTCCCAACTCATTCAAATGTTCAAACACATTCCACAGTTCAACAAGGTCACCACACACCAATCACCAGGATAGCTTTATTGCAAACACATGCTTTACCCAAAACAGCTGCACTATCAGGTTACATAAGCACTGACTCGGTAGCGTGAAAACATCCGGGCAGGATGTATATAAATGGGCATAACCCCCATGACACATAAAATAGGTCATCAATCACTTTTGGACATATGCCGTCTACTGTATTTCTTCTAGCGAGGAGTGAACACAAACTTTGGGTGGGTGGGTGGGTGGGTGGGTGGGTGGGTGGGTAATACCCAGGCAAGGGAGATGGAATTGTATATGGAAGGGAGTTTAGTCCAACGGTAGCTATTCCTATAAACCCACCATGGCTACTCCCACCTCCAGTAGTTGACCTAGAAGTGTTGGAGAGACTACAGAAAGACAGGGTGTTGATCCATCTGGTTTGATTAATAGACGTCTGGATACTGTGTATCAGGATTTTGTGGCCATTTACATAGATGGTTCAAAAGATTAAAGGACAGGATGTACTAAGGTCGTTGCATTTGTTGTGTAGGAATGTGGGGTGTCAGTCAGGAAACATATTACAGATCATCTGGCTGTATATACGGCAGGGCTGAAGGCCGTACTGTTGACCTTGCAGTGGGTGGAGGAAGTCAAGCCAGACAGAGTAGTCATTTGTTCTGATTCATGAGTCTGCCGTCTTTTAGCTTACGTAGCAAACAAGACCTGCTTTATGATGTACTATAAACCCATGGCAGGATTAGACAGATGGGTATACCGATAAGATTTACTTGGGTCCCAGCCCACGTGGGGGTGAAGGGGTACGAGGCAGTTGATGTACTGGCTAAACAAGGACTTAGTAGTGGGTATGTTGATGTTGTAGTTTCAATAAGCAAGGCAGAGGCAAAAAGCCTGATCAATCAATCAATCAATCAAATGTATTTATAAAGCTCTTTTTACATCAGCCAATGTCATAAAGTGCTGTACAGAAACTCAGCCTAAAACCCCAAACAGCAAGCAATGCAGATGTAGAAGCACGGTGGCTAGGAAAAACTCAATAGAAAGGCCAGAACCTAGAAAGAAACCTAGAGAGGAACCAGGCTCTGAGGGGTGGCCATTCCTCTTCTGGCTGTGCCGGGTGGAGATTATAACAGAACATGGCCAAGATGTTCAAATGTTCATAGATGACCAGCAGGGTCAGATAATAGTTATCACAGTGGTTGTAGAGGGTGCAACAGGTCAGCACCTCAGGAGTAAATGTCAGTTGGCTTTTCGTAGTCGATCATTCTGAGTTAGAGACAGCAGGTGTGGTAGAGAGAGAGTCCAAAACAGCAGGTCCGAGACAAGGTAGCATGTCCAGTGAACAGGTCAGGGTACCATAGCCGCAGGCAGAACAGTTGAAACTGGAGCAGCAGCATGACCAGGTGGACTGGGGACAGCAAGGAGTCATCAGGCCAGGTAGTACTGAGGCATGGTCCTAGGGCTCAGGTCCTCCGAAAATAAGAGAGAAAGAAAGAGAGAAAGAGAGAGAGAGAAAAAGTGAGAGAGAGAATTAGAGGGAGTATACTTAAATTCACACAGGACACCGGATGAGACAGGAGAAATGCTCCAGAAATAACAGACTGACCCTAGCCCCCAGACACAAACTATTGCAGCATAAATACTGGAGGCTGAGACAGGAGGGTTTGGGAGACACTGTGGCCCTGTCTGACGATACCCCCGGACAAGGCCAACCAGGCAGGATATATGGACAGTGATGGTGCAGAGATGGCAGGAGCAGTGGAATAGAGATACTAAGGACAGGCATTTATTTCAAGTACAGAGGAAAGTTGGGGAGGGGAGGACAGCAGTAAGGGACAGAAGAGAGGAGGCTATTGTTACAAGATTAAGGGTGGGAGACAGACGCTTGAATAAGACTTTAAATGTGATAGGAAAGCATCCAACAGGAAATTATTGCCAGGATTATTGCCAGGATACGTCATATGTGTACTGTATATCCATCTGTCTAATCCTGCCATAGCGGGACAAGAAAACAAGAAAGAGAGCATGACCGTATGTGTTGCTATGGTGATTTCAGTAAACAATCAGTGTAAATCAACATCCGGTAGAAAACAACGCTATGGCAAAAGTTTCAATATTTGAACTTTGACGGCAAGTCCATCTACCGTGACGGCTTTCACCGCCAGCCTCAACGAACGGCATTTACCGTCTTGCTCTCATTTAAAACAATGAGGCAGAGAGCTTCTGTAAAGGAGCAGATGAATACACAGGAGGAAAATATGGTGGAAGCGGACGTTGATGTGGATCTTGAACTAATGGCAGTGGAATCCAGGAGAATTAGACTGTTGCCCAAAAGAATGGAGAACGGAGCAAAGTAGCGTACGGTGCTGAGAATGTCCCTCATCTCGTCGGAGTAAGGTTTATTTATGAGGAGCAGTTGACCAATCTCGAAGAATCCATTTGAGATATCAAAACTGGTGGAGAGAGCGCTGGGTAAAGTGAAGGCTGTGAGGATCGTGAGAGGCAGCCGTGTTTCGATTTTTTTGTTCATTATACGTTACACGATTTGAGAAGTTTGACGTGTTGCGTTTGTCTCTTCGGAAACAGGGCACTCCTCAAGGGGGTCAAATCTGGCGTCTCAATGGAAGTCGATGTTACAGAGATGAAAACTTTTCCTGGAGTGATGGATGCACGTTGGATGAATCGTGTGGTGAATGGAGAAAAAGTGAAGAGCATCTGTTCTTTTTTTAAAATGTTATATGGAGTCTCTCCCTACTCAAGTGCAGTTGGGGTATATAAATGTTTGCAGAGGGGAGAAGCTGAGATGTCCAAGTTGTGGAAAATATCATATCATGTGTTTAAAAGTGATGAAAATGTGACATGTTGCAATTGTGGTGGGAACCATGAAGCTACTTCTTTGGCATCCTGACAAGGGTAAAAGAGAATGTGACATGTTGGCTAAAGTGGCTAAAGTCAGGGCTGTCCAGAGCATATCATATGCAGTGGGTGTTAAAAGGGCTGAGGGTTCGAATGGTATTCCTGAGCAGTCCATGGTGGTGGATAGGCCTTCACTGCAGGCTGCAGTTAACTTGCCTTTCACTAACAGGACCCAGATATTTTAAAAGTTAAGAATCGACTTTGTGACCTTTTTTTTATAGCTATAGTGATTAATGGCACTGCCAAGGTGGAGAGGAAGTCCAGGAAAATAGATATTACTATGGATGTGGCGGAGCGGTTCCTCGGACTAAAAGACTTCTCAGCGGAGGAGTTGCATGGAGTATTGTCACAAGCCGTACCACCCTCTCAGTCCCTAGAGCCTGAGAAGGGAAATACGTTGATTTGATTTGTCAACGTACTATTTTTATTTGGTTGCATTAAGTTAGTTTTCCCTATCAAATGGATTTTCTTTTTACCTTGTTTTTTCAACCCCGTCCAGTTGGCAATACACCTTTTGGGGTTGTAGTCTGCCACGAAACCTACAGAAGAAGAAGAAAACAATGACATCAGGTTTGCCGTCTTCCTCGTACCATGTAAATGCTGCATAACGTTACTTGCATAGTGCTGGCTCAATTTACAACGTTTGTCGTTAGCTAGCTAGCTACCGTATCTCTGCGGTTAGCATGATTTCAATCTACTTTTACTTGGTGATACTTTCTCCTCGATTTGGACGGCTCCAATGTCAAATAGTCCTTTAACTAGTACCCAGTGGAACTTCGATAAGCAAACTATTTCTAATATTTTTAAATCCAAGTTTTGTGGGATGAAGTAATCCATATGTGGCCATCTATCTCGAAACGACACAACACTCACGTGTCTTGACAGGAAAGAAGATAAATCGTAGTAACAGTTTTGTATCTAGTAACACTTGAAAAAAAAATACATTTTGGGGAAATAAGATATGGCTGCAATCTTAACTATCAATAATATAATATTAGTCTTTATCTACAGTTTCCAAGATGGCTTGGACGTTTCGTTTCGTGGTTCCAGGGGGGCCAGCTTTGCCCAAATCCTCAATAAAATTATTTGTGCCCCATCTGACGGTGGCATACATTTCTCTGGCTGTCTCAGAAGCTAACAACAACCTCCTTGACCCAGCATGTAACACACCCAATGGTAAGCCTAAGTATTCTTGTGAAACAAATTGTGTTGGTTTCTGTGAGCACAGTTTGTAAGGGCCTGAGCATGGTCACCCATCCCACTTCGACACTAGCACCAGAAGCTGATGTTTGGTCGTGTTGTTGTTCTACCACAGGTGGTGGCATCAGACCGAAAAGCATTCCCCAAGAGTTAATTGACTGGTACAAGCGAGGTGAGACCCATGCGGTGTCAGCTCTGTACCTACTTTCTCAGGTTCTACAGTTTCAGGTTGAGTTAAAGGAAATGGTAACCACAGGTAAGTTCTCATTTTACAGGCTTAGAGATCAGTTTACAGGCTTAGAGATCAGTTTACAGGCTTAGAGATCAGTTTACAGGCTTAGAGATCAGTTTACAGGCTTAGAGATCCATTCTGGAAGAGACATTTATGGCAAGACATTTTAATTATTTGGTTATTTGATTTCTATGTTTCGTAGTTGTTGGAAAGCCCATTGTTTGTCAGAGTTGCTTACAGCTATTTGATTTTGATCGCAAACAATGACATTTTAAGGGTTGTTTCTGAACATTAAGCAGTGATGGTATTGTTTCCCCCTTTTACTATACAGCAGGGCGTGAGAACCCCATCAACCAACATGTTCCCCAGGCAGTGAGAGAGTTGCTGAGTAAGATGATTGACAGCTACCCCGGGGTCTCTGTCTTGTAATGCAAGGAGGCACAGTCTTCTACTATGAGAATTCCAAGAGTGCGCAAAGCTGTCATCAATGCAAAGGGAGGCTACTTTGAAGAATCTAAAATGTAAAATATATTTCAAATTTGGTTACTACATGATTCCATATGTGTTATTTCATAGTTTTGATGTCTTCACTTTTCTACAACGTAGAAAATAGTAAAAATAAGGAAAAACCCTTGAATGAGTAGGTGTGTCCAAACTGGTACTGGTACTGTATATTGGCTACATTTTCATATTTGAGATACTATTAGTTACATTTTCTATTCATTTTATTGGTTATGTTTTAAGTAGCTATTATGAACATTGCTGGTGAATGTGTTCTGTGTGTGGCCTATGATCTTCCATCCAGCCATGTGAATCGCCGTGGCCATTGGAACACCAAGGAGAGCGCTACACCAAATGGACGGGTTCTTTACGACTCCCATGTAGTGGTAACAGCAAGGAGTTCACTGATGCGTTACATTTATCTCAATTGGTTTATTCATGATTTTAAACAATTAACAAACAACCCTTCAAAACACCTTGAATACTCATTAATATAACAAAGCTTGTTATAGACCTCTCTCCCTACACTCTCCCGTGGATATGACTTTTTCATTAATTAAATGAATTAAAATCCTCATACAATGTTCCCATACATTCACCTACACTTTCAAATTACTTTCAGGTGTGGCTGTCTACTCCTATGGGGTTTTGTTTGCAGTCATCTGTACAGGCACTTGTTGCTGTTCTTCAGTAAGGATCGCAGGACGAGAACACCAAGTTGCTCAGTCTGAAAAGCAACATCACGCTCCACCTGTACATGAACCAGGTGCCCAAATGAGCGGCTCAGATCCCTTCCAATCTGTTAGACTGGCACCTCTAAAAGTCCGTATGCACCACCAGTACTCAGCTAAATCAAAAAGGCTTACCTCAGCAGGAGATATGTGAAAGATAATGGGTTGACATGATGCCCTTAAACTGCAAGTTATTTTTTGCACAGCCTGCAAGGTTGTGTATTTTAAAAACAAAATGGTTCAATAGGTCCCCAGAAGAGGAATTAGGTTTTATTTGTTTTGTCACAATTTTGGGAAGGCAAAAAAAGCTCAGTTTTCTGAAGGTGTTTTGCAGAAATATATTTTGCTGATTTGCAATTTAGTTCTGTTTGCAGATAATAATGTTTTATATCGAAGAAAAATATTTATTTATTTGACAGTGTGCTTTATGACAAAGAACAAAGTTGAAGATAAGACTTTTTCTTCTGTAATATAGCCAAGATATTGTATGAAAAAGTCCAGTCAACTCTTGATGAATAAATAAACTGGAGTATGCATGCATCCAAAGCAATTACAAATAATATTCATGAATTTAGACTAAGGATATGCAATGCAACATTAAAGAATTCGATGTGCTCTTATCAGAAGTAGTCAGCATGCACCTTGACATTGCAATTGAGAATGAAAGCAAATTGCATATCGAAGTATCATCAGCTTGTATGAAGCCATGTTATGCGTGTTCTTAGAGGTCCTTACATTATCTCACCTTGTTTGTACCGTCAGTGGCTTTCACAAGTTGGTCCCACCATCTAAGAACTAACACAGTGTCTTTTACTATAGACAGCCGCACACAAACAGGAAATGCTATGGTTTCCTGTGCAGGCAATGCAGCCTATATTGCTCATTCTTTCAACGTTTACACAGCCTTGTTGATGTATTAACCTGGCTTCTTTTTTACTTCCTTGTACACAGGAAGAGTCTCCCGGGCATTAAGGGACCCGATGCGCCAGGATCAAACGCCTGAATAGTATGTATGAACCACTCTAGATTTGATGTTTGTGCCATGCATGTATGGGTTATCACAGAAAGCCTTTGATGTAATGCAAATATGCTGCAAGGCTGGATGCAAAATTGTACACGGTGAAAGTGTCAACATGATGTTTTAAACATGAATTGACTAGTGATTATTGTCAAGGCTTTGTTTGGATGCATGGAATTGCACTTTCATGATGATAGTGTATAGAAGATACTGTGGTGTTTGATGCATTTGGTTATTGACATATTAAAGTCAAGGTGGTTGTACACAAGGGGATGTCCCAAGACTCTGCTTGTACACACAGGGTTGGCCAGAGTGACCGATTCTCTGATTTCATTATTCACAATCTGATTCTGAAATCACCAACTTCCAAACAACTGATCCAGATCTTTGTTATCAGGTGTGTAAATCATAGAATTAGAATACTGGAATGGACATGAACCTTATGGTGGGATAAAGCTCAGCCATTTTGGTGAGGGAGTTGGTAAACCATTGTTTGCCAGTGCTGTGATAAGATATTATGTAAAATAATTCATTTTGAGGCCTCCCGAGTGGCGCAGTGGTCTACGGCACTGCATCGCAGTTGCTAGCTGTGCCACTAGAGATTTTGGTTTGAGTCCAGGCTCTGTCGCAGCCAGTCGCGACCGGGTGGCACACAATTGGCCAGCAGGTGTACGGTGTTTCCTCTGACACATTGGTGTGGCTGGCTTCTGGGTTAAGCGGGCATTGTGTCAAGAAGCAGTGAGGCTTTGTCATGTTTCAGAGGACACATGGCACTCGACCTTCGCCTCTCCCGAGTCCGTTGTATAAAAGTGATAATGCCCTGAAGCCGGTGTTTCGTCTCGGGCCTAACAACACCCGTGCTAATACATCCTTCAAACACCGCCTTCTCGGGCATCATCAATTAAGTATGGACTGCATGGTTTGAATGTAATGTTGGCATATTGGCAGTTCATTTGAAAAAATGTATGGAATCGTTGCTCTAAAACTGGCTGGCTACGGGTTCCCAACATATTCAAATAATGACTGACATATTTTCATTAAAAAAAACGTTATTTTGATGAATTTATTCCTGACACAATTTTAGGGTTGTTACCCAAGCCAGCTGGTCGTTCGTTCTATCGGTTTGGTTTCCAGAGATACGACTCAGTCGTTCAGTCTTTTTGTTCTGTATCTAAAGAGGCGACCCAGTCGTTTGTTCTAAATGTTCCATTGCCATACTGGCTGACAACGTTCTTATCCCTAGCTTGCCAGCTAGCCAACTAATGCTAACTTACAGTCACGTCAAGTGCAGATAGAATAACAGCAAAGTATTTGCATTTGTTTAAGCTGTTTTCTGTGACATTTATTTGGACAAATCCATAACATGAGGTGCGATTTCGCCTGGCATAGAAAATGTGCTCAGCCGTCAGGTCTCTGTTGTTCAGGGGAGCTAGCCAACAACACAGCTAACACAATCACTTCAAACTGAAGCTGGAAAGACTGCAAACCTTCTTTTTTTTATTACATTTATTTGTGTATATATCGATAAAAATGATGCCAGCTGATTCAGGATTTCGACTGGCTAAGAAACGCTGCCTGTCTGTCTCATCCCGACTCCCGACATGTTCATTATTATAGGACAGCTGGAGATCGAATTTGAATATGGAAACAATGTTGCAAATGTCGGAGAGACAGACAGCAAAGTTTATACAAATCTCTGCTGTTGAAAACTAAATGTGAGTCTAAATGAAATGTGAGATAATGTCTAATTCTTTTTATAGTGGAGATCAAGTTTAGAAATTGCTTGGATGTGATGATGAGACAGTGGATTGCGCAGTCAGATGGAACAGAGTAAATGGGCCTTTTAATGTCATAGATTTAGCCGGTGGTAACATTCCAGCCGGTGGTACAGACACCAGCTGGAAAGCGGTTTTAACCAATCAGCACTCAGGATTAGACCCACCCGTTGTATAAACAGCCATACACTGGCCAAAATCAGTTGAGGACTTAGACAAGTTGTAAATGCAACAAGTAATGATATTGTGTCATATTTTAATAGCACAACTTTCCAAGAAAACTGAAACATTTAGACATTTATGGTCTGGTTACATGTATTTTAGAAGCTATTTATACAGAAAATGTGTATAAAACCCTTATAAACTGCATTTATGACAATATTTTAGATTGCCAATTTCATTACACAATTTCTGCTGTATCACATGCCTTTTTATTTTCCTGCCATTCAATCCAATTAGACTGGTTTAGATTTCTTCCTGACCATTATGGCCGCCATTTTCACCCCATTCAGGGAACTTTGAGTGTTTATGTCATAGCCCCTCTAGTAATTGAATAGGAACTCTATGGTGTGAATAAAGTTACACTATATATATAATAACTCTACCTACATGTGCAACTAACCGGTGTCCCCGCACATTGACTCTGTACCGGCACCCCCCTGTATATATTGTCATTTTTTACTGCTGCTCTTTAATTACTTGTTACTTTTAACTCTTATTCTTATCCATATTTATTGGAAACTGCACTGTCGGTTAGGGGCTCGTAAGTAAGTATTTCACTGTAAGGTTGTTGTACCTGTTGTATTCGGCGCATGTGACTAATAAAATTTGATTTGATTTATATACAAAAGTATGTGGACTCCCCTTCAAATTAGTGGATTCGGCTATTTCAGCCACACCTGTTGCTGACAGGTGTATAAAATCGAGCACACAGCCATAAAATCTCCATAGACGTTTGCAGCAGAATGGCCTTAATGAAGATCTCAGTAAATTTCAACACGGCACCATCATAGGATGCCACCTTTCCAACAAGTCAGTTCATCAAATTTCTGCCCTGCTAGAGCTGCCCCGGTCAACTGTAAGTGCTGTTATTGTGAAGTGAAAACGTCTAGGAGCAACAACGGCTCAGCCACGAAGTGGTAGGCCTCACAAGCTCACAGAACTGGACCGCCGAGTGCTGAAGCGCGTAGCATTAAAAATTGTCTGTCCTCGGTTACAACACTCACTACCCCTAATACTCCAAACTGCCTCTGTAAGCAACGTCAGCACAATAACTGTTCGTCGGGAGCTTCATGAAATGGGTTTCCATGGCCGAGCAGCCGCACACAAGCCTAAGATCACCATGCACAATGCCAAGTGTTGGCTGGAGGGGTGTAAAGCTTGCCGCCAATGGACTCTGGAACATTGGAAACGTGCTGTCTGGAGTGATGAATCCTGCTTCACAATCTGGCAGTCCGACCGACTAATCTGGGTTTGGCAGATGACAGGAGAAAGCTACCTGCCCGAGACTGCATAGTGTCAACTGTAAAGTTTGGTGGAGGAGAAACAATGGTCTGGGGCTGTTTTTCATGGTTTGTGATAGGCCCCTTAGTTCCAGTGAAGGGAAATCTTAAAGCTACAGCATACAATGACATTCTAGACGATTCTGTGCTTACAACTTTGTGGCAACAATTTGGGGAAGGCCCTTGAAAATACACCTGTGCACAATGTGAAGTCCATACAGAAATGGTTTGTCAAGATCGGTGTGGAAGAACTTGGAAGAACCCCATTGAACACCTTTGGGATGAATTGGAATGCCGACTGCGAGCCAGGCCTAATCCCCCAACATCAGTCATGTAGTGTATTTGTCACATCAGCTCTGTCGTAATAGATGGAGATGAACAGGATTCACATCTCTTGATGTGGTTCCACACCGCTTTTTAGATCTGCCTCTCACTTGAGTGGCTAGATTTAGGTCATACAGCCCATATCAAAAATAGTACTGTACATTTCATACACTCATGTTTGAGGTGTGTTACGTTCCCCCGTAAAGAAACCCAAAATGACAATGGCAATGAGTTTTCTTTTAGGCCAGTTGCAGAAGTCCAGTCCATCTTAAAGATGAGTCAGTTGCCTGTAACACTATTTTGTATGAGGTAATTTTCCATCCATGTACTTTATTGGTTTATTGCCCTATAACTGACAGGGAATTTCCCCCTCCTACATGTCACATATAGGAACCCTCCTCTCATCATTGAGACGTTGGCCTGCCATTCACTCTCAATTTAGTATAGACATGCAAAAACTTAGTATGACACAGTACAACTACCCATAGTACGCAGTCCAATATTTTCATATTCAATTTAAACATACAGTACATACACATACAGTACATAAACATACAGTAAGAGAGGGGAGGATGCTCAGTAGTGGTTCATTTAGATGCAATTGAGTCGGGCTGAGAGCCCCAGATCCTGACACCTCAGAATTTTTACCACGTGCCAATAATCAATTTATGCTGGTACAATTAAGTGGTCCCACGAGCCTCATACGCAGGAACCCACCTATGTCTTGGCGATAAGGATTCCAGATTTGGGTGAAAGGGCATCCGACTCGTGGTCACACTGTTCCGGACTCTAATTCACATAAGCAACGGTAAAAGAAATACACAGAACAAAAATATAAAACGCAACATGCAACAATTTCTACGATATGACTGAGTTACAGTTCATATGAGGACATCAGTCAATTGAAATAAATAAATTAGGCCCTAATCTATGGATTTCACACGACTGGGAATACAGATATCTATTTTTTGGTTACAGATTCCTTTACAAATGGGCCTCAGGATCTTGTCACGGTATTTTTGTGCACTCAAATTGTCATTGATAAAATGCAATTGTATCTGTTGTCCGTAGCTTATGCCTGCCCATACCTTAACCCCACCGCCACCATGGGGCACTCTGTTCACAACGTTGACATCAGCAAAGCGCTTGCCCACATGACGCCATACACATGGTCTGCAGTTGTGAGGCCAGTTGGATGTACTGCCAAATTCTCTAAAATGTTGTTGGAGGTGGCTTATGTAGAGAAATTAACATTAAATTCTCTGGCAACAGCTCTGGGGACATTCCTTCAGTCAGCATGCCAATTGCACACTCCCTCAAAAAATTTGACAACTGTGGCATTGTGGCATTGTATGACAAAACTGCACATTTTAGAGTGGCCTTGTATTGTCCCCAACACAAGGTGCACCTGTGCGATGATCATGCTGTTTAATCAGCTTCTTGATATACCACACCTATCAGGTGGATTAATTATCTTGGCAAAGAAGAAATGCTCACTAACAGGGATGTAAACAAATGTGTGGACAACATTTGAGATAAATCAGCTTTTTGTGCATATGGAACATTTCTGGGATCTTTAATTTCAGCTTGTGAAACCAACACTTTACATGTTGCGTTCATATTTTTGTTTAGTGTATAAATGTACCTAGTTTACTACATTAGTGCTAGCAATGTTTAACACCTAAAAAAACAGCAGGCCTATTCATTTTAAATACTTTTAAATGCAACTTTATTATCACGGTTTCGGAACAGTCCATGTGCAGAAATGAAAATATAATAAATACGTAATAAATACATAAATAAATAACTTAATTAGAGCTTTTTAGGGGCTTATTTCAAATGCATTCTAATTGAAACAGACATTGAGAACTCTGAAACACTGGCATTCGGGCACAGTATATGGAAATCACATAATGAAACAAAACATAATTAATAACATCCCTAGCACCTTCCTTCATTATGGAGGGCTTGCTATCTCCGGTTAAGGACATCCAGTGAGACATACATGACCAATGAAATTAACTGGTTTTCACACCAAAAAATGGGCCTCTAATTGTTAGAGATGATAGATTATACACATTAGAGTATCAGTGCAATGACAAACTTCCTGTACAACCCCCCCATTTTCCCCCGTATAACTGTTCAGCAAGTGGAAGCTACTAGAGCTTCTTTATCACTGGAACAGATAGACATGGTACTACTGTACATGTTGGTATGGCATGTATTTTGTCCCAATTACGTAATGTTCCATATATTACAACAGTCACTCTATTGCCAGCATTTATGAACTTAGACGCTTTGCAGCATGAGCTTGAGTTAAATGTCTTATGTTCTGAATGAAGTCCTTGAAAGACTTTTCCAACCGCTTGTCTTCACAGATGCATTCTGAAGTGTCCGTTGTGCTCTGAGGAGGTAATGTGGGATTGAGTGTGATGGCATGTGAAGTGGTAAACAACACTATATGAGCTGTATATGTTTAGTAACAACTAGGCTATTTTGTTATTTTAACTGGAAAGATGCTTGGAATAAGTAACAATACTTACGTTCTCCTTATCAATCGTCTTTTGTAGGGCCGTGGCAGTCATGCTGATGTGGTGTTGCATACTTTCCAGATGGACCGCTTTATCGAGGCATTCTACTTTCACAGTGTCCAGTTCCTTAATGGAACAGGCCAATGCTGCAACAATGCAACTATCCTGCAACCGAGAGAGAGAGAACTGTTTGTCCTGGGGCTCTTTTGATTTTGTGACACAGAAAGCGAGGCTGTGGTTTAATTGTAGTGAATCGCATTGCCAAGAGAGGAGTGGGTTTTAGTTGTTCAAAGTGCTGTGTGAAGTGAGAGTTGAAACACTTTGAAGCAGCCTTGCTGTGTTTCCTGTACTAGTGGTCTTCTATGTGAACTGTTGAAGCGGAAACAATGCCTTAGCAACTCAGAAAAAACAGCACTAGGGCAAAAGGCTATATGTGAGTGGAAAATGTAAAGGGCTACTGTGTTGTCCATATGCAGATAACTGTTGCAAAACATATTTAGTGAGCCTTACCTCTACATCAGTTGGTGTATAGAAGACTGAATCTGGCTGCAATAGGGAGAAAGATACATGTTAGTTGATCACGAAAATACAGAAAATAAATGAAAGAAGTTTGAACACCACTTAGCCATGAAGTGACTTACACATGTAATATTTTCTTCTAGATAATCGATTCCAGCTAGGAGTCTGGGAATTGGGTTTCCTTGTAGACAACCGGCGAGAAAAAGCGTCAAAAAGGAAATCCTGTAACGACGGTCCATGATAATCTGAAGGGTTTGTAGATAGTGTCCTGTAAGGTGTACACAAGGGGAGATCTGTAAATGTTTGTCATCTCGGATTGTTAGCGGTGTTTTATATACCCTGCTGTGTGGAAAATCAAAGGGTGGGCTGAATTAGTCTAGATATTACCAAATGCAAACAGCTGTATTTTTCCTCTTGATGACTGTTGGGATTTTTCTTGCTACAAGATGGTAAAATCCCTTTGGTGACCTATAGTGGCAAAGCATTAGACTGTACACAGTATTTACAGTGGTTTCAACATGTGGTGGATGAGGGCTGTTTGTTGAGCTGGTTGTGGCTTTACTAAGGGGTCGTATGGAGTTTGGTAATTGGTCAGTTCTAAGCAACACCTGCAGAAGTTACGATTTTAACTTCGAGGAGGCGGAGAGACCCTCAAACTATCAAATGTTGCTTTGCCAATAGCTCATTTGAAAAAAGAAATCTCTGGTTAAGTAAAGATGTGCCATTTGAAAAGGCATTACAACAAAGAAACTACAACACAATGGTGCATACAGATATCAAAATGTTTCTGCAAAAGTTGCCACAGGATCAGCCGCTATTATTTTCTGCTATTATAATATGATCAGTACATTTTTATTGCTGTCAATATGTTTTTAAAGGGGCAATCTGCATATATTTTTAGACTTGCAAATGAATGATATGTACCCATTTGATTCTTGAGAATATCCCTCGTGTGCTTAGTTCAACTGTCTTGACCCATCAGAACCCAAAAAACCACTCCCTGCCATATGTATTTGGAAAGTGAAGTTAACACTTTCAATGTAGCTTTACACTTCTGCATTTTGGATTTGAGATCAACTGTTTCATTAGAGGCGACAGTACAGAATGTAATATTTTATTTGAGGATATTTTCATATCTGTTTTACCGTTTGAAAAATGTAAGCACTTTTAGGCCTCCCCATGTGAGGAAGTATGCCCATGCCCCCATGCCATAAGTATGCCCATCCTACCCATGCCATAAGTATTTGGACAAATTCACTTAAGTAATGTATGCAGCATTTAATCAGATCACAGCCATTACTATTAACATATACACTATTAGCATTATCCATTTTACATGTTTGAAGAATATTGCAATTGTCATCTTCAGAATTCAGCGATTCAGACAACTTTTTGTGCACATTCTTACCACTATTCTGTGAATAATTTAACATATTTATATCTGCCACACCTGGCTCATGTGGTTATGTATTCTACATCACTATAAACATTTGAATATTTTTGGTGGGCATACTACAATTGTATTTCATGTACAGTGCATTCGGAAAGTATTCAGACCCCTTCATTTTTCCACATTGTTACATTACAGCCTTATTCTAAAATGTATTGTTCTTTTTTTTCTCATCAATATACACACTATACCCCATAAAGACGAAATGAAAACAGGTTTTTAGAAATGTTAACAAATTTATAAAAATTTTAAAACAGAAATACCTTATTTACATAAGTGTTCAGACCCTTTGATATGAGACTCGAAATTGACTCAGGTGCATTCTGTTTTCATTGATCATCCTTGAAATGATTCTACAACTTGAATGGAGTCCACCTGTGGTAAATTGAATTGATTGGACATGATTTGGAAAGGTACACACCTGTCTATATAAGATTTCAGAGTTGACAGGTCATGTCAGAGCAAAAACCAAGCCTTGAGGAATAAGGAATTGTCCGTAGAGCTCCGAGACAGGATTGTGTCGAGGAAAAAGTTTCTACACATTGGCCTCCATCATTCTTAAATGGAAAAGTTTAGAGCCACCTAGACTCTTCCTAGAGCTGGCTGCCCGACCAAACTGAGCAATCAGGGGAGAAGGGCCTTGGTCAGGGAGGTGACCAAGAACCCGATGGTCACTCTGATAGAGCTCCAGAGTTCCTCTGTGGAGATTGGTTGATGGTTGTCCTTCTGGAAGGTTCTCCAATCAGGCCTTTATGGTGAAGTGGCCAGACCGAAGCCACTCCTCAGTAAAAGGCACATGACAACCCACTTGGAGTTTACCAAAAGGCACCTAAAGAACTCTCAGACCATGAGAAATGAGTTCCATCTGATGAAACCAAGATGTAACTCTTTGGCCTGAATGCCAAGCATCACGTCTGGAGGAAACCAGGTACCGCTCATCACCTGGAAAATACCATCCCTACGGTGAAGCATGGTGGTGGCAGCAGGATGTTTTTCAGCGGCAGGGACTGGGAGACTAGTCAGGATCGAGGGAAAGATGAATGGAGGAAAGTACAGTGAGATCCTTGATGAAATCTTGCTCCAGAGAGCTCAGGACCTCAGACTGGGGCGAAGGATTATAGCTTCCAACAGGACAACGACCCTAAGCACACAGCCAAGACAAAGCAGGAGTGGCTTTGGGACAAGTCTCTGAATGTCCTTAAATGGCCTAGCCAGAGCCTGGACTTGAACCCGATCGAACATCTCTGGTGAGACCTGAAAATAGCTGTTCAGCGACGCTTCCCATCCAACCTGACAGAACTTGAGAGGATCTGCAAAGAAGAATGGGAGAAACTCCCCAAATACAGGTGTAGCGTCATTCCCAAGAAGACTCTAGGCTGTAATCGCTGCCAAATGTGCTTCAACAAAGTAAAGGGTCTGAATACTTATGTAAATGTGATTTCCTTTTTTATTTTTTTTACATTTGCAAATATTTCTAAAAACCTGTTTTTGCTTCGTCATTATGGGGTACTGTGTGTAGATTGATGAGGAAATGAAACAATTTAATCGATTTAATAATAAGGCTGTAATGTAACATTTTGAAAAAGTGAAGGGGCCTGAATACTTTCCGAATGCACTGTAGGTATGGTCATATGAAATTGTCCAATAAGACCCCATTGAGCTGTTTGGCAGCCATATTGGTAAAATGGCTTCTGTGAGGTTAATGCATGATTTCTTAAAAACAATCACTATGAGACATCGTTGGCCCAAGTAAGCCCAACCATGTGTGGTGGTGACAAAGTGTATAGTAATGGGCCTCAACATCAAGTTCTGACAGGACAACACTATGGGAGATCTTAGTGAATCAGCATAAGTTACTAACGGGTGAGGTCATATCCAGCGAACCGCTCAGACGAGCTTCAGCTGGCCGTTTTTTTACAGTTGTAGCTGGTGCTTTCAAAGTTGGTTACATTATATATCATATGAAAGGTAATTTCATTACCTTCCAGAACCACTTGTCAAACAAAGTTTAAAATGTATCAGGGTTTTCTTTTTGAAGCCATTTATATAGGTAATTCTGATATGTACCCTAGAGGTCAAAGGACAAAGTTCTGTTGACCTGAACATTCTTAAAGTGTATTTGAATCGTAGCTATGAATCTAATCTTTCCAGTGATGTATGATTTTAAGGGTATAAGTGAGCAATAACTTCTTGTATACTGACGATGTTTGTCATAGGTGGAAATTAATGAAAGAAAGTGATAACACAGAAAGCTACCATTGCTGCACTGTTTTATACATTTTCCAACTCTAGGGACATAGACCTAAAAAACAATCACTATGAGACATCGTCGGCCCAAGTGAGCCTGACCGTAAGTACACATTTACCTACTTAGTTCTATTATAGGCTACTGAAGGTGAGGACGCATCAATTCAGTCACTAAAGAATATAGCTATTTTCGGAGTGGGGAATTAAAATTATAATGAGTAAAAACTGTTAGTGAACTGTCGGTTTGTAACGTGTGAAACAATTTTCTGACCGATTTCATGCACATTTGGATCGGTTTGGCCTCCTGCGGACCGATGTACTCTTATTTAAACATTTGAACCGGATACAGTTCAGCATCAGTGAATCATTACATCCCTGGCAATGTGCATTATGAGACAGGAAACTTCTAACTTCTAACTTTGTTTTTAGGTTGACATTTGATTTGATAAAATATATGTATGCCCCCCCCCCCCCCCCCCCCCCCCCCCCCCCCCCCTCCTACTGGGTGAGAGATTTCAAGGCTCGGCAGTTTATTCACTCACCATGTGTTTCTATTGGCTAGTGCATTATTGGTGATCGGAACCCAGAACTTGTCACACTGCATGAGCCCTGTCCCAAAAATTCTGTCGTGCCAGACTTTACATTGAGGCGTCTTGGTGTTGTCTGGAGAACCGTAAGGGCATTTAATTGAATGGCGCTGCTCCCGTCGCACAACGTCCCATTACTTGTCCCCGACCTCGAGATTTTGGCACTATCCTGAAAAATGATCTGGGAAGAGAAAAACTTAGCAAAATCGTTATATCGTGCTTCAGTGTATTCCCAAATCCTGAAAATGAAATCTTCCCTCTGATTTTAATAAAGTACCTATCATCATCATCATCATCATCAACAAATGTCCTGGTCTTGGACAATTCGATATTCTTTGTATGTGGTCAAGATATGGATTAATATTGTTTCACTCTACATTTTAGAGTATTTAGATGACTTTTGAATCTGTGGTAGCCTTTGGCACAGTAGTCTTATAGGGGAGAAATTGAACGGAAGACGTATAGCATAACTCATGATTTCTGAAGGGAATGAATGAAGTGCAGCATCTTCACACCTACAATAAACTTTGTGGAAAATGGGTTTCCCCTATCAAACCTTGTCAGTCGGGAAACCCATTTACAGATTCAGCGGTGACCTTTTCCTATTCATACCTGCCACTTATTGGTCAGTGTCATTATAGAATAGTCCCTGTGCATGTCCTTATTCCAACAGGTCACATGATGGCTAACCGGTTACATTTGATTGTTGATATTAAGGCACTTGGTATCAGGAAGGAAGAAGGTGGGGGAATTTTCTATCCATTATCATGAATGCATCACATCCTGAGGTTTTGTACCTGTTTCCATGAGAGCATGCATACTCCCCTGTAAAAACACTTACATTTTAGTTAGGTATTTATATTTTGATTGCCAAATTCCAGATTTATTTGGACTTGTGGTTACCATGTTCAGAATCACACTAATGCAGAATATGTCACTCCACAACTGTCCACTTTATGCAGCCACTTTAATCAAATAGAGAAGGAAAAAGTGTTCTGGTCAAAGCTTCAGTTTTTATCCCTCCCTACGAGCGTCTTTCGATTGGGTGCAGGAAAAACTACCCTCAACACAGCCTTTGTTCAGATATGTATGATTGAAATATATTTTCTGAAGAAATATCTCTCTGGTCAGATTAAATGGTATTTCAAAACTTAAGGAGCTTCTACTCTCATGGTGGAACCTGATCCCTGTGTCTTTGCACTGAGTCATATTTGCCACACACCCACCACAATAAGCAAAACGTGTCGCCTGTCCACCCTCTGGAACTTCCTTGAATTATGTTTTCCATTCTCGACCTGACTGGAAACCTCGAAGCCCCTCTAGTCCCTAACCGATGATACATTTTTTTGTTTTAATAGATTGTCTGAAATTGTCATCTACGGCAACTGAGTGATTTGCTTGCGCTATTTTTTTTTTTTACAGCCACAGTGGTTGAGTAGTGGTTGCAGACTGGCAGTATCTAATATATCTTTGCACATATGAGTAGCCACACTTATCAATCCATGAAACACACAGTGGAATTGTCACTCACTTTCAAAGCATGCACAATACTCTTCAACGCTACATGATAGTGTCTTGAAAGTTGTTTTTCCTAGGGCTTGCAATGTTTCCAATAGCGGCATTTTCTAAGATGGCAAAACACTTTTACCCTTGGCCTCCTGCTGGAGTCTACTACTATTACTGCTGGTCTTTGAATGTCTTGTTTCCACATTTATTAGATTCTAAAAGTGGATCGCAAATTGACAGTTGATTCAGTCATTAATTGAAATCCACAGGCCATTATTATGAGTCAATTGTGAATTATATTTGCTTTGATACTGAGCTGAAAGGCAATTTTGAACGTATGTCCAATATCTTATACACAGAGGCAGGCAAAAACGAATTGTTAGTATCACAGGGGAATAATTCCACCAGTGAAAAGAACAATAAAGCCTACTGACTGTTTTTTGGAAAAGTGGAAAATGTTCCGTTGTGAAGATTAAAGGTAATTTTCAGAGAAATGCCCATGCAGTGTTTGAGTGGGAGGTAAAGTATCATCAAGATGTGGTTTCATTCAGCATGTCTCGATAAGTAGAAATGCATTTCACACTTTCCATGGATTTGCCTTTAATTGGACCAGCAGTTCTCAACCCTTTTGGGGCTGGGAACTCCTTTTGTGATAGCACATTCACTCTAATAATCAGAACACAACTTGAGTCAGATAAAAAAAATGGAGTACAAGGAGTCAATGTTTCCTCTGGAAACAATTGTAGCAGTGGGGAGAACTGAACATGTATTTAGAAGGACTGATTTACTGCTCCAAATTGAATGAAAAAACTATTTCCACTTCCAGAAATGAGCCCAATAACGTATTGTTAAATTATTTTAACATGTTGCACCATGCATGGTCCATATTATCAGGTATGCTATTAGCAATAAGCCTTTATCACCTGTAGCCCAACTGATGCAGCATTGAGGCTATAAATAAATAGGCAACCCATGCTTCATCTGCATTTAACCTATTGGGCTAATCATTAGCCAGATCCCAAATGTGATATTTTAACTACCAAAAACGTGCATAAACACAGTGAATATAATGTAGGCCTGCCTACCTGTTGGGGTAACTTGGGGTAAACCACCACCTGGGATCACACGCCCCCTGCCAGTACTTTTTAGTCATTTAGCAGATGCTCTTATCCCGAGCAACTTACAGTAAGTGTGTTCATCTTAAGATAGCAAGGTGGGACAACCACCTATCACAGTCATAGTAACTACATTTTTCCTCAATGTAGCTATCAGAAAAGTCTGACCTAGTAAAGGGGGCGAGGGGGGTAGTCATGTGCGAGTGTTAGTTAATGAAAGGCATCATTTTGTGGGGTGGTGTGTGTACTGTGGGATTATTTAAGATAAACTTTGAAGAGGTAGGGTTTCAGATGTTTTCAGAAGATGGGCAGGGACTCCTAGCTTCAGGGGGAATCTGGTTCCACCATTGGGTTGCCAGGACGGAGAAGAGCTTGGACTGTGTTGAGCAGGAGTTGCCCTCCCATAAGAGTGGGAGGGCCAATAGTGGGAGGGCCAATAGTGCAGAGGTGGCAGAACGGAGTACTCTGGTTGGGGTGTAGGGTTTGTGCATAGTCTGAAGGTAATGAAGGGCAGTTCCTCTAGCTGCTCCGTAGGTAAGTACCATGGTCTTGTAATGGAAGTGCTTCATGTCACCCCAGTGTATCTACACTGAACAAAAATGTTTCATGAGCTGAAATAGAAAATCCCTGAAATGTTCCATATACACAAAAAGTGTATTTATCTCAAATTTTGTGCACACCTACTCATGGATGTAAACAAATATAAACAAAGGTAAACAAATACAGGAATGTAAACAAATACAGTACTCGTCAAAAGTTCATTTGTACTATTTTCTACATTGTAGAATAATAGCGTAGACATGAAAACTATGAAATAACACATATGGAATCATGTTGTAACCAAAAAAAGTGTTAAACAAATCTAAATATATTTAACATTTGAGATTCTTCAAAGTAGATTCTTGATGACAGCTTTGTACACTCTTGGCATTCCTTCAATCAGCTTCACGAGGTAGTCACCTTTTACTTAACAGGTATGCCTTGTTAAAAGTTAAGACTTGCTTGGGCCAAGAAACACGAGCAATGGACGTTAGACCAGTGGAAATCTGACCTTTGGTCTGATGAGTCCAAATTTGATATTTTTGGTTCCAACCGCCATGTCTTTGTGAGACGCAGAGAAGGTGAACAGATGATCTCTGCTTGTGTGGTTCCCACCGTGAAGCATTGAGGAGGAGGTGTGATGGTTTGGGGCTGCTTAGCTCGCGACACTGTCTGATTTATTTAGAATTCAAGGCACACTTAGCCTTACTGGTTATCACAGAATTCTGCAGCGATACGCTATCCCATCTGGTTTGCACGTAGTGGGACTATAATTTGTTTTTCAACAGGACAATGACCCAACACACCTCCAGGCTGTGTAAGGGTTATTTTACCAAGAAGGAGAGTGATGGAGTGCTGCATCAGATGACCTGGCCTCCACAATCACCCAACCTCAACCCAATTAAGATGGTTTGGAATGAGTTGGACCGCAGAGTGAAGGAAAATCAGCCAACAAGTGCTCAGCATATGTGGGAACTCCTTCAAGATGGTTGGAAACGCATTCCAGGTGAAGCTGGTAGAGATAATGCCAAGAGTGTGCAAAGCTGTCATCAAGGCAAGCTGTTATTTCATAGTTTTGATGTCTTTGCTATTATTCTACAATGTAGAAAATAGTCTAAATAAACTTCTGACTTGTGCTGTATTTGTATACAACCCTGTTAGTCATCCAGACTGAAGTCATTGATGAAGGATTGAAATAATATTTTTTTGAGTAACCAATAGTATCTGGTTCAGAGAAGGACATTCTGTGTATGTGAGCATAACTTCTGTCACTAACATGGCTTTTCAGGAGAATGAGATCTGCTGATAATTTAATTGGAATTCCAACTCTTGACCTAGATCTCACCTAGATTTTTTGAAGAAATCTTCCCCTATTTCTGCCTTTAATGTCCCTGGATATTCCATGTTCAGGAGGGACAGGGGAGAGGGCAGAGGGTGTGGATTGCTTATGTACATGAAAGATAACTTTAAATGCAATCGTATCATGTGGAAACATGCCAATGACATTGAATGTATGGGGCTGAATGTCTTCCTATCCCCTCATATGTCTCGCACTATTATTGGATTATATCGACCACCAACATCTGATATCTCGTTTTATGACCATCTAAATGACATGCTTAAAGAATATGATCATAAGAAGGAGATCCATCTTCATGGGCGATTTCAATATAAACTGGGAAAACAAAACTTGCAGAGAAAAAAACTCAGAGATGACAAATTATTTCAACCTGACTCAAATAATACAAGGTCCAACCAGAGTAACACAGTCATCCCAGACTTCAATTGATCTGCTGTTTACTAACAGACCTGATCGAATAATTAGGTCCAGTAACTTACTAACTGGCATATCTGACCACAATGTTACATTGGTGGTTAGAAAGCCCACTAAAAAGAGATTTAAGAACCATATTAATGTGCAGCAGTACGATATAAAAACAGAAAAGTGAGCAGAGTATCTACGATGCAGCTATGAGTCAAATTGACTGGTCTGATCAATTTAAGCAATGAATGCCCAGAGTCTGGATACAGAACATTTCTGTCAGCTATTGACAAAGTGGATACCTCTTTTACTAGGAAATTCATGGCTCAATGAGGACCTCTGAAGGCTGATGAGAGAACGGGATTTTTCCTTGAAAAAAAGCACTGAAGTCTGATAAAAATGATCACTGAGAAATACGATGGTTAGGAATATAAAGCTAGCAAAAGCAGAGTTATTTCTTAGAGTGATCAATGAAGAAAAAGGTAATGGCAAAGTGATTTGGGAAAATCTCAACAAGCTAACAGGGAGAGGAGGTGAAAAGTCCAAAAAACATATTGAATTAAAGGTTAAATGGGATTCTAATTCAAGACTCCAATTTCAATTTTTTTGTTGACTCTGTCAGGGAACTGGCTCAAAGATTTTCAACCAAGACCACAGTTCTCACTCCCATAGATAATAATAAACCAATATTCAGAATTCCTGAAATATCAGGGTCAGAAGTGGACAGTATTATTAGCTTCTTCAGGAGCTTTAGAACAAAATATGCATTTGGATTCCTGAAGAGACTCAAATATTCTCAGATTGCCCCTATTGGATATCTAGTTAATGTGTCCATCAAATATGTGTTCTTACCCAATGCTTGGAAGTCTGCTGCAATGATACCTGTTTTAAAATCTGTTTTAAAGTCAGGTGACCCAACACTGGTGGAAATTTACTGACCTATAAGCATTCTTCCAGTGCAATCAAAAGTATCTGAAAGATGGGTGACTGATCACCTCATTCAGGGCAACTCCATACATCAAATGCAATTTGGATTCAGAACTAACCATTCTACCGAAACAGCCAATTGCTATTTTCTGGAGTGCATTAAATCTAAACTGGACATAGGTGGTGAAATTGGCGCAGACTTTTTGGATTTTAAAAATGTCTTTGATACTGTGAATCATGAGGTTCTCCTATCCAAACTATCCTCCCTTAATTTGTCCACTGAAGACATTATTTGGATGTATTCCTATCTGACAAACAGAAGTCAAAGGGTTTGTTCGCGGGACACTCAGTCAGACTCTCTTTACTATAACATTGGGGTCCTACAAGGGTCAATATTAGGCCCGCTTCTGTTTACCATCCACAGTTTAAGTCTGAAGTTTACATACACTTTGGTTGGAGTCATTAAAACTCACCCAACATAATTATTGTTAACAAACTATAGTTTTGGCAAGTCAGTTAGGACATCTACTTTTTGTATGACAAGTCATTTTTCCAACAATTTTTTACAGACATATTATTTCACTTGTAATTCACTGTATCACAATTCCAGTGGGGCAGATGTTTACATACATTAAGTTGACTGTGCCTTTAAACAGCTTGGAAAATTCCAGAAAATGATGTCATGGCTTAAGAAGCTTCTGATAGGCTAATTGACATCATTTGAGTCAATTGGAGGTGTACCTGTGGATGTATTTCAAGGCCTACCTTCAAACTCAGTGCATCTTTGCTTGCCATCATGGGAAAATCAATAGAAATCAGCCAAGACCTCAGAAAAAATATTGTAGACCTCCACAAGTCCGGTTCATCCTTGGGAGCAATTTCCAAACAGGTGAAGGTACCACAAACAATAGTACGCAAGAATGAACACCATGGGGCCACGCAGCCGTCATACTGCTCAGGAAGGAGACTCGTTCTGTCTCCTAAAGATGAACGTACTTTGTTGCGAAAAGAGCAAATCAATCCCAGAACAACAGCAAAAGACCTTGACCTCAACATAACCTGAAAGGCTGCTCAGCAAGGAAGAAGCCACTGCTCCAAAACCGCCATAAAATAAGCCAGACTACGGTTTGCAACTGCACATGGGAACAAAGATTGTACTTTTTGGAGAAATCTCCTCCGGTCTGATGAAACAATAAATAGGACTGTTTGGCCATAATGACCATCGTTATGTTTGGAGGAAAAAGGGGGAGGCTTGCAAACCAAAGAACACCATCCCAACATTTAAGCACGGGGTGGCAGCATCATGTTGTGGGGGTGCTTTGGTGCAGGAGGGACTGGTGCACTTCACAAAATAGATGGCAACATGATGAAGGAACATTATGTGGATATATTGAAGCAACATCTCAAGACATCAGTCAGGAAGTTAAAGCTTGGTTGCAAATGGGTCTTCCAAATGGACAATGACCCCAAGCATACTTCCAAAGATGTGGCAAAATGGCTCAAGGACAACAAAGTCAAGGTATTGGAGTGGCCATCACAAAGCTCTGACCTCAATCCTATCGAAAATGTCTGGTCAGAACTGAAATAACATGTGTGAGCAAGGAAGCTTACAAACCTGACTCAGTTACACCAGCTCTGTCAGGAAGAATGGGACAAAATTCACCCAACTTATTGTGGGAAGCTTGTGGAAGGCTACCTGAAACGTTTGACACAAGTTAAACAATTTAAAGGCAATGCTACCAAATACTAATTGAGTGTATGTAAACCTTTGAACCACTGTGAATGTGATGAAAGAAATAAAAGCTTAAATAAATAATTCTCTAGTATTATTCTGACATTTCACATTCTTAAAATAAAGTGGTGATCATAACTGACCTAAGACAGGGAATCTTTACTAGGATTAAATGTCAGTAACTGAGTTTAAATGTAGTTGGCTAAGGTGTATGTAAACTTCCAAATTCAACTGTATATAAATGATCTCCCACTTGCTTGCCCACAAGTTAACATGCATATGTATGCAGATGATACAGTTCTGCATGTACACTCAAAAAATAGACAATTGGTTAACTGAAGCTGTGGTACATGTTCCTAAATGGATGAATAATTCTTGCCTGCATTTAAAAATCGACAAGGCTGTTTGTATGTACTTCTCTAAGAGATCCATTGATTCTTCCCAACGAGTTGTTCTTGTTAATGGGGAGAATCTGAAAGCTGTATCTTGGTTTCATTTTGGAATCCAACTTGATATTTAAGGTTCTCCCATCTCCACCGAGGAACTCTGGAGCTCTGTCAGAGTGACCATCGGGTTCTTGGTCACCTCTTTGACCAAGGCCATTTTCCCTCGATTGCTCAGTTTTGCCGGGCGGCCAGCTCTTAGAAGAGTCTTGGTGGTTCCAAACTTCTTTCATTTAAAAATGTTGGAGGCCACTGTGTACTTGGGGACCTTCAATGCTGCAAAAAAAAGATGTACCCTTCCCCAGATCTGTGCCTCGACACAATCCTGTCTCAGAGCTCTACGGACAATTCCTTTGACCTCATAGCTTGGTTTGCACTGTATGTTAATTTTTGGGGAATACAAGAAGTATTGAGTATACAAATTGCTTATTGGTGGAGAACTGTGGATACCAATGACATTGTGAGCCTTCCAGGCCCATGTTTCCCAGTGTTAAAAACATATTGTAAAATTGTAGATAGTGGTGGTGCTTGAATGCAAATAGCATTACTTTTCCACATGTAGTCTTCAATGGTGGACTGTGACAGAGCAGGTAAATGTGGAAGTGGAACGCAAAAATGTGCTGAGAAGTTACTAGGCTGGGGAGATCCACTAGCCCAACATGTTTTTACTGACTATCGCGTCATACCCTGATTACAGTGTATTGTATTAGACCCTATAAACTTATTCCACGGATCACTTGGCTAAAATGTGTTTCATCTGTTATTTTGAGAGCGAAAAAAAATAATATCTGGCCTCGGACCCCACTTTAAGAACCCCCGAATTAGACAATAGGATATCACACATTGACGACTGAAGTTTAGTCAGTGCTGATCATTTAGTTCAGGGGGGTCAAACTCATTCCATGGATGGGTTAATTAATGTCTGTTGGTTTTTGTTTTTTTCCTTTCAATTAAGACCTAGACCACCAGGTGAGTTCCTTACTAATTAGTGACCCTAATTCATCAATCAAGTTCAAGGGAGGAGCGAAAACTCGCAGACACTTGGCCCTCCATGGAATGAGTTTGACAAGTGACTTAAGTAGTGGGGTTGTCCTGATTGATGCCTCTTCGTTGAAGCTCAATAAAATATTTAATTGAGAATGATGAGAATTAAAAGAGAAATAAAAGGTCCTTGGATAATTTTCAAAGAACATGTTAATTTCACCAGACGCCAATTCTGCAGACATTATCACTATATCAGCTAGAGTATGTTCCACAACTTAAGGGACCACATTTTACATGTGCACAATATTCCAGATAGTAGCTAATATCCCACTTAAGATCTTATTCGGGATAAGCTGTTTCAATACACCTTTTGAGATCCCGCTCATGAGTATCCCTGTATCCATGAATAAACAGAATATTCCTCATTTAAAGTGGCAATATGTAACTTTTTGGGTGACCCGGCCAAATCCACATAGAAATGTGAGTTATAGATATATCAATCTACTCAAAACCAAGTCGAAGAAGCAGTAGGTAGATCTGTTCTATGTGTACTATTACTATGCCTCCCGTTAAGTTTTGTTTTTGCGTCTTTTACTTTCAGTTTTGTACACCAACTTCAAACAGCTGATACAACAATATTTTTGGTTAAGGAAAATATGTTTCACAGCAGTTTAGATGGTACAATGATTCTCTACACAATACTAACTTATTGTACCACATAAACAGGAATTTGGCTAACTATTAGTTTTAGCAACCAGGAAATGGTGGAGCGATTTCTGAATAGTGCAACTTCAAGTTCATATCAAATCAAAGTCTATTTGTCATGTGCGCCGAATACAACAGGTGTAGGTAGACCTTACAGTGAAATGCTTACTTACAGGCTCTAACCAATAGTGTGGAGAAAAAAAAGTATGTGTGTGTGTGTGTGTGTGTGTGTGTGTGTGTGTGTGTGTGTGTGTGTGTGTGTGTGGGTAGGTAAGTAAAGAAATAAAACAACAGTAAAAAGACATTTGAAAATAAGAGTAGCAATATATGTATACAGACACCGATTAGTCAGGCTTATTGAGGTAGTATGTACATGTGGGTATGGTTAAAGTGACTATGCATATATGATGAACAGAGAGTAGCAGTAGCGTAAAAAGAGGGGTTGGCGGGTGGTGGGACACAATGCAGATAGCCCAGTTAGCCAATGTGCGGGAGCACTGGTTGCTCAGGCCAATTGAGATAGTATGTACATGAATGTATAGTTAAAGTGACTATGCATATAAGATAAACAGAGAGTAGCAGCAGCATAAAATAGGGGTTGGGGGGGCACACAATGCAAATAGTCCGGTAACCATTTGGTTACCTGTTCAGGAATCTTATGGCTTGGGGGTAAAAGTTGTTTTTGTCCTAGACTTGGCATTCCGGTGCCGCTTGCCATGCGGTAGTCGAGAGAACAGTCTATGACTGGGGTGGCTGGGGTCTTTGACCATTTTCAGGGCCTTCCTCTGACACCGCCTGGTGTAGAGGTCCATAATGGCAGGCAGATTTGCCACAGTGATGTACTGGGGCGTACGTATTACTCTGAAGTGCTTTGTGGTCGGAGGCCGAGCAATTGCCGTACCAGGCAGTGATGCAACCAGTGCTCACGATGTTGCAGCTGTAGAACCTTTTGAGGATCTCATTACCCAAGTCTTTTTAGTTTCCTGGGGGGGAATAGGCTTTGTCGTGCCCTCTTCACGACTGTCTTGGTGTGTTTGGACCATTCTAGTTTGTTGATGTGGACACCAAGGAATTTGAAGCTCTCAACCTGCAGCCCCGTCAATGAGAAAGGGGACGTGCTCGGTGCTCCTTTTCCTGTAGTCCACAATCATCTCCTTAGTCTTGGTTACGTTGAGGGATAGGTTGTTATTCTGGCACCACCCGGCCAGGTCTCTGACCTCCTCCCTATAGGCTGTCTCGTCGTTGTCGGTGATCAGGCCTAACACTGTTGTGTCGTCAGCAAACTTAATGATGGTTATGCCTGGCCATGCAGTCGTGGGTGTCGTGCCTGACCATGCAGTCGTGGGTGAACAGGGAGTACAATAGGGGACTGAGTACGCACGCCTGGGGAGCTCCAGTGTTGAGGATCAGCGTGGCAGATGTGTTGCTACCTACCCTCACCACCTGGGGGCGGCCCGTCAGGAAGTCCAGGATCCAGTTGCAGAGGGAGGTCTTTAGTCCCAGGTTCCTTAGTTTAGTGATGAGCTTTGAGGGTACTATGGTGTTGAACGCTGAGCTGTAGTCAATGAATAGCATTCTCACATAGGTGTTCCTTTTGTCCAGGTGGGAAAGTGCAGTGTGGAGTGTGGCATCATCTGTGGATCTGTTTGGGTGGTATTCAAATCAAATCAAATTTTATTTGTCACATACACATGGTTAGCAGATGTTAATGCGAGTAATCTAACCTAACAATTCCACAACTACTACCTTATACACACAAGTGTAAAGGGATAAAGAATATGTACATAAAGATATATGAATGAGTGAAGGTACAGAACGGCATAGGCAAGATGCAGTAGATGGTATCGAGTACAGTATATACATATGAGATGAGTAATGTAGGGAATGTAAACAAAGTGGCATAGTTTAAAGTGGCTAGTGATACATGTATTACATAAAGATGCAGTAGATGATAGAGTACAGTATATACATATGCATATGAGATGAGTAATGTAGGGTATGTAAACATTATATTAAGTGGCATTGTTAAAAGTGGCTAGTGATACATTTTTAACATCAATTGGAGTGAGTCTAGGGTTTCTGAGATAATGGTGTTGATGTGAGCCATTACCAGCCTTTCAAAGGACTTCATGGCTACGGACGTGAGTGCCACGGGTCTGTAGTCATTTAGGTAGGTTGCCTTTGTGTTCTTGGGCACAGGGACTATGGTGGTCTGCTTGAAGCATGTTGGTATTACAGACTCAATCAGGGACATGTTGAAAATGTCAGCGAAGACACCTGCCAGTTGGTCAGCACATGCCCGGAGCACACGTCCTGGTAATCGTTCTGGCCCCACAGCCTTGTAAATGTTGACCTGTTTAAAGGTCTTACTCACGTCGGCTATGGAGAGCGTGATCACACAGTCGTCTGGAACAGCTGATGCTCTCATGCATGCCTCAGTGTTGCTTGCCTCGAAGGGAGGATAGAAGTGATTTAGCTCGTCTGGTAGGCTCGTGTCACTGGGCAGCTCGCGGCTGTGCTTCCCTTTGTAGTCCTGCGAGATCCGACGAGCGTCACAGCCGGTGTAGTATGATTAGCCCTCTATTGATGCTTTGCCTGTTTGATGGTTCGTCGCAGGGCATAGCGGGATTTCTTGTAAGCTTCCGGGTTAGAGTCCCGCACCTTGAAAGCGGCAGCTCTACCCTTTAGCTCAGTGTGAATGTTGCCTGTAATCCATGGCTTCTGGTTGGGGTATGTACAGTGCCCTGCGAAAGTATTCAGCCCTTTTGCCACATTTCAGGCTTCAAACATAAAGATATAAAACTGTATTTTTTTGTGAAGAATCAACAACAAGTGGGACACAATCATGAAGTGGAACGACATTTATTGGATATTTCAAACTTTTTTAACAAATCAAAAACTGAAAAATTGGGCGTGCAAAATGATTCATCCCCTTTACTTTCAGTGCAGCAAACTCTCTCCAGAAGTTCAGTGAGGATCTCTGAATGATCCAATGTTGACCTAAATGACTAATGATGATAAATACAATCCACCTGTGTGTAATCAAGTCTCCGTATAAATGCACCTGCACTGTGATAGTCTCAGAGGTCCGTTAAAAGCGCAGAGAGCATCATGAAGAACAAGGAACACACCAGGCAGGTCCGAGATACTGTTGTGAAGAAGTTTAAAGCCGGATTTGGATACAAAAAGATTTCCCAAGCTTTAAACATCCCAAGGAGCACTGTGCAAGCGATAATATTGAAATGGAAGGAGTATCAGACCACTGCAAATCTACCAAGACCTGGCCGTCCCTCTAAACTTTCAGCTCATACAAGGAGAAGACTGATCAGAGATGCAGCCAAGAGGCCCATGATCACTCTGGATGAACTGCAGAGATCTACAGCTGAGGTGGGAGACTCTGTCCATAGGACAACAATCAGTCGTATATTGCACAAATCTGGCCTTTATGGAAGAGTGGCAAGAAGAAAGCCATTTCTTAAAGATATCCATAAAAAGTGTTGTTTAAAGTTTGCCACAAGCCACCTGGGAGACACACCAAACATGTGGAAGAAGGTGCTCTGGTCAGATGAAACCAAAATTGAACTTTTTGGCAACAATGCAAAACGTTATGTTTGGCGTAAAAGCAACACAACTCATCACCCTGAACACAGCATCACCCTGAACACACCATCCCCACTGTCAAACATGGTGGTGGCAGCATCATGGTTTGGGCCTGCTTTTCTTCAGCAGGGACAGGGAAGATGGTTAAAATTGATGGGAAGATGGATGGAGCCAAATACAGGACCATTCTGGAAGAAAACCTGATGGAGTCTGCAAAAGACCTGAGACTGGGACGGAGATTTGTCTTCCAACAAGACAATGATCCAAAACATAAAGCAAAATATACAATGGAATGGTTCAAAAATAAACATATCCAGGTGTTAGAATGGCCAAGTCAAAGTCCAGACCTGAATCCAATCGAGAATATGTGGAAAGAACTGAAAACTGCTGTTCACAAATGCTCTCCATCCAACCTCACCGAGCTCGAGCTGTTTTGCAAGGAGGAATGGGAAAAAATTTCAGTCTCTCGATGTGCAAAACTGATAGAGACATACCCCAAGCGACTTACAGCTGTAATCGCAGCAAAAGGTGGCGCTACAAAGTATTAACTTAAGGGGGCTGAATAATTTTGCACGCCCAATATTTCAGTTTTTGATTTGTTAAAAAAGTTTGAAATATCCAAGAAATGTCGTTCCACTTCATGATTGTGTCCCACTTGTTGTTGATTCGTCACAAAAAAATACAGTTTTATATCTTTATGTTTGAAGCCTGAAATGTGGCAAAAGGTCGCAAAGTTCAAGGGGGCCGAATACTTTCGCAAGGCACTGTATGTACAGTCACTGTAGGGATGACGTCCTCAATGCACTTTTGATAAAGCCAGTGACTGATGTCACTGGAAAAGTAACTGAAATATTCTGACTGTAGGCCTATAACATGTCACATGTAGCGTAATATAATATTAACTCCTGCTGAATTAGGCGTTTCTTGCAGTGAAATTATACAACAAATGTTAATTTTGACTTGGGAACAGGAGTGGAAAAATATGATTTCTTTCAGGATCTCTTGAGAAAATGAGACTGCACATGTAATGTGTTATCTTTCAAACTGCAAGCAGACAGTATTTCAACCACATAAAATATGCACCCATTATATGCACCCATGCATCCATTCATCTGACAGGTGTGGCATATCAATAAACTGATTAAACAGCATGATCATTACAAAAATAAACCTTGTGCTGGGACCAAAACAATACCACTCTAAAATGTGCAGTTTTGTCACAAAACACAATGCCACAGAGTGTGAAATTGGCATACTGACTGCAGGAATGTCCACCAGAGCTGTTGCCAGAGATTTGAATGTTCATTTCTCTAGCACAAGCTGCCTCCAACATTGTTTTAGAGAATTTGTCAGGACAGCCTCACAACCGCAGACCACATGTAACCATGCCAGGCCAGGACCTCCACATCTGGCTTCTTCACCTGCGGGATCATCTGAGACCAGCCACCCAGTCAGCTGATGAAACTGTGGTTTGCACAACCAAAGAATTTCTGCACAAACTGTCAGAAACCGTCTCAGGAAAGCTCATCTGAGTGCTCGCTGTCCTCAACAGGGTCTTGACCTTACTGCAGTTCGGCGTTGTAACCGACTTCAGTGGACAAATGCTCACCTTCGATGGCCACTGGCACGCTAGAGAAGTGTGCTCTTCACAGGATTAATCCTAGTTTCAACTGTACCGGGCAGATGGCAGACAGCATGTATGATGTCGTGTGGGGGAGCGGTTTGCTGATGTCAACGATGTGAACCATGGTGGCGGTGGGGTTATGGTATGGGCAGGCATAAGCTACGGACAATGAACACAATTTCATTTTGTTAATGGGAATTTGAAAACACAGAGATACCATGATGAGATCCTGAGGCCCATTGTCATACCATTCATTCAACGCCATCACCTCATGTTTCAGCATGATACTGCACAAACTTCCTGGAAGCTGAAAATGTCCCAGTTCTTCAATGGCCTGCATACTCAGCAGACATGTTACCCATTGAGCATGGTTGGGTTGCTCTGAATAAAATCAAATTGTATTTGTCACATGCGCCGAATACAATGGATGTAGACATTACAGTGAAATGCTTACAAGCCCTAACCAAAAATGCAGTTAAAAAAATAAAAGAATAATACATAAAAAAATATATAAGAATATGAAATTAAAGTAACAAATAATTAAAGAGCAGCAGTAAAATAACAATAGCGAGGCTATATTCAGGGGGTACTGGTACAGAGTCAATCTGCGGGGGCACCGGTTAGTTGAGGTAATTGAGGTAATACGTACAGTTGAAGTCGGAAGTTTACATACACTTAGGTTGGAGTCATTAAAACTCATTTTTCAACCACTCCACAAATTTCTTGTTAAAAAACTATAGTTTTGGTAAGTCGGTTAGGACATCTACTTTGTGCATGACACGTCATTTTTTCCTACAATTGTTTACAGTCATTTCCAAATGCCTGAAGGTACCACGTTCATCTGCACAAACAATAGTACGCAAGTATAAACACCATGGGACCAGGCAGCCGTCATACCGCTCAGGAAAGAGACGCGTTCTGTCTCCTAGAGATGAACGTACTTTGGTGCGAAAAGTGCTTTGTGATGCCCAATCCAATACCTTGACTTTGTTGTCCTAAAGCAAATTTGCCACAACTTTGGAAGTATGCTTGGGGCATTGTCCGTTTGGAAAACCCATTTGCAACCAAGCTTTAACTTCCTGACTGATGTCTTGAGATGTTGCTTCAATATATCCACATAATGTTCCTTCCTCATGATGGCATCCATTTTGTGAAGTACACCAGTCCCTCCTGCAGCAAAGCACCCCCACAACATGATGCTGCCACCCCCGTGCTTCATGGTTGGGATGGTGTTCTTCGCCTTGCAAGCGTTCCCCTTTTTCCTCCAAACATAACGATGGTCATTATGACCAAACAGTTCTATTTTTGTTTCATCAGACCAGAGGACATTTCTCCAAAAAGTACAATCTTTGTCCCCATTTGCAGTTGCAAACCGTAGTCTGGCTTTTTTATGGCGGTTTTGGAGCAATGGCTTCTTCCTTGCTGACCGGCCTTTCAGGTTATGTCGATATAGGACTCGTTTTACTGTGGATATATATACTTTTGTACCCGATTCCTCCAGCATCTTCACAAGGTCCTTTGCTGTTGTTCTGGGATTGATTTGCACTTTTCGCACCAAAGTATGTTAATCTCCAGGAGACAGAACGCGTCCCATGGTGTTCATACTTGAGTACTATTGTTTGTACAGATGAACGTGGTACCTTATTTTTTTTCTGAGGTCTTGGCTGATTTCTTTTGATTTTCCCATGATGTCAAGCAAAGATGCACTGAGTTTGAAGGTAGACCTTGAAATACATCCACAGGTACACCTCCAATTGACTCAAATGATGTCAACTAGCCTGTCAGAAGCTTCTAAAGCCATGACATCATTTTCTGGAATTTTCTAAGCTGTTTAAAGGCACAATCAATTTAGTGTATTTAAACTTCTGACCACTGGAATTGTGATGCAGTGAGTTATAAGTGAAATAATCTGTCTCTAAACAATTGTTGGAAAAATTACTTGAAGCAGCAAACTTTGTGGAAATTAATATTTGTGTCATTCTCAAAACTTTTGGCCACGACTGTAGATAATAACAGACAGTTACAGCAGTGTAAAAGAGGGGAGGGGGGACAATGCAAATAGTCTGGGACACCAATTGATCAGAGGTTCAGGAGGCTTATGGCTTGTGGGTAGAAGCCTCTTGGACCTAGATTTGGCGCTCCGGTACCGCTTTCCATGTGGTAGCAGAGAGAACAGTCTATGACTAGGGTGGCTGGAGTCTTTGACAATTTTTAGGACCTTCCTCTGACACAGCCTGGTATGGTGGTCTTGAATGGCAGGAAGCTTTGCCCCAGTTTGTTGGTTATGTGGAACTTGTAGCTCTCAACCTTCCCCATCAATGAGAATGAGGGCTTGCTCGGTCCTCCTTTTCCTGTAGTCCACAATCATCTCCTGTGTCTTGATCATGTTGAGGGAGAAGTTGTTGTCCTGGTACCACACTGCCATGTCTCTGACCTCCTCCCTATAGGCTGTCTCGTCGTTGTCGGGTGATCAGGCCTACCCCTGTTGTGTCATCGGCAAACTTAATGATGGGGTTGGAGTCATGCATGGCCGTGCAGTCATGAGTGAACAGGGAGTACAGGAGGGGACTGAGCACTGTCACGAAGCGGCTCAAAGCCCATAACAAAAGGGAGACAACGTGGAGATAAGGAGTAACAAAACATATATTTATTAAATAAGTAACTAAGTACAATGTACAATGGTGTGTGTAATCAGTAATCAGTAGTGTAAGTGAGTGTTTTGCATGCATGAATGTGATAATGCAGGGTGTTGAAAGATGCCAAAGCAAACAATCAAAAAACCACCAAGAAACACAACAAAATCTAGAAAGGTGTCTGCATGGAGAGAGTCTCTTCCATGAATGGGTAAGTGGTGTATTTATCCTGGGACACACCGGGCCCAGGTGTTTCCCATGTAGCTGACGACCCTCCCAACTCCGCCCACCGGCATCCTAATAAGGAAACAAGAACAAAGAGAATACGGCAGACAGAGTGGGAGGGTCGTCACAGCACGCACCCCTGAGGGGCCCCCGTGTTGAGGATCAGCGTGGCAGATGTGTTGTTACCTACCTTTACCACCTGGGGGGCGGCAACAGGATCCAGTTGCAGAGTGAGGTGTTTAGTCCCAGGGTCCTTAGCTTAAGTCATGAGCTTTGAGGGCACTATGGCATAGCAGGATTTCTTATAATCTTCCGTGTTAGAGTCCCGCTCCTTGAAAGCGGCATCGCTACCCATTAGTTCAGTCCGAATGTTGCCTGTAATCCATGGCTTCTGGTTGGGGTATGTACGTACAGTCACTGTGGGGACGACGTCATCTATGCACTTATTGATGAAGCCAGTGACTGATGTGGTGTACTCCACAATACCATCGGAAGAATCTCGGAACATATTCTAGTCTGTGCTAGCAAAACAGTCCTTTAGCTTAGCATCTGCTTCAGCTGACCACTTTTTTATTGATCAACGTTTATGACAGCGTGCTCCAGTTCTTGCCAATATCCAGCAACTTCGCACAGCCATTGAAGAGGAGTGGGACATCATTCCACAGGCCACAATCAACAGCCTGATCTGAACTATGCAAAGGGATGTGTCGCGCAGCATGAGACAGATGGTGGTCTGTGATAAACAAAAACAGCTGATGAATGTTGCCGTGGTGGGTCTCTTACAAACTTTTTTTAGTGAATACCTTTAATTATCTGATTATTATATCATTTTTTCATTTATTTTATATCTAGTATTTTATACCCAGTTTTTATTATTTATTTTGGATCCAGCGACACGGATAGCCACAGTGCTGGGGCAGCTAGATTTATCCATGGATCATTTTAGTAGCCTTTTAGTAGCCTATTGGCTAACAAGCAAAATGGCTGAATTGAGTAAAGGGTGTTCTCCTGCTTCTACACAAAGCAGTGAAAACTCCTTTGACTCTATTGCCGACCATAAAGCCATTAAATGTATTTTATGTGAGATGTTCAGTCATCACAGTGAAGGACTTTTCTGAAAACTTCACCTGTGTCAAATGCCACAAACTAAATGCTGCCAAGAAGAGGATCATTACTTTACTTGAGGAAATTAAACATCTGGATGAGCGTCTAATTTTGAATAAGGACGACTGTAATGGAACTTTTATGGAGCTTGAGCATTTCCCCACCTTACGGCCTTCTGAATCTAGCCAAAACTAAGATGCTTTCAGCTGATTGGGGTGGGATTGGATCCAGGAGGAGGAAGAGACGCGCATGCCAGTGTTCCGTTTTTTTTGTTGTTGCAACGCTGTGATATTAAACTCTCAAATCGTTTTGAGCCACTGTCCCTGCTGTTTTCCTCAGGGCGTACGGACACTGGGTACGCAGATGCAGTTGCTTCTACACTGACGACCACCTACACTACGGGCTACATTATGAGCTCTCGTGTTCAGGGTGCGAGGTGGCTTGGGACTCCCCCCTGGCAATCAGGATCTACGCAGCCTTCTCCCCAGCCGATTTCTGCGGCTCTTGTCACCGATCGGAGAGATAAGGTAGCGGGGGAATCCGACCGGCGCTCATCATTGGAAGCTCAATGGTAAGGAACATCTCCTTGCCAGAGATTAGAACGCTATGCTATCCGGGTGCAAAAGTTAAGGATATCACTACGCCATATACTGAAGCCATAAACCAAAATCCACAGACGGCTACTGTTACAGTACATGTGGGATTTAATGACACTAAATTGGCCAGCTCTGAACCACTTAAACGCTACTTAATGGAACTAATTGCAAAACGAGCGCCCCATTATATCGGGCCCCTTAACCACGATGAGACGTGGATACGGTAGATCCAGTAGGTTGCTACCACTTCAGGTCTGGCTAAAGAGTTATCGTAACTCTGTCAATGTGGTCTTTATTGACAACTTTTACACTTTTTTGGAAAGAGAAAATATTCTACAAAGAAGACGGAATTCACTCACACTATCCCGGAGCTTATTCATTGGCAAGGCCATTTTAAGGCTGCTCTGAGAGACTAGCTGGGATATAACCCGCATTCTACCCAGGTTATCCCAACTATCATCACACGTCAAACTATTTCTGATGTTAAAATACTCTAGTCAAGTCAAGGAAATCTTCATTATCACTGTCTTAATTTCATTAGGATTTAAACAGCCACCAAATACAGTACATGCCGCCTCTGGCCCATCGGGGAACGCTTTGATAACAACATTTTCATTCCTACGAAATCTGACTTAATGATCAAGTTTATAATGACCTGGTTAGGGTAAACATGGACACCCAGCAAAGGGCTGGGTTTGTTACATGTAAATATGCGAAGTAGGACGTCAAAGATGGACTTTATCAATACCTGGATGGATGGATGAATGACACAAACAGACATTCTTGTTTTATCAGAGACTTGGTTAAAAGATTTGATCATGGATAAGGACATTGACATAGCTAATTACAATATTTCTTTTAGATGTGATGGGCAGAGAAAATGTGGAGGGGTGCTGATGTATGTGAAATCCACTTTTGTAGCATCATGTGCTCTTAATGTCACTATACCACAGAAATGTGAAATCCTGGTTTTAGGTGTGACCATGAGCCAAAACGTGCATGTATTTGTTGCTGGAGTGTATAGGCCTCCTGCTGCTTTAGTTGATGTGATTAGTACCATAGCTGAGCATTTAGAAAAATGTCTATCATCTGAACTGATGGTCTTAGGGGACTTTAACCTGGACTATCTGACACATCTCGGATAACTATAATCTAACCCAGCTGATCACGAATCCCACTCTGTTAAATGAGAAAAATCTACATAGATCCTCATTTTTAGATTTCATTCTCACAAATAACCCCCATAAGTACGTCTTTGGTGTGTTTGCAAGTGACCTTCGTGATCATTGTCCTATAGCCTGTATTAGAGATACAGTACTAGACAGCATAATTATGATCCACGTATCATTAGGAAGAGAAATTTAAACTTTTCTCCGTAAGCGTTTATGCATGACTTGTACTTTTCTGAACTTTCCTCCAAGTGTATACCTGACCCCTATCACTGGCAGATAAACATGCTTCTGTTAAACGCTATAGACAAAAAAATAGATCAAATCCCTGGTTTTCTACAGAACTTTCAAATATCTTTAGAACAACAAATCATGCCTGGGCCAAAGCTAGACTAACTGATGCTGTTGTGGACTGGGAGCTTTTCAGGCAACTGAGAAATAAATACACATTCTTAGTTAAAAAAGCTAAATCAAGCTACTTCCTAAGTTCTATCGCTGACACTGCTGGTGATCCATCTACATTTTGGAAAATAGTTAAAGCTCTAAAGAGTGGAAATCCCTCTCCTTCCCTACCCAAGCAAGTTATACTGAACTCTGACATTTTTTTTTTTTTTTTAATGTACGAGATAGGTCATACATCAACATTTTATGTCCTCAGTTTTTTTTTTTTAAGAAATGTCGGTTTAATAGATCCGGGGCCAGTCAGTAATCTGCTCATCCCTCTCCCAGCCGCTAGTCGACTTGAAAGAGGACAAGACAAACCCCCCAGTGAATCATTGTACTCTCTGGAGAAACTGTCTACTTCTGATGTATTGGAACAACTACTTATGATTGATGATAAAAAAAAATCTGATGTGATTGATCCCTTTATGACATCTTTCTGCTCCATTGAAGCATTAACACATGTGTTTCACTTGACAATTATATCCAGTACTATCCCTAGAGTTTGGAAGGCAGCCCATGTGCTTCTTCTACATAAAGGTGGCAACCCTAGTGATCTAAATCATTATCGTCCCATTTCCAAACTCTCTTGCCTAGCAAAAAATCCTGGAATCATTGTTCAATACTCAGCTTAGATCCCTTTCAACCGCTACATCTTTTCTGAATGTAAAATAGTCAAGAGTTCAGACCAGGTCATAGTACCGTCTCTGCTACTTCTATGGTTTTAAAAGATGTCGTAAATTGTTTGGATGTGAAGAAACACTGTGCTGTCCTATTCATTGGCCTGTCCAAGGCATTCGACTCTGTGGATCACACTTTACTTATTCAGAAACTCTCTATGATTGGCTTAGATCAGGCTGCTTGTAGCTGGGTTGTATTTTTTAAATACAGAACATAGTGTGTACTTACTGATGCCGTTAAATCAGGATTCCTAGACATAACAAAAGGTTTCGCACATGGTTCGAATCTTGGTCCAGTTCTTTTCACTGTTCATATTAACAGCATTGGTTTATTTGTACAAAACTGTAACTTTCATCTGTAGCATATGACACTGTTGTTTACGCTACTGCCCCCACAGCAGCTCAGGCTCTGTTGACCCTTCAATCTGCTTTTACTACCTGGCAGAAAGCCTTGGTTGACCTGAAGTTAGTACTAAATGCTGGTAAAAACCCAAGTACATGCTATTTTCCAAATCATGCAATAATGTAACTGATGATATGTGCATAAGTAATTTAGATGGTGCTCCCATTTATCGTGTCCGCACCTATAAATATCTAGACATCTGGATTGACAAAAAGCTCTAGAAAGCATGTTGACGAGTTAGTCAAGAAATTAAGAATTAGGTTGTGCTTCTTCTATAGGAATAGGGCTTGCCTTTCATTAAATAGTAGAAAACATATCATTCAGTCTACATTTATTCCTGTTATAGATTATGGCGATTATTTCATACATAAATGCAGCTACCAGTGTTTTGAAGCCCTTGGACAGAAATGTATCATAGCGCACTTCATTTTATAACATCTGATAGTTTTGACACTCACGACTGCATCCTTCAACATAAAGTTAGTTGGACTTTGCTAAACACACGTAGGTCACATCATCATTCTGTTTTTGTTTATGAAGCCTTACTCTATAAACTACCAATTTACTTAACTTCATTGATGAAATATAGAAACTGGGATTACAACACTAGATCACAAGGTTGGTTAATGATGGAAACGTCACATGTATCCACAGAGTTCGCTAAATCTGCCTTTACAGGTCCCTGTCATGTGGAATAGTCTCCAAGTAACTTTCATTTGGATGTGTTGTTGTCTCTGGGTCAGTTTAGGAGAAAGGCTAGGGATTTTTATATTGATAAATATATTTGAGCCAGCAGCATCCCAATGCTGGCTTGCTTCTGAAGCTAAGCAGGGTTGGTCCTGGTCAGTCCCTGGATGGGAGACCACATGCTGCTGGAAGTGGTGTTAGAGGGCCAGCAGGAGGCACTCTTTCCTCTGGTTGAAAAAATATCCCAATACCCCAGGGCAGTGATTGGGTACATTGCCCTGTGTAGGGTGCTGTCTTTCGGATGGGATGTTAAATGGGTGTCCTGACTCTCTGAGGTATTTAAAGATCCCATGGCACTTATTGTAAGAATAGGGGTGTTAATCCTGGTGTCCTGGCTAAATTCCTAAGCTGTCCTTCATACCATCATGGTCACCTAATCATCCCCAGCTTACAATTGGCTCATTCATCCCCCTCCTCTCCCCTGTAACTATTCCCCAGGTTGTTGCTGTAAATGAGAATGTGTTCTCTGTCAACTTACCTGGTTCAAATAAAAAGTGTTTTATTGTGTATATAACATTTGCTATTTATTTAATTTTGTGTTTTAAATTATGTATCATTTTATTTTCTGTAATGTTCCCAGGACACATTTGCAAATGAGACCTAGGTCTCAATGTGTTTTCCCCTAGATAAATAAAGTGAATAAAACACATCTGTATTGCCAGTCACGAGAAATCCATAGATTAGCGCCTAATGAATTTATTTGACTGACTTCCTGATATGAACTGTAACTCCATACAATCTTTTAAATTGTTGCATGTTGCGTTTCTATTTTTGTAGATTACCAACGCATTAATTCAATGGATAGAAGACATTCTGGTCAGCACTACTTTATTTAGTCTTCTGGGGCAACAAGTTATGACAGAAGAGAAGTTGTATGTATCAAACTGTCGTTGACAAACAAATGTCATACCAAATGTCGGAAATTATAATATAGCCTACCAAATGTCGGAAATTATAAGCAGAAAATGAATTACCATTTTAGTAGATTAATAATAGTAGGTTAAATTATAATGAAAATGTTATGGTGGATTGAACTGCGACAATTTTTGAAGTGATTTGTTTGCCAATCAGATGAAAAACATCACACAACACTCATGATATAAGAAACAGCCTGCGCAGACCGCAAAACAACAGTAAACGGGATGAAATGTTTACATGCCACAGTATCCCGTTTTAGAGCAGCATATCCCAGGCATCTAATATGGGTTTCTCATAACTGGGATACAAGTTTTTTTCCCGGGTTATTGTAAATGGGATATGATGTTCACATGCGTCAACTCAAAAACAGAATACTTTACTTAATAATAGAGGGATATTGGTGTGCATGTAAACATGACCAGTGATCATATATACTGAACAAAAATATAAACACAACATGCAACAATTTCAACTATTTTACTGAGTTACAGTTCATACAGTGTAAGGAAATCATTCAATTGAAATAAATTACATAGGCCCGAATTTATGGATTTCACATAACTGGGAATACAGATATGCATCAATTGGTCACAGATAACTTTTTTTTTTTTAAAGTAGGGGCGTGGATCAGAAAACCAGTCAGTATCTGGTGTGACCACAATTTGTCTCATGCAGCAACACGTCTCCTTTGCATAGACTTGATCAGGCTGTTGATTGTGGCCTGTGGAATGTTTTCCCGCTCTTCGAAGTCTGTGCAAAGTTGCTGGATATTGGCGTGAACTGAATCACGCTGTTGATCCAGAGCATTCCAGACTTGTTCTCAATGGGAGCCATGTCTGGTAAGTATGCAGGCCTTGGAAGAATTGGGACATTTTCAGCTTCCAGGAGTTGTGTACAGATCCTTGCGACCTGGGGCTGTGCTTAATCATGCTGAAACATGAGGTGACGGCGGTGGATGAATTGGGACATTTTCAGCTTCCAGGAGTTGTGTACAGATCCTTGCGACCTGGGGCTGTGCTTTATCATGCTGAAACATGAGGTGTCGGCAGTGGATGAATTGTATGACAATGAGCTTCAGGATCTCGTAGATCAAATGCAATTGGGTTCGTTGTCCGTAGCTTATGCCCATACAATAACCCCACTGCTACCATGGGGCACTCTGTTCACAACTTTGAAATCAGCATACCACTCACCCACACAACTCTATACACATGGTCTAAGGTTGTGAGGCAGGTTGTGAAGAACTGTAAAATTCTATAAAATTACGTTTGCGGTGGCGTAGAGAAATTAACATTAAATTATCTGGCAACATCTCTGGTGTACATTCCTGCAGTCAGCATGACAATTGCACACTGCCTCAAAACTTGAGACGTTTGTGGCGTTGTGTGACAAAACTGCACATTTAAGAGTGGCCTTTTTATTGTCCCCAGCACAAGGTGCATCTGTGCAATGATTATGCTGTTTAAACAGCTTCTTGATATGCCACACCTGTCAGGTGGATGGATTATCTTGGCAAAGTTTAAATGCTCACTAACAGGGATGTAAACAAATTTGTGTGCCAAATTTCAGAGAAATCAGCTTTTTGTATGTATGGAACATTTCTGGGATCTTTATTTCAGCTTATGAAACATGGGACCAACACTTTACATATTGCATTTATATTTTTGTCAGTGTAAATCAGGGCTCTCCAACCCTGTTCCTGGAGAGCTACCATCCTGTAGGTTTTAACTCCACACCTAATCTAGCGCACCTGGTTCTAATAATTTGCTGATTGATAAGCTGAATTAGGTTAGTTATAACTGGGGTTTGCACAAAAACCTACAGGAGGTTAGTTCTCCAGGAACAGGGTTGGAGAGCAGGCTGTCATTGTAAATAAGAATTAGCGCTTAACTGGCACGCCTGGATAAAAAAAAAAAAAAAATATATATATATATATATATAGAGTTGAATAATCTAACATTTCTGAAAATACATGTGCTGAATTAGTCAGCTAAGTTGGCCATAAATGTAATATATATGTAGTTTCCCTTCAGGCAAAGGCGAGAGTCAGGGGGGTTCAGCTTTGTCATAGTGAAAAAATCTTCCTGCATGGTTACCACAACGTTTGACCACTCATAATGGGTGGACTACTTAAATTGTGTAGGTGTTGTCATTTGGATTGAACATAAAACTGAAAGGTCAGTGTGCGGTGCCCAACCTTCAGTGGACAGTTGATGTTCAATTGAATACAAGAAAAATAGATCTAATTCCAACTGTCTTTAATTTTCTGTTCTTGATAGTGAGGCTTACGAGGAAAAGTTGAGGGAAGCTTCAAACCACAGACCACTGCACAGTCACATACTCAGGTGGTGACTTTGTCGCAGCCACTATGTATGTGTCATTGAGTAACGCCACATCATGAATTAAAGTGTTGGCTGTTGGGTGGATGCTTCCCTCCACGATTTTGTTCAAGGTGCCCACACATTTGCGTCAATCAGTTGTACCTGAAACTTTGTGTAGGTCAGCTATCCTGTCCCTTTTGGGGCCTTTACCTGAAGTGTAAGGGTGATGTTTGTAATAATGCTACCAAATTTCACACACAGCTAGGCCAAAACCTTAGAAGTGTTTCTAGCTATAGTGTCATTTCAGATGTGTTACATTCCCCTTCCAATATGGCCGCCAATTAGCTCCATTGGGCCATATTAGACAAGTGTCACATGGCCATATTCCATAAATAATAGATACATACAGCCTAATGAGGGCTTAAAATGTTTGAGGGTGTCTAGAGAACACGATAAGATGGCCCAAATATGCCATTTACATATCCTTTAAAATGTTAGTAGAAGAGTGATGATAAAGTGCCCAAAATCCATTAAAAAAAAAATATATATTCAATACAATAGTTCAATATTTTACATGTAAACACCGTGTTCCCTGAAGTCTGCTGATTACAATGATACATAATATGATAATGCATTCCTATGGGATTTCATGTAACATGTCCAGCAGGGAGAGGGGTAACCCATTTTAACCAAAGGCCTTTGACACCATTCAACCTTTACAAAAAGCGATTAAAGGTCCAAATAAAGATGTCTAGCAATAGTGCCATTGCAGATTTAACCCATTATAGTCTAAAGAACCAGTTTTCTAGAATGTCTGGATTCACATTGCCGTATCTCCATAATTAATTTTTCATTCAGCCCAATGATGGGTACAAATACTGGTGTGGAAAAAATGTATAATGTCCTAAGTATGCCAGATATATGTATCCTTTAAAATATATGCACAATAGTGGTCAAAAGCCGCCATCAAATTGCTGTTTTGTCATTTTCAACTGACCGTAACTTCATCAATAAGTGGTACATTATGTCTATCGATGGCCACACCAGTAGAAATCCACTTTTTAGAGCTCGAAGGTGGTCAGAGCTTAACCATGATGTTGCACAACAATGTAAAATAAGTCATCGTTTTAGTCAAAGTATGATATATTTCGGCTTGAAGTGCCAAACCCGAATGTGTCACTTCTGATGTTCTGACTGTAGGCCGTGCCACGTTATTGGGCTACACACAATCCACATCTAGTACATTTAAAAAAAAATAAGCTATGTTCTTCTTTGGATAAATTATGGGCATTTCCATGGTGTAGTAGGCTATTCTGAATTATTACATTTCTTTCTGAACAGACAGTACTTATTCTATAAATGTATTTCAATTCATCAGGGGTGCCACATCTCCTCCAGAACCCTTTGCGTGGCTATGATTCTACAAATAAATAAATTATGAAGTGCAACGCAGGAGAGATTAGTTGCAGGCTCATGTCCATCAGAGCAGATAGAGGTAGAGAGATCATAGAAAGTGAATCTCATTCTAGTTCTGTGAGAGACAAAGGCATGCTACTCACACAGCCATGGTCACGCATTGGTCTCAAACATACAGTTGAAGTCAGAAGTTTACCTACACTTAGGTTGGAGTAATTAAAACTCGTTTTTCAACCACTCCACAAATTTCTTGTTAACAAACTATAGTTTTGACAAGTCGGTTAGGACATCTACTTTGTGCATGACATGAGTAATTTTTACAACAATTGTTTACAGGCAGATTATTTCACTTATAATTCACAATTCCAGCGGGTCAGAAGTTTACATACACTAAGTTGACTGTGCCTTTATACAGCTTGGAAAATTCCAGAAAATTATGTCATGGCTTTAGATGGTTTGGTCATAATGACCATCGTTATGTTTGGAGGAAAAAAGGGTGAGGCTTGCAAGCCGAAGAAGTGGCAGTATCATGTTCAAATCAGTTAACCGGGTTCAATTCTCGGGCCGACTCTCTTCTCTGTATACATCGCTGCTGGTGATTCTTTGATCCACCTCTACGCACACAACATCATTCTGTATACCTCTGGCCCTTCGTTGGACACTGTGTTAACAAACATCCAGATGAGCTTCAATGCCATACAACTCTCCTTCTGTGGCCTCCAACTGCTCTTAAATGCAAGTAAAACTAAATGCATGCTCTTCAACTGATCGCTGCCCACACCTGCCCGCCCGTCCAGCATCACTACTCTGGACGGTTCTGACTTAGAATATGTGGACAAATACCTAGGTGTCTGGTTAGACTGTAAACTCTCCTTCCAGACTCACATTAAGCATCTCCAATCCAAAATTAAATCTAGAATCAGCTTCCTATTTTGCAACAAAGCATTCTTCACACATGCGGCCAAACATACTCTCGTAAAACTGACCATCCTACCGATCCTCGACTTCGGCGATGTCATTTACAAAATAGCCTCCAACATTCTACTCAACAAATAGTATGCAGTCTATCACAGTGCCATCCATTTTGTCACCAAAGCCCCATATACTACCCACCACTGCGACCTACATGCCCTCGTTGGCTGGCCCTCGCTTCATACTCGTCGCCGGATCCACTGGCTCCAGGTCATCTACAAGTCTCTGCTAGGTAAAGCCCCGCCTTATCTCAGCTCACTGGTCACCATAGCAGCACCCACCCGTAGCACGCACTCCAGCAGGTATATCTCACTGGTCACCCCTAAAGCCAATTCTAACTTTAGCCGCCTCTCCTTCCAGTTCTCTGCTTGGTCGCAAAAAGGGTCTTCCAAATGGATAATGACCCCAAGCATACTAACAAAGTTGTAGCCCTGACCTCAATCCTATAGAAAATGTGTGAGCGGAACTGAAAAAGCGTGTGCGAGCAAAGAGGCCTACAAACCTGACTCAGTTACATCAGCTCTGTCAGGAGGAATGGGTGAAAATTCACCCAACTTATTGTAGGTAGCTTGTGGAAGGCTAGCTGAAACGTTTGACCCAAGTTAAACAATTTAAAGGCAATGGTACCAAATACTAATCAAGTGTATGTAAACTTCTGACACACTGGGAATGTGATGAAAGAAATAAAAGCTGAAATAAATCATTCTCTCTACTATTATTCTGACGTTTCACATTCTTAAAATAAAGTAGTGATCCTAACTGACCTAATACAGGGAATCTTTACTCTGATTTAATGTCAGGAATTGTAAAAACTGAGTTTAAATGTATTTGGCAAAGGTGTATGTAAACTTCCGACTTCAACTGTAGGTGACAATGTTATGCAAACCATAAGCCCGGGCTAACCCAACCCAAATCAACGGGGGGGGGGGGACAATTAACAAAGAGGCATTTTTCATGCCATGAGTGGTACCGGATCCGGATAGGTTCCAGAACAAAACAGTCCAAAACAGAGAAGTGCAGGATCCTGTTCCGGCAAGATCTGGCTCAAATTAAGCACTGGGTTTATAGGGCTCGAATTTCTTGGGAACAGAAATATTTTAAGATTGGGATGCCATGAAATAAAATGTTACATATGGTATTTGTCCTCCTTTCTGTAATCTGTTACATCTAAATACATTATCATAATAATAATTTTCTTCAATGTCTTTATCCGAGACAGAACCATTTAGCCATGTTTTCAGAGAGAACCAGAATGTCTGGACACAAGTCCTATACCCAAATGTCAATTGTGTCCATTTTTTTTGTTATCATACTTGGCACATTTACATGCATTAGCCCAAGCCCCCTACAATATTTAAAGTCAGAGGGGGTATTCTGCTCATTCCCATAGGACCTAAAAGGCATACAGTACGGTCATCTGCAGCGATTTGTTGAGTGAGCTGAGACTTTGCCAAGGTCCCTGGCCAACCAGGTGAGAGCAGAGCAGACTGAGTATGACAGACCTCCCTTAAAGTCGCTGGATGCAAGGGCTGGGGCGGGAACTGGGTGAGCAATGTTGGTAGAGCTCAGTCCACCCGGGTGAAGCTCCCTCCGAAGGAGTGGAGCTCCTGCAGGGGACCGGAGTGGCAGCCAATGCTCCATTCTGGGTGTGCACAGGAGGCCTTGGTGTGGCTCCTGTTGCATGGTTGGGGCTGCCATGGGGGGCAGGAGTGTCCCAAACCTGTCCTGCAGATGGGAGTAGGGAGGGTAACAAAAACTATCCTGGGAGGGAGGTTGTGAGAGGAATTGAGGAGGGTGGTGTGGAGAGCAGTGTAGCTGCTGATTATGTGAGTGATCCATTGTGTGGACTGCATCATGTAGTGCACTACCCTCAACAGTGTTTTGGTCTGGTAGAGCTCTAATGGGCAGGGTCTGGTTGTGCTGTGCTGTGATGGTCCGGGTCTGGTAGAGCTGTGCTGTGATGTGCCGGGTCTGGTTGTGCTGTACTGTGATGGCCCGGGTCTAGTAGAGCTGTGTTATGATGTGCCGGGTCTGGTTGTGCTGTGCTGTGATGTGATGGCTCGGGTCTAGCAGAGCTATGCTGTGTTGGGCCTGGTCTTGTTGTGCTGTGCTGAGACGGGCTCGGTCTGGTAACATGGGAGGAAGGTTGTGGGAGGAATTGAAGAGGGAGTGTGGAGGTCAGTCTGGCCGGCTGTTCTCCAGTCCCTGTGAGGCACCACCACATGCAGATCTATTGGAGCATCTGATTTGTCTCAGGAAGTTGCTGGCTGGTCTGCTGATCCTGTGGGGTGAGGTGGACTGGCCACCCAGAGAAACATTCTTTAACGTCCTGGCGAAGTGTACATTATCATACAGACAGTCCAGAATAATGGTGGGCCAATTTTACATTTTGTCATTTAGCACAGTCCCAGAAGAGGCTCACATCTCTCCTCTGGAGCAGGGTGGACTTGGCCCCTGGCATCTGGGAAGGTGGTAGAGGCCCTTTCCATCACCCTCCTAAGTGATGTGGCCACCTTTTCCTGTTGAGCATGCAGGTCATTGTTTCCAGCATGTAAAATAATTGGTGAGCCAAGCTGGGCCACGGTCAGAAGCTCCATGGCTCTCTCAGGGCACCACTCTATTTAACACTAGAACTGCTAAAGCAGTAATTTTGACTGCTCTGGATTTGTATTTGTTATTACCCATTTAAGTCATTTAAGTCTCCTTCTCCCAACAGTAGGGCCTGCTCTGCTCCTTCTTCAGACAGTTGAAAGTGCAGTGCCCAGCTGATAATCACCCTGACAATTGCCCCTAAATGAACCTAAACTATACCGAAACTATACTGAACAAAAATATAAACGCAACATGTAAAGTGTTGATCCCATGTTTCATGAGCTTGAGTAAGTTGTTTTATAGAATTTGACAGTACATCCAGCCGGCCTCACAACCGCAGACCATGTGTAACCACGCCAGCCCAGGACCTCCACATCCGGCATCTTCACTTGTGGGATCATCAGAAACCAGCCACCTGGACAGTTGATGAAACTGAGAAGTATTTTTGTCTGTAATAAAGCCCTTTTGTAGGGAAAAAAACGAATTCTGATTGGCTGGGCCTATGCCCTCCCAGGCCCACCCATGGCTGTGCCCCTGCTCAGTAATGCGAAATCCATAGATTAAGGCCTAATGAATGTATTTCAATTGCCTGATTTCCTTACATGAACTGTAACTCAGTAAAAACTGTAACTCAGTAAAATCGTTGAAATTGTTGCACGTTGCGTTTATATTCTTGTCCAGTTCAACTTCACACAACAGATTCAATAAATTAAGTAAAGGATGATGGGGAGAATGGGGGAGTTGATGAGCAGGGGAAGTGAACGATGCATAATGTAATCACGAATTGTGAAGAAAGAACAGGCGTCTGGCTATTCTATTGTATTGATCCATTCTAATTATAGGCCTAATCTTAAAATGGTATGTTACCTATATCAGTTCACCGAATCAAAGCACTCTTATCAGTCTACTCTGGCCTACTGGGAGTAGGCTACACAATGAGAGCGTGCGTAATTGTACATGCTGAACGGCTTTCACTATCTTCACATCACTGGCGAACAAGTTGCTTGCAAAGAAAACAAGTCTGGCCTGCACCTTGAACAAAGTGAAACACCTGCACAGCCGGTGAGGAAGAATGTCAAGACAACGACCAGTGGCGATTTTAGCATGTAAATCTTGGTGGGGCAAACCCATTTTTTTTTTATGCATGCCAGCAAAGCCACTACACAACACATTAATTGCACTATAATGGTGACAAACGGTGCCCACAAACTGTTAGGGCCTACATAAAGCTGTCCTAACAGCAGAGTCCCAACAGCAGTCCCAACACCTTACCACTGCTACACCTGGCTATCAGCGGAGCCTTATATGGCAGCTAAACAGTTAATTCAGCCTCATTTAATGCCCTTTTAAAAAACAGCTGATATAGCTGACTTGCTTAAACAAATGTGGTTTATAGTGACAATTGAGATGTACAAACTATGCAGTGGTGATTTTAGCATGTACATCTTGGTGGGGTAAAAAAATATATATATTTGGGATGCATGCCAGCAAAGCCACTACACAACACTAAATAATACATTAATTTCACTATAACGGTGACAAATGGTGCCCATAAACTGTTAGAGCCTACATAAAGCTGTCCCAACAGCAGTCCCAACACCTTACCACTGCTACACCTGGGTATCAGTGGAGCCTTGTCTGGCAGTTCATTCAGCCTCATTTACTGACTTTAAAAAAAGATAGCTGATATGGCTGACTTGCTTAAACAAATGTGGTTTCTACTGACAATTGAGATGTACAAACTATAGCATAAGGGGGTGACAAGTGGAAAAGAGGCAATCCGTCATTTTGATTGAGACATCAATGAGCAATATAGGACGGATGTAGTCAAAATAACTGTTTGTACAACACTTTTGAAATGTACAGCGACATAATTCAGAACATGGGCCATTCTTACAGTATTCTCCCTGTACACCAAGTCAGAACCGTAAGATAAATAAAGGGGCATGTTTTTATTTTACCGTTATTTAACTAGGCAAGTCAGTTAAGAACAAATTCTTATTTTCAATGACGGCCTGGGAAAAGTGGGTTAACTGCCTTGTTCAGGGGCAGAATGACAGATTTCTACCTTGTCAGCTCCGGGATTCAATCTAGCAACCTTTTGTTTACTGGTCCAACACTCTAACCACTAGGCTACCTGCAGGCACTGAAAGCTCTTACAATATTCTATGATTCAATTTCTCTAAAAAAGGTTATAGGCTACATGTGCGCCACCAAGTCAGAACAGTAAGCAAAATTAAGAGGGGAAAATAGACCAATGACCTTGAGCCTCCTTGGATGGGCACTTCTATGGCAGCACCTAAGGGGCTTGAATTTTCAAGTTTTACTCTTAGATTTGGCGGTGACGTAGTCTCCCCATGAGTGACAAATATAAAATATATTGGATTTGTTTATCACTTTTTTGGTTACTAGTTGATTCCATATGTGTTATTTCATAGTTTTGATGTCTTCACTATTATTCTACAATGTAGAAAATTGTAAAAATAAAGAAAAACCCTTGAATGAGTAAGTGTGTCCAAACTTTTGACTGGTACTGTATAATAACTGATTATAAAGTGGTGGAATTGTCCTTTAAGTATGTAGTGATATCTGACCACAGTGGGAATTCTGCACCAACCAACAAGGGAAAACCCACCATCTCCAACCACTACTGGAGAGACCGCTAGGGTTTTACCAAAACCACTTGCAACATGTTGTGGCATGTCAGGCTCAGACATACTTCTGTGGTTGAATGGATAGTGTTTTTCATTGCTGTGAACTGAAACAATTTGTTAAGTCACATGTACTGTGATGTGACAGGAAAATGAGGCCAGAGATGATGCTTGTGCAAGTTGACCTGCTTCTGCTCATCACAGGACCCTCAGTTGCCACTGCAGACCCCCTTCTATTGACCACTATAGTTTGATAGCAGTAGTATGTTTGAAAAGCCACCTTGGTCTAAGTGTTTCAAGTGTTTGAGCTAGCAGATGTGATGTGGTGCACACCTCATAGAGGTTGAAGACATTTTGGCTGTCTTGAAAACATGAAACTTGAAATCCCCTCTATGGCTGCTGGGAAGTCCACCATGATGTTGTTGTCATCATAGCTCAACAAGATGCTGCACCTGTTATGAACTTGAGAATTGACAGGGCGACCTGGGTTAACCTCATTGCATGATTTTGCAAAGAAAAGTCAAGTTCATGTTTACTCCCATGTCATGTGTAAATGCATACATTGGAAACCTTGGTAGCATGTTTAAATTAAAATGTAATTTTTAAAATGTGAATAGCCAAATAAAAAGAGATGGATTCAATCCTGTCACGTTCTGACCTTTATTTCCTTTGTTTTGTCTTTATTTAGTATGGTCAGGGCGTGAGTTGGGGTGGGCAGTCTATGTTTGTTTTTCTATGTTGGGTTTTGTGTTCAGCCTAGTATGGTTCTCAATCAGAGGCAGGTGTCGTTAGTTGTCTCTGATTGAGAATCATACTTGGGTAGCCTGGGTTTCACTGTTGGTTTGTGGGTGTTTGTTTCCGTGTGAGTGTTTGTCGCCACACGGTACTGTTTCGGTTTTCATTACATTGTTTATTGTTTTGTATTTCAGTACGTTTTTAATAAATCATCACGAACACTTACCATGCTGCATCTTGGTCCGATCCTTACTCCTCCTCAGACGAAGAGGAGATCTGCCGTTAAAAATCCAGTTAATGGATTTAAGGTACATTGGCTAAATAAGGACCAGCTACCACTCAGATGTCGCTGTTGTCAAAGATTCCAGTCGTCTTTACATTTTCTGTCAAATTTATTGACACTTTTTATTATTCTTTTTATTATTATTTTTTTATATTAACTTACAGGAGGAGCTCCTGTGGCCTCTGCTTGTTGCTCCCGATGCTGTTGGAGAGTTTAACCCTGTTCAACACCCGGACTCAGGTCTGTCTACCGTTCCTCTCAGTGCAACAGTTAGCACTTTAGTTCACTGGGTTTAGAAATGTATAGCTCCACCTAATGCTGGAAAGAGAAACAACTGTAATTTAGGCAATTCAATGCATGATTTCCATAGGCAACTTGGGCTATTTCAAAAGCACAGTTAGAGTATATACCTATTTTTACTCTAATTTAGGGCTATAGAACACAGTAGCGGTGCGTGGGTAAAAATCACCAGGGCAGCCAATCCAGAAAAATAAATATATTACAACCTATGTGTTGTGATTGCGGTGTTTGCTCTATAACCTGTTAGTTCATATGCCTTGACACCATGATATTTAGGCCTAAAGCCAAGAATATAAGAATAAATTCAACCATGTTTCATTACAAAACCAGAGAGCAACATCTGTCCGGTGAAGTCCACAAAACATATTTCATGTAACAAACAGTTACATGACCTACAGCATTGTCAAGCAAGGTCATGTTTCTGACATTTTCAGACTACTAAACAGCTATTGATTTAGAGAGTTACTGCAAGTAGCAAAGAAAACAGGAACTGCCTCCACTGTTCGTGCACAATTTCAGCTTTAACATTTCAACATCATCTAATCATCTATGCTTAGTCCAATACAGTAACTAAAAGATAACAAAACAAATTTAGTCCAATCAACGTAAGCTAAATATGTCCATGGTATGGATGTTGACTCACCCTACTTGTAAAGAAATGCCATCCTCCTTTTTCATGTTGCCTAAACGGTCTATGACTGTCATACAGTACACACTTTTTTGTTTTTGTTGACCTCGGCTACCTGGCTAAAATTCTTGCTCGCTAGCCTAACTTCCTTCCATGGACAACGATACACCAGGCCAGTTAGTTAACATTAGCATACATCCTATGTTGAACCTCCATCCTCTCAGGCCATGGCACAATATATGAGTTCATGGTTAGATCAGAATCGCTGTTATAATCATTGGCCAGTATGGAGAATTAAGCAAAACCATAAGTCCAAATCCCTATTTCCAGAGGGATGATTTTTAGCTAGCTAGCTAGCTAACCACCGGAGGACAACAGCACAACGAGATGCAACAATTCAAGTATTTTCCTGTCAATTATGACATTTGGCTTATGATGTAATTGGTCAGAAGACAAATCCAAACTGGCTTCCCTTGAGACTTTTTTTGATGGTGCGCCAGGACCATTCACAGCTGAGCTCACTCAGTTTAGTTAAATACTGATTGGCTATTATTTTTTAAATTATTATCAATGGAGGCCAAATGCTTGCTGGATACTCTTGCATTCAATGCTACGGGCGGTAACAATGTCATGCCGTCTGGTCAGAAAGAGCATCAGATACGCTACACATACAGAGACAGAGGGGCTCTGTTTCGCTCTCTCGGATGCTTTAACTGGAGAGATACATTCAGCCTCTCGCAAATTGAAGGATGTGTGAAACACAGAGAGATTAAATATACATCCATTTTGTATGTTTTTTTTTTCTTGGGCAGTTTTTGGGGGAAGCCTGGCTTCCATTGGCCTCCATGAATACAAGCAACTGGTAGAACGTGTTTTAACCCTTAGCTGCTGCTGGGGAATGAATGGCCTAAATCAGGGGTGTCAAACATGCATATATATATATATACAGTTGCAGCCAAATAAACTCTGCAAAAACGTCCCTTTTTCAGGACCCTGTCTTTCAAAGATAATTCATAAAAATCCACAACTTCACAGATCTTCATTGTAAAGGGTTTCAACACTGTTTCCCATGCTTGTTCAATGAACCATAAACAATTCATGAACATGCACCTGTGGAACGGTCGTTAAGACACTAACAGCTTACAGGCAGTAGGCAATAAAGGGCACAGTTATGAAAACTTAGGACATTAAAGAGGCCTTTCTACTGACTCTGAAAACACCAAAAGAAAGATGCCCAGGATCCCTGACCATCTGCATGAACGTGCCTTAGGCATGCTGCAAAAAGGCATAAGGACTGCAGATGTGGCCAGGGCAATACATTCCAATGTCCGTACTGTGAGACTCCTAAGACAGCGCTACAGGGAGACAGGACGGACAGCTGATTGTCCTCACAGTGGCAAACCACGTGTAACAACACCTGCACAGGATCAGTACATCCGAACATCACACCTGCGGGACAGGTACAGGATGGCAAAAACAACTGCCTGAGTTACACCAGGAACACACAATCCCTCCAGTGCTCAGACTGTCCTCAATAGGCTGAGAGAGGCTCGACTGAGGCCTTGTAGGCCTGTTGTAATGCAGGTCCTCACCAGACATCACCGGCAACAATGTCGCCTATGGGCACAAACCCACCGTCAATGGACCAGACAGGACTGGCAAAAAGTGCTCTTTACTGACGAGTCGCGGTTTTGTCTCACCAGGGGTGATGGTCGGATTCGCGTTTATCTTCAAAGGAATGAGCGTCACACTGAGGTCTGTACTCTGGAGCGAGATCGATTCTGAGGTGGAGGGTCCGTCATGGTCTGGGGCGGTGTGTCACAGCATCATCGGACTGAGCTTGTCAGTGCAGGCAATCTCAACGCTGTGCATTACAGGCAAGACATCCTCCTCCCTCATGTGGTACCCTTCCTGCAGGCTCATCCTGACATGACCCTCCAGCATGACAGTGCCACCAGCCATAATGCTCGTTCTGTGTGTGATTTTCTGCAAGACAGGAATGTCAGTGTTCTGCCATGGCCAGTGAAGAGCCCGGATCTCAATCCCATTGTGCACGTGTGGGACCTGTTGGATCGGAGAATGAGGGCTAGGGCCATTTCCCCCAGAAATGTCCGGGAACTTGCAGGTGCCTTGGTGGAAGAGTGGGGTAACATCTCACAGCAAGAACTGGCAAATCTGGTGCAGTCCATGAGGAGGAGATGCACTGCAGTACTTATTAATGCAGCTGGTAGCCACACCAGATACTCCCCCCCCCCCCCTTTGTTCAGGGACACATGTCTGTTGAACTGGTTCAGTTTATGTCTCAGTTGTTGAATCTTGTTATGTTCATACAAATATTTACACATGTTAAGTTTGCTGAAAATATACGCAGTTGACAGTGAGAGGACATTTTAGAGAGGATGTTTTAGAGTTTATATTGTCACCCTTGCACTTTTCTTAGATAATTCCCTATAACTTGACATTGAAAACAACTTTTGGTCTCCACACCTTGTCATTAGATTTTCAACATTGCAGAACCAATTTTATATTTGTAAACTTATGTTTAGAATTTTTATCTAGAAAATAAAGTAAAATGGCAAGGAGAAACCTATTGGCACACTGGTGCTAGTACTTGGTTGCACAGCCTTCAGCACTCTTTTGTAAATCTTGAACATTTGAGGTGTGCCCTCCCTTGGATGTAATTCAGATCTGGACTCTTTGCTGGCCATTCCAGAACAGTCCCATATTTATTCTTGAACCATTCCTGTGTGCTTTTTGACGGGTGTTTGGGGTCGTTGTCCTGCTGGAAGACCCACCACCTTCAAAGGACACAAAGTTTTTGTACACTGGTATGAACTTTGAACTCCAAAACACCTGATTTCATGATGCCTTCCACACATTTAAGGTCCCCGGTACCAGGGGCAGCAAAGCAACTCCACAACATTATCAAACCTCACCCATGTTTGATTATATGATGGCGCCGGAGGAGATGGCTGCCGTTTTACAGGCTCCGAACCAATTGTGCTATTGGGGGTGTTTTTTTTTTTCATGTTATTTGTAACAGCTTCTGGATATCAGGACAACGATTACCCTCCTCGTACTGGACAAAGTTTCTTTTTTTTTCTTTAACGAGTTGAACGTGAAGGATTTACTTCACCCGACAATGCTCAAATCCCTGTCATTCACATGAAGAAGAGACGGGGACGTAGGTCGGGGTGACTTGTAAGGATCCGATGGCGTGTGAGTAATCAATCCCTCTACCATCAGTCCTATTAGCCAACGTCCAATCATTGGATAATAAAATGGATGAGCGCCGATCAAGACTATCCTACCAAGGGGACATTAAAAACGGTAATATCTTATGTTTCATCAGCAAGACAGAACAGCTGCCTCCGGTAAGACAAGGGCTGGCGGTCTGGGTCTATTTGTAACTAACAGCTGGTGCACAAAATCTAATATTAAGGAAGTCTCAAGGCTTTGCTCGCCTATCTCATAATAAGCTGTAGACCACACTATTTACGAAGAGATTTTTCATCTATATACACTGCTCAAAAAAATAAAGGGAACACTAAAATAACACATCCTAGATCTGAATGAATGAAATATTATTATTAAATACTTTTTTCTTTACATAGTTGAATGTGCTGACAACAAAATCACACAAATTATCAATGGAAATCAAATTTATCAACCCATGGAGGTCTGGATTTGGAGTCACACTCAAAATTAAAGTGGAAAACCACACTACAGGCTGATCCAACTTTGATGTAATGTCCTTAAAACAAGTCAAAATGAGGCTCAGTAGTGTGTGTGTGTGTGTGTGTGTGTGTGTGTGTGTGTGTGTGTGTGTGTGTGTGTGTGTGTGTGTGTGTGTGTGTGTGTGTGGCCTCCACGTGCCTGTATGACCTCCCTACAATGCCTGGGCATGCTCCTGATGAGGTGGCGGATGGTCTCCTGAGGGATCTCCTCCCAGACCCGCCAACTCCTGGACAGTCTGGTGGATGGAGCGAGACATGATGTCCCAGATGTGCTCAATTGGATTCAGGTCTGTGGAACGTGCGGGCCAGTCCATAGCATCAATGCCTTTCTCTTGCAGGAACTGCTGACACACTCCAGCCACATGAGGTCTGTATTGTCTTGCATTAGGAGGATCCCAGGGCCAACCACACCAGCAAATGGTCTGACAAGGGGTCTGAGGATCTCATCTCGGTACCTAATGGCAGTCAGGCTACCTCTGGCGAGCACATGGAGGGCTGTGCGGCCCCCCAAAGAAATGCCACCCCACAACATGCCTGACCCACCGCCAAACCGGTCATGCTGGAGGATGTTGCAGGCAGCAGAATGTTCTCCACGGCGTCTCCAGACTCTGTCACGTCTGTCACGTGCTCAGTGTGAACCTGCTTTCATCTGTGAAGAGCACAGGGCGCCAGTGGCGAATTTGCCAATCTTGGTGTTCTTTGGCAAATGCCAAACATCCTGCACGGTGTTGGGCTGTAAGCACAACCCCCACCTGTGAGCATCGGGCCCTCATACCACCCTCATGGAGTCTTTTTCTGACCGTTTGAGCAGACACATGCACATTTGTGGCCTGCTGGAGGTAATTTTGCAGGGCTCTGGCAGTGCTCCTCCTTGCACAAAGGCGGAGGTAGCGGTCCTGCTGCTGGGTTGTTGCCCTCCTACGGCCTCCTCCACGTCTCCTGATGTACTGGCCTGTCTCCTGGTAGCGCCTCCATGCTCTGGACACTACGCTGACAGACACAGCAAACCTTCTTGCCACAGCTCGCATTGATGTGCCATCCTGGATGAGCTGCACTACCTGAGCCACTTGTGTGGGTTGTAGACTCCGTCTCTTGCTACCACTAGAGTGAAAGCACCGCCAGCATTCAAAAGTGACCAAAACATCAGCCAGGAAGCATAGCAACTGAGAAGTGGTCTGTGGTCACCACCTGCAGAACCACTCCTTTATTGGGGGTGTCTTGCTAATTGCCTATAATTTCCACCTGTTGTCTATTCCATTTGCACAACAGCATGTGAAATGTATTGTAAATCAGTGTTGCTTCCTAAGTGGACAGTTTGATTTCACAGAAGTGTGATTGACTTGGAGTTACATTGTGTTGTTTGTGTTCCCTTTATTTTTTTGAGCAGTGTATATTTCGTAGCTGTTTATTTACCACCATAAACCATTGCTGGCACTAAGACCGCACTCAAAGAGCTGTATAAGGCCATAAGCAAACAAGAAAATGCTCATCCGCTCCTAGTGGCTGGGGACATTAATGCAAGGAAACTTAAATCCATTTTACCTCATTTCTACCATGTTAAATGTGCAACCAGAGGGAAAAAAAACTCTAGGCCACCTTTACTCCACAGACAGAGATGTGTTCAAAGCTCTCCCTCGCCCTCCATTTGGCAAACCTTACCTTAACTCTATCCTCCTATTCCTGCTTTCAAGCGAAAATGTAAGCAGGAAGTACCAGTGACTCGCTCAATAAGGAAGTGGTCAGATGACGCAGATGCTAAGCTACAGGAATGTTTTGCTACCACAGACTGGAACATGTTCTGGGGTTCTTCCGATAACATTGAGGAGTACACACCACGTCAGTCACTGGCTTCATCAATAAGTGCATCGATGACGACGTCCCCACAGTGACCATACGTACCCAACCAGGAGCCATGGATTACAGACAACATCCGCACTGAGCTAAAGGGTAGAGCTGCCACTTTCAAGGATTGGGACTCGAACCCGGATGCTTATAAGAAATCCCGCTATGCCCTCAGACAAACCATCAAACAGGCAAAGCGTCAATACAGGACTAAGATTGAATCGTACTACACCGGCTCCAACGCTCGTCGGAAGTGGCAAGGCTTACAAACTATTATAGACACAAGCCTACTAGATGAGCTAAATAACTTCCATGCTCGCTTCGAGGAAGGAACACGGAAGCATGCATGAGAACAGCTGCTACAAACGACTGTGTGATCACAGTAAGTAGGACCTTTAAACAGGTCAACATTCACAAATCTGCGGGCCCAGACGGATTACCAGGATGTGTACTCTGAGCATGCGCTAACCAACTGGTAAGTGTCTTCACTGACATTTTTAACCTGAGTCTGTAATACCAACATGCTTCAAGCAGACCACCATATTCCCTGTGCCCAAGAACACCAAGGTAACCTGCCTAAATGACTACCGACCCGTAGGACTCACGTCTGTAGCCATGAAGGGCTTTGAAAGGCTGGTCATGGCTCACATCAACACCATTATTTCAGAGACCATAGACCCAATTTGCATACTGCCCCAACAGATCCACAGATGATGCAATTTATATGGCACTCCACACTGCCCTTTCACACCTGGACAAAAGGAATACCTACATGAAAATGCTATTCATTGACTACAGCTCAGTGTTCAACACCATAGTGCCCTCAAAACTCATCAATAAACTAAGGACCCTGGGACTTAAACACCTCCCTCTGGAACTGGATCCCGGACTTCCTGACAGGCTGCCCCTAGGTGGTAAGGGTAGGTAACAACACATCTGCCATAATGATTCTCAACACGGGGCCCCTCAGGGGTGTGTACTCATTCCCCTCCTGTATTCCCTGTTCACCTATGACTGCATGGCCAAGCACGAATCCAACACCAACACAATAAGTTTTCCTACGACACAACAGTGGTAGGCCTGATCACTGACAACGATGAGACCGCCTATAAGGAGGAGGTCAGAAACCTGGCAGTGTGGTGCCAGGATAACAACCCCTCTCTCAACGTGATCAAGATAAAGGAGCTGATTGTGGACTACAAGAAAAGGAGGACCGAGCACACCCGCATTCTCATCAACGGGGCTGTAGTGGAGCAGGTTGAGAGCTTCCTTGGTGTCCACATCCCCAACAAACTAACATGGTCCAAGCATACCAAGACAGTCATGAAGAGGGAATGACAAAGCTTTTCCCCTCAGGAAACTGAAAAGATTTGGCATGGGTCCTCAGATCCTCAACAAGTTCTACAGCTGTGCCATCGAGAGCATCCTGACTGGTTGCATCACCGCCTGGTATGGCAACTGCTCAGCCTCCAACCGCAAGGCACTACAGAGGGTAGTGTGTACGGCCCAGTACATCACTGGGGCCAAGCTTCCTGCCATCCAGGACCTCTATACCAGGCGGCTCCTTAATTATTTGTGCAAAGCTGTCATCAAGGCAAAGGGTGGCTACTTTGAAGAATCTCAAATATAAAATATATTTCTATTTGTTTTACAGTTTTTTGGTTACTACATTTTCATATGTGTTATTTCATCGTTTTGATGTCTTCACTATTATTCTACAATGTAGAAAATAGTCAAACATAAATAAAAACCCTTGAATGTATAGGTGTGTCCAGACAGCAAAAAATAAAATATATTTTGAGTGCGACACTCCAGACCTCGGTGTGGACCGAGTGTGTTTGCAGGGAAACATGTATGGACACCTCTGGCCTAAATTGTCTTTGTTATTCAAATGTACTCAAAATAATCAGTGTCAGAACACAAATACAGTATTAGTTATTTAATATGCTCACATTCAATTAAATGTTTTTGATAAAATACAAAATACAAAAAGCAACAGCAATTTCATTACCGTTTCAAGCAATTTAATCTCATTGTGAGATACTTATTTTTCATATAATAAAATGCATAGTTTGGTGTAATGGATGAGATATAGCTTTGAGAGCAAACCATTTTAAATATATATAGTATACAAACATACAAATAGGTTCAGGTGAATAAATAAAGAAATGTTAAAACATCAATGAATAACTGCATGGATGTCTTTTTTACACTAGGTGGCACCAAAGCAGCTTTCTTGTGGGAATTAAATAATTATTTAGCATGAGTAGAATAACACCATTCCATAAATAAATATTAAATAAATATTATTATTATTATTATTATTAAATATAATTAGAACTTAATCAATATGATCATTTCTCTTGTTTGTTTTTCTTTTGAGTGGCAGTCCACAGGTACATATATGAAATGATATATGATTTGATATTGTACCTGTAAACCCCCCCCCAACAACATAATGACAAAACAAATATAATCTTGGCCACAAAAATCAAATAACAAAATGCATAGAATAGTAGGATGGCCGGAATGGCCATAGCCATGTCTCTGATGTGTTCACAGAGTAGTGTCTTCTACACATTCCCGTCTTTTCCCACACTTTGTTCCAGTCATATCCTCACACCAGTCTATTCATAGCCTGAAAATCATATTTTTTTTGTAGTTAGCACACTGCACACACGACCACCATTTTCTCTCATTGAAGTGTAGATGTTGTTGTTAAAAGTCTGACTTATTCATAATAACCGGTTACCTTTTGAAGAAGAGATTCCAGCTGTTTTACAAATTCCCTGCTGTCCTTCATTGGGTAGGAATCACATCCTTGGCAGACTTTGTTCTGATGGATTAAAGGAACACGGAAAATGTTAACTTAGTTGGCCCACACAATTTAACTTTTTAAAAGTTCAAATACAAATTTGAAGTTACTCTTAGATTTGGACTGAAAATAGGCCTAGTAAAGTAACTACTACCCCTAACTTACTTTCCACATTCTTTACATAATTCTTATGTGATTATGTTTAATAATGATAACGCTATTAATGTCATTTGGAAAATAATGGCAAGGCTCACCTCTCTCTCCTCCCGACTGCAGGAGTCCACACCTCTAAACTAAAAACAGAACAAAGCAACATGTTCATACTTTGCCACAATCTTGCCATGTACATTTCTAAATATTAGGAACACCGGCTCTTTCCATGACACAGGCTGATCAGGTGAATCGAGATGAACACTATGATCCCTTATTGATGTAACAAGTTAAAGAAGGATTTTTAAGCCCCGATAACATTTTGACATGGATGTGTGCCATTCAGAGGGTGAATGGACAAGACTTAAGTGTCTTTGAACAGGGTATGGTAGTCGGTGCCAGGCGCACCGGTTTGTGTCAAGAACTGCAACGCTGCTGGGTTTTTCACGCTCAACAGTTTCCCGTGTGTATCAAGAATGGTCCAGCACCCAAAGGACACCCAACCAAATTTACACAACTGTGGGAAGCATTGGAGTCAAATGGGCCAGCATCCCTGTGGAATGCTTTCGACATCTTGTTGAGTCCATGAATTGTGAATTGAAACTGTTCTGAGAGCAAAAAAAGGGGGGGGGGGTGCGCAACTCAATATTAGGAAGGTGTTGTTAATGTTGTGTTCAACTCAATGTACATTATTCACATGTTTTCTGAAGTGACTCACAGTCAGTGGGCTGAGGTTTTTGATAACTTTGCGCTGCAATTTCTTTTGTTTGGCATTGAGACTAGGTACCATCTTCCGGAAGCACTCCAAGGCAGATAGGAAACAGCATTCCTGTAAAAAAGCAAAATGACACACTAAATGATGGATGTTGGATAAAAACAAGACTGCTTATTTTACACTAATGAAACAAGTTGAGTGTCTTTTTGATACCTTTTCACACTCACATGAAAACATTGTAATGTGGAATGAGAACCAATGGAGAGAGCTTTTGAGCATATTTTAGCATATTTCATTGACCTGAACCTCAACCAGAATTCATACAATATTTCCAGTTCATAACAGCTAAATGTATTCTATTGAGCCACACACAACACCTGATTCCCATATAACAAAATGACCCGCTCTCAAGTATGATACTCCACAGAGACCTAGTTAAGTCGTAATAACTTTTCTTACAATTTATATCACTTTTAAAAATTATTTATTAATTTAGCAGACGCTCTTATCCAGAGTGACTTGCAGGAGCAATAAGGATTAAGTGCCTTGCGCAAGGGTACATGGACAGATTTTTCACCTAGTTAACTCTGGGATTCGAACAGGCGACTATTTGGTTACCGGCCCAACGCACTTAACCGCTAGGCTACCCTCCACCCTATATGAATGGTCTTATCATTTCCTACAAAACTGTGACTCACAAGTCATATTCTGTTTATCAGAGTAAGACTTTCTCATTCTACTCACTAGCAGGTCCAAACCCAGAACAAAGCCAAAGTGATCAAGAAACAATGTTTCCACCAACGTATCTAATACAGAAAAATGTCTTTCCCCGCTTCACTGAGATTAGGTAGATGTTTTCACTGTTTTCACTTGCTGCCTGTTTCCAGTTTCCCCACTTTGACTGGGCGTTTCACAGAACAGATAGAAAATTACCTCTCTCTTTGACGTGACAACACATTTTCCAGGTTGAGGCTTTCGTTTGCCTCTACCATTAGGCAATGATATTTTCCCCATGCTGTGGGCCTCAAACTCTTGAGTTCTCAAACAATAACTGACCAACGTTAGTTAGACGGCTAGGGTACAAACGAGAGCATGGCAACCTTTGATCAAGCGTTCACCCCGGGGAATATTGGTAACAGACTGGTTCCATGGTATACTCGTGAATTATTTGGTCCAGTTTAGGACAACCATGTTCAACTAACTTCAAGATATAGTCAAACATTTTCTGAAGCAGTAGCACAGTTTGTCTCTCGGGTAAAAGCCACAGAGACGTGAGTGCGATTACTCATCACATTTCTCCTAAATGTGCACAAGTAACTCCAAGAGACATGGAGATCACTTTCACGTTGACTCATTCATGCACAGAACTCTGACAAAAACACATGCCAAACTGGATTGACTGTTAGTGCAAACTGATAAATAGCTGAAAGAAATACTCCTCTTTTATCAAGTGGATGTTTTCTTAAGTTACATCTATAATGGGTTTTTTTTGTTGATGAAAGAGTGATTCTGACGAGTGTGTGGCCTGCTACTCGCTACAATCATCTCATGTTAACACTGTAAATGTACTCCACCTACTAAGATAAAAAAAAAAAAATTAATTAGGTAGACTGTTAGATTAATTAGGTAGACTGTTAATTAGGTAGACTAGATTAGGTAGTCCATTAAAGTAATTGTCCAGTATTTCCAGATTTCTATGAAACATTACCTATAATTAATTACAATGAGTGAAATAGTGTCCTTCCCCCTTTTTTTAAAAATTAAGTATACTAAAAGCAGTTTTTCTGTGTTGGAATGGTGGTGAGTGTATACATGTCATTACAAATATTTGTGAGTAGATCGCTGGTTGGCCAGATAACAACATGATTTGGGTATGAGTTAGTATGATATGAACTTTTTAAAAGTGACATTTTCACCAGACGGTTACTTTAATGCCGTCAGTGAGTTTATTTGGTTTAGTTTCAAGTAATTCACATATTGTCAAATCTATTGGCCCTACCCATGCTAGTAATTTAGCTGAAAACTATTTGTAGTTCCACAACTTAATTTTGCGTAAAAAATAAGTAATAAGGTGCACTTTTCCTTTCTTTAATGACAAAAGGATTACTGAACATATTCATACAAATGAGACTATATTAAACTATTAAAGTATTAAAGTATTTACTCATTATTGGTGATATAAACAATTAACTATACACATAATTTATGCAACTCTATTACAAATGTAATTGCTTTATACTATTGATGATTATATATATATTTTTAAGATCATTATTTCTTGACCTCACAAGACCCCATTCGCCGGCTATGGTACTAGCGTGCTACATTATGCGATATACAGTACAGTAGGTGTGAGAGCAAGACTAATAGCAACCACCACAACAGAGGTCATTCCTTGTCTGTGAGTTTTCTGACAATGATTCTTTTGCTTGTAGAGTAAATAAGGTATAGTAGATTTTCTTTCGAAAAATCGCTTACCTCTATATCCAGGGTAGGAGTATTCAACATCATGCCGTTGTGCTGCAAGAACAACAACAAAAACAGAGGTGTTGGTACTGAGGTTGCATCTCATATCAACCCCCCCCCCCCCCAAAAAAATAGAGGGGTGAGAAATTGTGGTAATAATTTCTATGAACCATTTACAGCCTTCATAAATGTAAAAAGACGCATTGCATCACAAAGTTAGTATAATGCATAATAAAACATGCTATGATCATTAGTAAAAGCTCATGGTTTCTTGCAAGAACCCATCAAATACATAAGCGCTGACAACGCATAAGCTTTGGAAAAGGTGTCCAATAAATTGCAGATTGACCTACCGCCACACTTTTGTTTAGTTGTCTTAACTCCTTTAGTACTTCAGTCAGCTTCATTGTTCTCTCGACCTTGTCGACATTCGCCAAAACACAACAGGTGATGGCTAGGAGACAACAAACAAGCAGCTTCATCTTTTCTTAACCTGCTTTAACAATGGCACAAATTACCCAAAGGATGCTGTTCAAAACGTTGACTGGTAATGTGGACAGGTGTTTTAACTTACCTATATATTTGTCCGTCAGGACACAGGAAAACCACGTTTGAGAGATTGGAAAACTGCTGAAAGTATGAATGAATGAGTAATGACTTTTTCTTTTCCACTGGCCACTACGTGAGCTCAGAGTTGTGCCTGCGTGGGGCGTAGGGATGCAAGTGCGTGAACGAAAACATACTTTCTGCACACAAGGCAGGAAACTACAGAGCACCACTAGTTCCCATTTTCACTTTGAATCAGAGGACCTATAGCTGGCTATACATTATGTGCCATTGGTGACAACCTGAACGTACAAAACATTATGAACACCTGCACTTTCCTTGACTAACCAGATGAATCCAGGTGAAAGCTATGAAACCTTATTGATGTCACTTTTTAAATCCACTTCAAGCAGTGTAGATGAAGGGGAAGAGACAGGTTAAAGAAGGATTTTCAAGCCTAGAGACAATTGAGACATGGATTGTGTATGTGTGCCATAGTGAAAGGGCGAGACAAAAGATTGAAGTGCCTTTGAAGGGAGTATGGTAGTAGGTGCCAGGCGCACCGGTTTATGTGAAGAACTGCAAAGCTGCTGGATTTTTTTTATGCTCAGGTTTTTGGTGTTTATTAAGAATGGTCCACCACCCAAAGGACATCCAGCCAACTCCGACACAATTGTGGGAAGCATTGGAGTCAACAAGGGCCAGCATCCCTGCGGAACGCTTTAGACGCCTTGTAGAGATGCCCTGACAGATTGAGGCTGTTCTGAGGGGAAACGGAGGGGTAGGGGGATGCAACTCAATATTAGGAAGGTGTCCTTAATGTTTTGTGCCCTCAGTGTATCTACAGACACACCAAAGAGATATTTGTGTGTGTGTGTGGTTGGCTTCCTACACGAACATAACCTGTAAGAACAACAGGAAATTCTTTGAAGGACTACAGCAATGACAGTACAAAGGCCAAGGGCCCTTCGCAATATTTCCCTCTTCTGGGAGGATATCCTTTTGCACCAAAACAGAAAGGAACCCTTGAAACCAAATTCCGGTGACTCCCACCTGAAACCTATCCCGAGACTGAGACCGGCTGTTAATTACTCCTGAAACCTAATTAAAATTAAACTTATATGAATTCAGTTTCTGCCCTTATAGTATTGCTCATTTTGGGAATTGTACAATATTTGTAAATTGTGGGGAAATTCTGCATCAGTCTCAAACTAACAACGGAATAGGTACCAGTCAAAACTGGAGACGGAGCTTTGCAGGAGACCGTTGATTTCAATTAAAGACAGTGGGTGTTGGTGATGGGTGTGGGTGATGTTACCAGTGTGTGTAGGTCCCTAGCTAAAGTTCAGCAGCAACAGTATTTTTTACTATGTATTGTTATCTGTAATGATTGCATCTTTAGGTTGGTGTTGTGGTTCGCTGAATCATAGACTCACTAGTCAATGAAGATGAATAGCAAGTAATGAAAGTAGTCTTAAAACATCTGCGGTGGCTGAGTGTATGTCAAAACTGTAATTATAATCTATCTAGGGCGTATACAAGAGTATACAAGAGTATACAGAGTATACAAAACATTACGAACACCTGCTCTTTCCATGACATAGACTGACTAGGTGTAATCCAGGGGAAAGCTATGATCCGTTATTGATGTCAGTTGTTAAATCCACTTCCATCAGTGTAGATGAAGGAGAGGAGACAGGTGAAAGAAGGATTTATAAGCCTAGAGACAATTGAGACATGGACTGTGTATGTGTGCCATTCAGAGGTAGAATGTGCGAGACAAAATATTTGAGTACCTTTGAACAGGTTATGGTAGTGGGTGCCAGGCGCAGCAGTTTGAGTGTGTCAAGAACTGCAAAGCTGCTGGGGTTCCCCCACTCAACAGTTTCCTGTGTGTATCAAGAATGGTCCACCACTCAAAGGACATCCAGCCAACTTGACACAAGTGTGAAAAGCATTGGAGTCAACATACAGTAGGCCAGCATCCCGGTGGAACGCTTTTGACACCTTGCAGAGTCCATGCCACTACGAATTGAGGATGTTCTGAGGGCTTAAAGGGGTGCAACTTGTCTGGTCACAAATCATACCTTTTCATTTGATAATCAAAAAGGGGGAAAAGTAATTTTAATGAACACTGTTTTCCATTATCTTAGCGCTACTTTTAACACTTCACGTGTTCTTTTTAACCTCTGTGTCATCTTATTTAATTATTTTATTCCAAACAGTGTCATAATAATTCCCTTTTGGGGGGGGGGGGGATCCTCCCCATGATTTCATTTGATATAACCTCTCGTGTTAGTCAGACAGGAAGCAGTGTAGTGTCCAAGTGTACTTAACCCGGTTTCTGCAGCGTCAGCATTCTTAGTTTACCTAAGGAGTTCCATCCTGTCACGGAGCGGAAGCTATACTACTGGCTTCTATCTTGAGAGGAGGAAGTGAGCTTGTGACAGATTAGAGATAACTCCTCCTTCTCTGTCTCCCTGGTCATTGTTTCAGCATAGAGGAAATAGTGGGTGGGGACTGTGCCTACGAGCTGTGAAGCAGCGAACACTAGTACTACACACAGTGTCACCGTATAGGGGAAAGGCCCTCACGAGCCTCCCTTATCATCCTGCGGTAAGGTGTATCTCTGTGGAACTGGCTATTCCATTACTAAAGGAGTCTGAGAGTTGGTTATGACACATGGAAGGGATTTGTGTCCTCAGGTAGATGTGAGACGAATCAGAACTTTCCTTGTCCAGTCATATACCAATACGACCTGGTGTGATCGTGTGGGATATGCCTGTGCGAGCCATTTGGCATTGAGGAAAGGTTGGTGTCGGGGAGAACTCTGTCACTGTGAAATCAGAAAGGGAGAGTTGTTTGCTGTGGTGTTAAACACAGTGGAAGACATGTGGCTAAATTACAGCTGTACAGATATGGTTCCTTAACTGTGATAATAAACTAAATAATGATCTACTTTAATGTTTTAATATTTTATTTTCTGATAGTTCACGTTCAATAAACAATCAACATTTGGGGTTAGTATACAGTGCATTCAGAAAGTATTCCGAGCCCTTCACTTTTTCCACATTTTGTTACGTTACAGCCTTATTCTAAAATTGATTTTTAAAAATCCTTATCAATCTACATACAATAACCCATAATGACAAAGCAAAAACAGTTTATTTACATTTTTCTGTAGATGTATAAAACAGAAATAGCTTATTTACATAACTATTCAGACCCTTTGCTATGAGACCCGAATTTGAGTTCAGGTGCATCCTGTTTCCATTGATCATCCTTGAGATGTTTCTACTGGATTGGAGTCCACCTGAGGTAATTTCAATTGATTGGACATGATTTGGAAAGGCACACACCTGTTTACAGTATATAAGGACCCACAGTTGACAGGTCATGTCAGAGCAAAAACCAAGCCACGAGGTGGAAGGAATTGTCATAGAGTCCGAGACAGGAAGCCGGAAGCCACTCCTCAGTAAAATGCACAACAGCCCGCTTGGAGTTTGCCAAAAGGCACCTAAAGATTCTCAGACCATGAGAAACAAAATTCTCTGGTCTGATGAAACCAAGATTGAAATCTTTGGCCTGAATGCCAAGCGTCACGTCTGGAGGAAACCTGGCACCATCCCTACTACGGTGAAGCTTGGTGGTGGCATCATTCTGTGGGAATGTTTTTCAGTGGCAGGGACTTTGAGACGAGAGCAAAATACAGAGAAAGATCCTTGATGAAAACCTGCTCCAGAGTGCTCAGGACTTCAGACTGGGGCGAAGGTTCACCTTCCAACAGGACAATGACCCTAAGCACACAGCCAAAACAACGCAGTAGTGACTTTGGGACAAGTGTCTGAATGTCATTGTGGCCCAACCAAAGCCTGGATTTGAACCCGATCGAACATCTCTGGAGAGACCTGAAAATAGCTGTGCATTGATGCTCCCCATCCAACCTGACAGAGCTTGAGAGGATATGCAGAGAAGAATGGGCACCCCAAATACAGGTGTGCTAGGCTTGTAGCGTCCTACCCAGGAAGACTCGAGGCTGTAATCGCTGCCAAAGATGCTTTAACAAAGTACAGGGTCTGAATACTTATGTAAATGTGATATTTTTTATATATTTGCTATTTTTTTAAACTGTTTTTGCTTTGTCATTATGGGTTATTATGTATAGATTGATGAGGAAAAACATCTAATTTAATCAATTTTATAATAAAGATGTAACGCATCAATGTGGGAAAAGTCAAGGGGTCTGAATACTTCCCGAATGCACGGTACCATTTTCTTTTCAAAAGAATACCATCATGTCTGTGTATTGACAAATTAATTCAAAATACAACTGTAATGTTCTTTTTCCAGGGATAACATGTTTTGTAATCTGTTATTATCAGGTGCTTTTATGTAATCTGCCGGGGACTACAGATGGAAATTAGAGGTTAGCTAAATCTGGTTCAACGCATCATTTCTCAGTTTTCTGAGACTTATATTTTAGTTGTAAATTGTCCCTATACAAGTAAAAGTATACAATTTTATCCCTGAAGGGAGGGTATAAAATAAGTGACCTGCTACTGAGAAATATTAAGTACCACTTTCTTGACAATCGACTCTTTGATGGTAAAATAATTGTAAATGTTATTTATTGTTTGAGCTTTATATCGACTAAAGACTAAGTAAATGAGTTTATGGTAGATTTTAAGCAACCTTAAGCCTAATAAAATCTAACAGCTAAAATCAACCGTTCCAAATTTGAAGTTTAAATCAATGGAATTCACTGCAATTCTTTTTTTTTTTTTTATGTATATCGGTTGCATTGGTTAATCATATCATTGGACGAGGACCGGCTGTTTCATCATCTTCTAAATAATGATCATTCATGAAATACAAAACACTCGATTGTGACAGATACTCTGAACACCCACCTACGGTGTTGATATTTCCAACACTGCGGTCTCCTCGCTGTAGAGTGTTAATAAGCATTTCCGGAGGGGCTGACGATAACTCTCAACACACTGGGCATGTAGCCAAGTTGATTGTTTATTTGTTTCTTTTGTTATGAATACTCTGAAAAGAGAAAATTGTCACGGTTTGAAACATTTGATTCAATTAAATAACAGGACTATGCAATCTGGAACTGTGTTGGTTAAAGGTGGTGCTTTTAGGATGATTCAAAATGAGAAAACAGAACAACAAATTGACAATAATACGGTAAGTATACATGCAGGAAGAAGAAAGGCCGTGGGTGGGGGATCGCCTCTGTTGGTCCTCCACATCAAAAGGGAACCATTGATTCAACCCATTGTTGTGACAATGTCAATCTGTTACTGTAAAATTTAACTCAGTAACATATGCATTTATTGACATAATAGGCACATTCGAGTGCCCCCAAAAAGGTTATCAAGATGAAGGCTTGCTTGACTAAGATCAAATCTGAAAGACAAACATATTTAAAATAAATAAAACATTTGACCTGAAACAAATTGTATTACTTTGAATAAGTAGAAGTAACAGGGTCTACTACAGCCTACCTTGTTTGATCACATATTGTTGTTATTTTCCTTTATGCTCAACAGTGTCAACTTCTTTTCACCCTAAACTGAACATTCATAAATTACATGTATAGAATATTTGTGATGATTTGTGATATTATAAAAAATATTATATGAACACGTGTCCTAAAATTGTTATGCTTCCTTTTACTTACTGTAATCTGATTTTTCTTATGTTTTATTGTGAAAGGAAAGGGTGAAATTCACACAGTTTAAACAACAACATCCATAAGAAATCCATCATGGGAGACTCTTTTTTTTAAATTTTTTTAAATTAATAGCTGGATTATGTTGTATGTTTTAATTCTGTAATGTATTGATTGTTGCTGCCTTCTTGGCCAGGTCTCCTTTGAAAAAAGAGACTCTGGGTCTCAATCGGCTTTTTCCTGGTTAAATAAAGGTAAAAAAAAAAAAAAATGAAACATTGATAAACCTTTATTGATTTAAAGATTTATATTAATAGAATATTTCATAATTGTTCAACCTCTTGCAAAAGTGGTTTGATAAACACCTCAAACTACACTGAATTCTACCGATTTACAATTCCAAATCTGTTTCTAAATACTTTAATTCAGCAATTTTAATATTTTCAGAATAACGATAAATCTCCAATGTCTTAATACAGAGCTTGTAAATAACCATTAAAATCACCTGGCGCCCTTCAAGAATATCACATACAGTACTTTCTATTTAAAAGACTTAACTCAGCTACTCTAGGAGGTTCAAATAGAGATGTACATACCATTAAGGTAATCAACCTTCGTAAACCTCAACCAAGACCAATGTGATCTCTTTCACTTTAACTTATGCTTAGACCATTGATTAAATAATGGCACCTTCTAAATAGTCATAGCAATGACACATACTTGACCTTTGGAGTCAACGGCTACCATCTTTAACAAGCAAAGATGAAAGGGCATTAAGAGCTTTGGTAATTGGTCGATTTATGGGAATAGAGCAAAAGCAGCCTGGGTGTGGGAGTATTTCAACAAATGAAGACAAGTTTTCTGAACAGATCTTCAAGCACAAGAATAGGGGAATAACACTCAATGGGGGGCTGAGTTCAACCAGCCTTGTGTATCGACAGTATAGTGGTTCTCGCCAGGGGTGTTAAGGCTGCTTTCAAGATGTTTACCGTCTAATACTAGCTATTTGGCCTATATCTCCATTTATCCACTAACTAGACCATGGTAATGGCCATGGTAACTGTTCACTAAACACTAGACAGTGATGTTTCCTTTCTCAATCTCACCTTGGTCAAGTTGAGAAAGTGGACTGACTAATTCGACTCATGGACCTATTTCTGAAAATGTGATATTCTCTGCTGGTTTGTTATACATTTAGGTTACTTGATTAATACACATAATTAGAGCACATAATTAGATCCTAGGTACATTTCCTAAGATATACTATGGTGCTGTGAGAATGTATTCAACTTCTTCCACATTTTGTTGTTTCAAAATAGATGGAAAAAACCCATCTACACACAATACCCCATAACGACAAAGTGAAAACGTGTTTTTAGAAATGTTTGCAAATTTATTAAATAGGCAATACTTTGTAGAAGCATATTTGGCAGCGATTACAGCTGTGAGTCCTTCTGGGTAAGTCTCTAAGAGCTTTCCACACCCATTATTTTCAAAATTATTCAAACTGTCAAATTGGTTTTTCATCATTGATAGACAACCATTGTCAGGTCTTACCATAGATGTTCAAGTAGATTTAAGTCAAAACTGTAACTACGCCACTCAGGAACATTCACATTCTTCTTGGTAAGCAACTCCAGTGTAGATTGGCCTTGTTTTTTAGGTTATTGTCCTGCTGAAAGGTGAATCCATCTCCCAGGGTCTAGTGACTGAACCTGGTTTTACTCTTTTGCTTGTGCTTAGCTCCATTCGGTTTCTTTTTTATCCTGGAAAACTCCTTAACGATTACAAGCATACCCATAACATGATGCAGCCACCACTATGCTTGAAAATATTGAGAGTGGTACACAGTAATGTGTTGTATTGGATTTTCCCCAAACATAACACTTTTTATTCAGGACAAATAAATGTATTCCTTTGCCACATTTTTTGCAGTATAACATTGTGCCATAAAGCCTTGTGACAAAGGATGATTCAAAATCAGGGTGCATGTTTTTGAATATTTGTATTCTGTACAGACTTCGTTCTTTTCACTGTCAGTTTAGTATTGGGAAGTAACTACAATTTTGTTGATCCATTCTTAGTTTTCTCATATCACAGCCATTAAACTCTGTACCTGTTTTAAAGTCACCATTGGCCTCATATTGAAATGAGCCGTTCCTTGTTCTCCGACAACTGAGTTAGGAAGGACGCCACCCTACACCATCCAAAGTGTAATTAATAATTACAGCATGCTCTAAGGGATATTCAATGTTTTTTATTTATATATTATTTGAAAGCCATTGGAAAACCTCCCTGGTCTTTGTGGTTGAATCTGTGTTGGAAATTCACGGCTCGACTGAGGGACCTTACAGAAATTGTATGTGTGTACAGAGATGAGGTAGTCATTACAAAAATCTTGTCAAACACTATTATTGCACACAGTGAGTCCATGAAACTTAGTGACTTGTTAAGAAAATGTTTACTTTAGGCTTGTCATAACAAATTATTAGATTATTTGACGCAAGACATTTAAGCTTTTCATCTAAATTCATTAATACAAAATGTCAAAACACATAATTCCACTTTGACATTATGGGCTATTGTGTGCAGGCCAGGGACAAAAAAAATCTAAATGTAATAGATATTATATTTAGGCTGTAACACTTGGGAACTTGGGAAAAGGGGTGTGAATACTTTCTGAATGTACTGGATGTTTACTAATGCAATGCCTTGTTAGAGGCTTGAGGCACATTTAATACAAATTGCTTCCATTCATGTTTTCCATGTGATTCGCTCAATCAGGTAATCAGAACTTTGACGATAAGAAGCATCGTCAAAATAATACAGTTGTACGAGGCTCGGAAAAATACGTCAGCATTATATCCTGTTTATTAGGGCAGAGCAGAATGGTACATTTTCTTAGACTCCTACGTGTCATGCTTTATCTGAGTGCCTGATCATCTCATCTCTCGTCTCTGTGTTACCATACCTGTATTCATGTCATTCAAACTTTTTGTCCATGTTTCGGTTTTAATACTATCGTCGTGTTTTTGGCATGAATGTTTACACAAGTCAAAAGGCCAAGACCCTGTAAATGTTCAAGTCAATGTGATGTTATGCGGTCAATACACGAGGAAGCAGGATGGCAGTCTGCCATTGGCAGAATAAGCTAGATCAAATTAATTATGGTTACTGACTCACCAAGTGATCACTTTTACTGACAGTTAGTCATCTTAAATTCAACCCAGTCATTTCGTATACCATGCATTTAGTTATCCGAAAGTGACTTAGTCATAACACATTCAGCCAGTCTTGGCATATGTTCATCTGACTTCTTGGATTCAGAGCAGTGAGTCTGTCTCTAGATAATGTGAAGGGTATAATCAAAATATATTTGGATGATCAAACTGTTTAACTGAGCTTGAGGGAAAAGGCTAAATCATGTAAGTCAAGACAATTATAGCTGCACTTAATTTTATGTGTCACAAGAGGGAACCAAATAGCCATACAGTAATGTTAGGTGCAAGGGTGTTTGAATAAACATGATAATTTCACTTCCATGGTAAATAGGAGACATTAACTTAGATAAAAGCTATGATTAAATTGAAAAAGTCTAGATACATTTGAAATGATTAAATATGTTTTATTTTTTCTCAAATATCATACAATCGGTGTATAGAGCTGTTATAATAATTTACAACGCATATGAAAAAAGCCACTATATCATAAAGTACCCTTAAAAGAATCAAAGACATATAACTGAGAGCGTTCCAGCAGTGGAAAATAAACGTTGGGAAACATAAGACATTCAATATAGACTTGTCTTTTTCATTATCCTTAGAAACTCCTGCTCGTTGATCTCTCCATCTCCATCTCGGTCTGCTTCGTCAATCATTTCCTTTGAAAGATAGATTGTTTTAACAGTAGGATTGCTGCAATGAATATGTTTAGGAGGTGAGATGGAAGATCAACAAGTTACAAGTTAGGATATAACATACCTGCAATTCCTCATCTGTCAGGCTTTCGCCTAGCTCCTTGGCAACTCTCTTGAGATTTTTGAAGGAGATTTTGCCCGTGCCGTCATCATCAAATAAGCGGAAAGCCTTCAGAATTTCTTCTTTTGAGTCTTTTTCACTCTAACAAAACAAAAAAAGAGAATACAAATCTAATGAAGTCTATCAAGATCGTGTAGGGGAGACCAAGTCCAACCAAAGATCTGTAAAAGATTTAATCTCTTCTCCACTAAGAAAATACATACCATTTTCTGTGTCATCATACAGAGAAAGTCATTAAAATCAATGGTCCCAGAGCCCTCCTTGTCAATGTCTGCAATCATCTTCTTGATCTCTTCTTTCTTTGGTTCAAAGCCAAGGGCACGCATGGCAACCTGGAGCAGCAGAAATACATGAATTGGTTATATTTAAGAAAATAAAGAAAAACGTTATCACAAAAAAATGAAGCATACTCTGAACCAGTAGTTGGCATTATGGTGACTAGTTGAGTGTCGTGTTCATATTGGTATAGCCTACCTTGAGTTCCTTCACGTCAATTGTGCCCGACCCATCTGTATCAAACAAGTCAAAGGCCTCTCTGATCTCCTGCTTTTGTTCCTCTGTCAAATCTGGTTTAGGACCTGCCTTTTTCCTCTGGTTGGAAGTGGTGTTGGGTTTTCTGTAGCCTGAAGCCTGTAACATAACAACAAGCCGACAGTTTAACTTTGTAAAGCTGAACATGAGACAAACATGAACTAGAATCACTATCTACACAGTTAATTGTAGATGGCTAGCTGTTGTTATACCCTAGCTGTAGATAAAATTATTCTAGTGGTAACTGGTCAGATTTAGCCAACACCTTTTATTCATAGCAGATTTAGCTTGATGCACTGTTTACAGCATTTATGAAGTGCATATACATTTCCATTAATAAAATATGTTAGCTACCTATTTAGCTAAATACCCTGTGGCTGGTCAAAATGTATGGATTGTTCGTTTTGGGCCCTGCTCAGTGGGCCCTGCTTAGCTAAAACTGAAGAGAGTGCATGGAGCACATGGGACATTTGAATTTTTATTTAACCTTTTATTTAATCAGGCAAGTCAGTTAAGAACAAAATTGTATTTACAATGACTGCCTACACCGGCCAAACCCGGACGACGCTGGGCCAATTGTGCTCCGCCCTATGGGACTCCCAATCACGACCAGTTGTGATACAGCCTGGAAATCAGCCACTGTAATCTTTGGGTGGGCCGTCTTAGCATTTTTTCAGGTCGCCTAAGTTCAAACGATGTAAATATACAGTACCAGTCAAAAGTTTAGACATACCTACTCATTTTTTCTTTATTTTTACTATTTTCTACATTGTAGAAAAATAGTGAAGACATAAAAACTATGAAATAACATATATGGAATTATGTAGTATTATGTAGTGTTAAACAAATCAAAATATATTTGAGATTTTTCAAAGTAGCCACCCTTTGCCTTGATGACATCTTTGCCTACTCTTGGCATTCTCTCAACCAGCTTCATCTGGGATGTTTTTCCAATAGTCTTGGAGTTCGCACCTATGCTGCGCACTTGTTGGCTGCTTTTCCCTCCCTCTGTGGTCCAACTTATCCCAAACTATCTCAATTAGGTTGAGGTCGGGTGATTGTGGAGGCCAGGTCATCTGATGCAGCCCTCCATCATCTCCTTGCTCAAATAGCCCTTACACAGCCTAGGTCATTGTCCTGTTGAAAAACTAATGATAGTCCTACTAAGCGCAAACCAGATGGGATGTCTTCACTATTATTCTACAATGTAGAGAATAGTACATATGATGAAAAACCCTGGAATGAGTAGGCGTGTCCAAACTTTTGACTGGTATTGTATATAATTAATTGTATACATTTTCGTGAGGGGAAAAACGCTTTAAGTGTAAACTTAAACAACTAAAACCAGATAACGTATGCAGAAAAGATAATGGATCTATATCTTTTTTATTATATAATCTTTGAGAACTAACAATTACCAAAAAAAAGCTAGACAGTCAGGGAGAATAGAACATTCCAAAACAATACATTTAGCAGTATTCATGTTTGTTATTATGTTTAAGCAAAGAACACGGCATTATCCATGGCAGAATACGTCATATTTCAGGAAATTTGCTTTAACAATGCAACGCTGTCTTTCAGCTGCATGGCAAAATGTGTAGCATTGCAGGAAATTAGCTTTAAAAAAAGCTCCATGGAGAAATTGGCTTTAAAATGCTACAATTTCTCTACGGAGCACCAAGATGGGGGGCCTCTAAAATGTAGCCACGCCGAATGCCGACCGCACACATTGCCACAGCCCCTAACACACCCACCACCTAAGCCCCTTTTGAATCCAGAAATAAACTTGGTAATATCAAGAAATTAATACCATGACCTAGCCCAAGTCAATGAAGCTAACTTAGTTACATAGAAAAGTTAAGCAAGCAGAAACATCGTAGCTGGGTCATTCCACCAATTAGGTGCCTTGTGAGTAGTGTAACTTTGTGAGAAAAAAAACGTTCACCTAATTTTAACATTGTCACAAAGAGCACATGTTCAACTTAATAAAAAACATATTTTCCCATCTCAGTAGGTTAAATAAAAAAAATACTATAGTAACAGGGTTGGCGATTTCCTCTTAAATCATCCATAAATCCCCTTCAGACAGGCGGAATGAAAGCTTGTTGTGTGAAACAGGGAGGGGGCAATAGCAGAGGTGCATAAAGATGACGGCCCCCCTGTACCTACAAGAAGTTCCCCATATTGTACATTGCTCTCAGTTATCCTGTTTTGTTTTTGTATGATCATTAGCAAAGTATACATGATCCCAATTTTAGCTTCAAGACGCAGGCAATTTGAAAAAACTGAAAAATGTATTGTGCTGATTTATTGGAACATTGAACCATATCGTGTGCCATAGTTTTAAAACTCAGTGGATAGAGCTTAAACAATTATGTCATATCTGAATTCTGCAATCCTTATGCACGTCTGCCATTGAATGCAAGCTCACCCCCCAAAATATTTGTGAAAACATTGACCAGCTCAGTTTTCCACCACGAAACACCAGAACATTTTTACAAAACAGTAGAACCACCTCACCTGCTTTTACACCATGATTTGACTATTAGATGTTCAATGTTTCTTGAGGAGAAATATTTAAAAGGGAATAGTTTCACCATATTAAAAGTAAAGTTCAGTTCATGTAGCTGGGTTGACCTCAAAATGAGGGACAGGTTTAAAAAAAAAAAATACAATTAATCACATTATATGAATAATAATCTTCAAAAATTACTCTGTCAAAGCAAAATAATACTTTACAACAATGGTGTAAACTTGGAGAAATGCTGGGGTTAAGAGTTAAAATCGTCCTTGAAGTCAGAGGATGGACAGAGTGACATATCAAGAAGCTGAATTTTGGTACTTCTTCAGCAAGTCTTTATTCAAACAGATGTATTGAATGTTCCATGTGGTCTATCATCATAATTAAAGGGCACTTAATTTAATAAGGAATTCAATATGTGCACAATTTCTAAATAAAATATCAAAGTGACGCAAAAGGTACTAATTTCGTGGAATGACCCAGTTAAACCCTGTGAATGTGATCTTGAAAAGTTACAGCTATATTCCAGCTACGTCAGCTAGCTAGACAGATGAATGTCTAGCTAACGTTAGTAACTTAGTGAAAGTATCTGTTTAATAAGATAGCTCGTTAGCTAGCTACAGTACCTAACGTTAGCTACCTTGAAATCCATCTAGCTAGCTCAACTGAAAAAAATATTAAACTAACTGACTAGAAAGCTATAGATATTAGTTAGTAAAGGAGAGTTACATACCATCTCGAAATATCGACCCTGGGACGAAAAAAAATGATTTATTGCAACTTGAATTCAACAAGGTAAAGCTAGAACAGTATCAGGCGGCAGGTAAACAAAGGTTGCCTGAAACTACAGTAGGAGAGTATTTTAAATGAAAAGGGAACAGTCCAATAGAAAATGAGTAAATCTTGAAGAAAACACGGAATGGCTTGCCTTGGCCAATAGTGGAGTAAGTGGGTGGAACATTAGCGCTGGCGCACGGTGCGTATGGTTATTTTCCTGTCTCCTAGCAACAAACGTGCAAACCGGTGCTTGTTTGCGCACGCGCTCATACATAACTGGAACAGCTTGTGAGCTGCCGCACACGAACAGCAAGTTGTTAGAAAACATTTCGTAGTCGTGCAATTAGTTGTGATTTGCAAATTAATATCATCTTCAATTTAATGTAAGTTTCCCTTCAATGTACATTATCTGATGTTTTAGGGCAACAGAACCCGATTTTCATGCGAATATTCTAAAATCCACATTAAAAACTACATTGGCATTTTCCCAACAGAGATGTTTATATCAAATCGACGTCTAATAACAGTCTGTGCGTGATGATGTGGTGCATATACTAATAACTTTTACGGTTCAATTCCCATCTACTGAATAAAAAAGTTAAACGGGTTTCCATTGTATTTTCAACTCCAAGAAGATGTTGCATTATATAGCGAATACGCTATTGTATCACGTGCCCTGTAGCCAACAGCTCACAGATAAAATACGGGTATCCATGATGAGAGAGAGATTACATTTATTTGTCAAACGGCAGCCAAGCATCGATCATCACCACATAAGACCCTTGATATTTATTGGAAAGGAGCACCAAGTTCATCACAGTGCAGTTTCACTACCCTGTGAAGTTCATCGTCATTGATTTAATCTAGCCTAATAAACTGCATGCTTTCCCGAGTCAAAGTGGGAAGACCAAACAATATCATCATGTGACTCCCAAGTTCACTTTCATATGATGGTTATTATATCAATATTTGCACATAAAGGCATTTCCGCCGACATTTCTTGCATAATTTATTTTAGACACAAAAAGATCCCACCTTGTCTAGTGTATTTTGTTTTCTCGACATTTGGAAAGTTTACCAACAAATGTACTGTTTCCATCAGGCCTGTCTTCAAATGTTTATCAGGCATGTACTTTACTTGCATAAAAAGTTTGGATGAAAACCTGTTTCATGATACTAATTCTTGGTATACAGTCTGAACAAATCTGCAAATCTTGGAAAGTTTCTTTACTAGCCAAACTATTTAATACAATTACATTTTAACTTACTCTACCGGTTATCTGTATGGTTGGTGCTTCAGCTGGTTGAATTAAGAGCCAAAATATCCACAGCAAAGTTCTATTTACCCAACTTTTTAGAGGTCTGGTACTGCCATTGAAGTTTCGATCACCTGGCACATGCGCAAAACCATGTAAACATCAGCAAGACTTCGGTTAGTATGCATGCATCATGCGCATGTACTTCCATCTTTTGCACGTGCCAAACACATCTTGATTGCCACACACAGTTACCCGCGTTCTAAAGTCGGGTTTAATAATACTTTCCTGTTGATATTTTGTCTAAAATATTGAACAGTTGAAGGACCAACCCCACGGCCAATCGGCAGAGTAAGTAAAACATTATTGTACTCAACATTCATGACAGACGAGAGATGTTTAGGGTTTTGTTCGATGTCAATGTGTGTGACTATGCTGTACATAATGGAAAGCATCGCCACATTCGGGACTAGCTAGCTACTAGACAACTACACTGCAGAACTAGCCACACCAAAAGGTATTCATTGCTGTACATCTCACTGTGTATTTTGACAGAATTAATTATCCTTCTGGTAAATAGTTTGGACAGCTGTTCTATTTCCCCCCAGAATTACCCTAACCTCAAATTCCAATCTTACTGGTATTACAGGAAATGGGAATTACTGTAATTAATCAGAGACTTCATAATGGACTGCAGCATCTCACAGGTTTGGCGGTTGTCACACATTCCTTTTTGGGCCCCAATAAAAAAAAAAGTTTTAAGACGGGAGAGTCCTCCTTGGTGTGTGCACATGTTTCAGTGTCACATTTATTTAATTAGGCAAGTCAGTTAAAAACAAATTCTTATTTACAATGACTGCCCTAACACGGACAGGCGCTGGGCCAATTGTGTGCCGCTCTATGGGACTCCCAATCACGGCCGGTTGTGATACAGCCTGGAATCGAACCAGGGTCTGTAGTGATACCTCTAGCACTGAGATGCAGTGCCTTAAACCGCTGCCCCACTCGGGAGCCCTATTCTGCTTTCTGCAGAGCAGTCTTCCCTTGTTCATCACATGAAAGAGCAGAGGTGGCAAGTTGTTCTCATTAATAGAGATCTCTGTGAAAAATACCGCCATCTTGGTTTCAATAATACAACTGACATCAGCCATATGACCGACAAGTTGGACTTGAACAGTCTCAGCAAAGAAATGATTGGCAAAACAAAGTTTTAACAACTCTGTTGAAAAACAATGTGAATCTAGTTTTGGTCAATGGTGAGGCAAGTGAAAGACTATCCCAGCACTGCTTTAGACACTGTATACCTATGGTTGACGGGTAAGTAAACAACAGGAAAAGATGGAGCCTCTGTCCCACAGGATTAACAAGGAAGAGCAGGAAACCCATACAGGTCTGATGTGCGTGAACTCATGGTGCTTGGACGACAATCAATTAGCAGCTGAAAGATTTGAATGGAGAATTATCTCTAGATGCTAATTTCTCAAGACTGCTATTGAGAGATGACGCCGAGGATGGTTTAATGTCCCAAGATATGAAGCACAGTGCTGGGAAAGTCTATGCCAATGTGACGTTGAAGTTGAAAGCAGGGAACAAAGCCCTGGATTTTGTCTTTCTTGTGTTGCAGACAGACAGAGATTATTACTGTTATAGATCCTAAACAAGTGGAAGGGCAATCAAATGTTATGGCGCTATGATGGTTTTTAATTGAACAGTTTTTTTTGTACTATAATTTTTTATATATTGAAAACAGTGTGAAATGCATATATGTTTTATTCTTTGAATTCAAATATGCTGAAATTGAAGTTTTTAGAGCTTGTTAGCAGGCCTGGCAGAATTTTACCACATGGTGGAGACAAAGGATATGAACATTGCACTCTGTCACTTCATGGTTTCTTTGTGTGTTGAGCTCAGTAAATGTTTTCATGATTATACCCATCCTAGAATTACATGTTGATCGTCTCACATCACACCTCATGCACATTTTATATGATACATTCCACCCAGAGCCAAAGTTACAGAACAAGCATAGAATGTGTGACATCATTTTATCAACCTCATTACTGACTACAAAGTGAGCATTATAGGCTATTGAGGTGATGCTCGCGGTATTCAACATGGAAGATTAAACACAGAGTCCAGTGTCGACCCTTTAACATCTTGCCACCAATGACATGTAACAGGCTACTTCAAAGATGAGCTCATCTTCTTAAACCCAATGAATAATGTACTGTTGAAGTGTCACTGAAAAAGGAAAATGTATTTTTTGTTGTCAGTGTTTACCTGAGTCTCGATTTGCTTCCTATGTGTCTCAACTTTGAACACTGCCTAAATCCCAGCCAACAGGGCATGGTTTCATGACTTGCTTGGTCCTGTTTGTCATAACAACATAGCAAGAGTTTGCAGAAAAGGACATTTCGTAGACAAAGTAAATGTCTCAGGTCTGACTAATCCAAAACCCTGCTAAAAAGGTTAAATAAATATCAAAATTTCTCACTAGGTCCCAGAAGCTGTCTTGTTTTTATTTAACAGTGAACTTAATTATGAACTAGAACTTACCATTTTTATTTCCATTGGTCATATTCTAACAGACTGTGATGGCTGTATTTTGGAATCCAAGCTATTTTAACTGTAGCATCACTCAGTGGTTGTGTTTCTGTGAATTGGTTGGTGTGTGATGATGACCAATGAAAACATGACAACTGAGAAGGAAATGGGTAAGACCAAACTAGTGACACATTTTGAAGGTCAAACTAGGGACACATTTAGAAGGTCAAACTAGACACTTTTTTTATTTTTTATTCTTATGTCTGCTCACAACCCAACTTATGTTTGAGGAGTGTCTGGAGGAATCCAAGGCCTAATACTTCGTCATGGCAAACAGAGTTAGACAGTGTACCTGGAATTAGATGAAAGCATTTGTATCTGAAGTACTGTCTGAAAATTATGTCCATGGCACACAAAGCCCACACAAGACCTACTGTTTCAACTCCGTATGATTCTAAAATTATCATCAGTCCGTGTGAGGATAGTCAAGTGAACAGGAAGTATTATTTTGTGCTGAGTCATTGTTGTCTGGCTGTGGTTACATTTTTCATTGATATGCATGCATCCAATTACCGTGATATTATCAACCATAATCTGAGTTTTAGATGTGTAAAGCTCTGTTCTTTCTAGTCTGTGTCCAGTGGTTACTTTGAAAACACACATTCATGTCTTTGACTCAGGTTAAAATTGATTAGACAAAATGTCTAAATGGCATACTTCATAGAAACAGCTTTTATGCAATTCCCGACTTAACGCAGAGTTTCTGTTTGAAGGGGCCATTCAAATAGTCAATTTACTTTTGTTAAATTAGACAAGCCCATTGTAATTTACTCTGTTGTACTTTCTGCTGCATTTTTGTTGTTGTTCTTCAATAACATAGCACAGAATCACTGATTCTGCTCAAAAGTTCTTCCAAGCTGTGGGGCTAAGCTGAAGCCTCTACTGGTCTCAGGTTGCACCAGCCCAGGGTCTTTTATGACGCAGGTCTGTCAGTAAGCCCAGTCTTTTCTCTGCTAGTGCTGTGCAGGGTTGGCTGGTTCAGTTACAACGTCAAAGTGGGCTTGTGCAAGTGTCGGTGTGTCTGTACTCGCATTGGAGGGCGCATGTTATCTGAGGCCCACAGGGGAAGCCTCTCCAGATTTCAGCTAGCTGCCCTGCTATAAACTTTTCAGAGTAGAGGAAGAAGACTATGGAGGGGGGAACACGCAAATCTCCATTCAAACTACTTTCGAATATCAACTCTTAGGCTTTCTTAAAGGAACGAGAAGAGGCCAGAGAGGGGTGGACCTTGCCATCGAGGATAACAAGCACCTTTCCAAGTGTTGTTCACGCTTCATTTCCTCTCGGCTTGGGAGTAGACGGCATGTTGCACCAGAGGGGGGGTTCTCGAACAAACTATCTGACCCTGGTGGTTAACTAAAATCAGGTTCTGTGAGGCTTGCTGGAGGAGGGAGGGAACAGCAGTTAGCGTGAGGCCACTGTAGGGCTGCTGCACTGCTAACACACAGCAGCAGCAGGGAAAAAGGGAAGAGATGGCCACAGGAGAAATCACCACTCTACCCGCCACACCTGAAGATGGAGGCAGTGGCGGCTTCCCTCCAGGAAACTTTAAGGAGCCCAAGAGGCTGTACTGTAAAAACGGTGGCTACTTCTTGAGGATAAACTCTAATGGAAGCGTGGATGGGATCCGAGAGAAGAACGACCCCCACAGTAAGTGGTTCCAGTCCATTGCATGGCAGACAAAGCTTCTTTATGCTTTGTAAGGGCGACAGTGAAGTAACTGGGAAATCATGGAGGACTAAAGTGAATTTAAATGCATGCGTTTATGGCTTCTCCAACATTCAAATAAGTTTGTCTAGTTCTTGTACATTAGCCTTTGCACGTGCTTTCATGAATGTGGTAAGTGTATATTTTGATCTCATTCAAGTCACCTGGGTGTGTAACACTGCCATACATTAAAAAGGCACTGCTATTATGTCACTTGTAATTGAAATGTCCAGAAATAAAATATAACTTTCGTGTGAAATGTGTATTAATACATAGACCAACTCTTGACTTCACATAAGTAAAGGCCATTGATTGATTGTAATTGAGGATCTAGGTTTGTGTTTTTAGCACTTCAGTATAATATATATTGGAGTGTTATTGATTAGCTTTAAATGTAACATGCAACAAGTAATATGTAAGGTTTGCCCTTGACATATTTAAACCACATCACTCACGATCTAGTTGTTTTTTTTCTTCAATGTATGTATCTCAGATTGCATCAGTAATTGGTAGGAGGAGAAGGGGCCCATGTCGAAGAGGGGGTTTTCATCACAGGAAGCACTGCTCAGTAGATCCTTGGGTGATAGGGGATGGGACATGGAACAGGTGCACTCAAACAGCTGTCCAAAATCACAAGCAATTAACTACTAAGAGACGAGACGACAGACATTAGTCATTTCAATTACTGCCCAAATATTGGCATCATGTGCTTTACAGTACCATTTATCTTTACTCAATAAGGCATATATTCTATAAGTGTATGTAATAACAAATACACGAAACTGGAAGAGAACCTCATTTTCTGTTATGACCATTCATTCAAGTAGAACACTGTTGACGTACCCATTTGCATTATCCATATGATTTAAAGCAAGGGATGATGAAATTAACCATGGCTGAAAGAGAAAGTTTCACTTCTAGATGAGATCACGAGACCTATTGCACAGATGTTTAGTAAACTTTCATGCTCCCTTGCACGTAACAACTACTAATTATGTATTTATTCAGAGAGGAATGGATCTTCATGACATTAGTCATTACACAAACCCTAAGTGCATACAGATGCCTCTGATACTATATATATTTATCACAAAAGTGAGTACACCCCTCACATTTTTGTAAATATTTGAGTATATCTTCGTGACAACACTGAAGAAATGACACTTTGCTACAATGTAATGAGTGTACAGCTTGTATAACAGTGTGAATTTGCTGTCCCCTCAAAATAACTCAACACACAGCCATTAATGTCTAAACCGCTGGCAACAAAAGTGAGTACACTACTAAGTGAAAATGTCCAAATTGGGCCCAAAGTGTCAATATTTTGTGTGGCCACCATCATTTTCCAGCACTGCCTTAACCCTCTTGGGCATGGAGTTCACCAGAGCTTCACAGGTTGCCACTGGAGTACTCTTCCACTCCTCCATGACGACATCACGGAGTGGTGGATGTTAGAGACCTTGCACTCCTCCACCTTCCATTTGAGGATGACCCACAGATGCTAAATAGGGTTTAGGTCTGGAGACATGCTTGGCCAGTCCATCACCTTTACCCTCAACTTCTTTAGCAAGGCAGTGGTCGTCTTGGAGGTGTGTTTGGGGTCGTTATCATGTTGGAATACTGCCCTGCGGCCCAGTCTCCGAAGGGAGGGGATCATGGTCTGCTTCAGTATGTCACAGTACATGTTGGCATTCATGGTTCCCTCAATGAACTGTAGCTCCCCAGTGCCGGCAGCACTCATGCAGCCCCAGACCATGACACTCCCACCACCATGCTTGACTGTAGGCAAGACACACTTGTCTTTGTACTCCTCACCTGGTTGCCGCCACACTCACTTGACACCATATACACTTATTTGGTTCAGCTTGGTCTCATCAGACCACAGGACATGGTTCCAGTAATCCATGTCCTTAGTCTGCTTGTCTTCAGCAAACTGTTTGCGGGCTTTCTTGTGCATCATCTTTAGAAGAGGCATCCTTCTGGGACGACAGCCATGCAGACCAATTTGATGCAGTGTACGGCGTATGGTCTGAGCACTGACGGGCTGACTCCCCACACCTTCAACCTCTGCAGCAATGCTGGCAGCACTCATACGTCTATTTCCCAAAGACAACCTCTGGATATGACGCTGAGCACGTGCACTCAACTTCTTTGGTCGACCATGGCGAGGCCTGTTCTGAGTGGAACCTGTCCAGTTAAACCGCTGCATGGTCTTGGCCACCGTGCTGCAGCTCAGTTTCAGGGTCTTGGCAATCTTCTTATAGCCCAGGCCAGCTTTATGTAGAGCAACAATTTAGTTTTTTTCAGATCCTCAGAGTTCTTTGCCATGAGGTGCCATATTGAACTTCCAGTGACCAGTCAGTATGAGGGAGTGTGAGAGCGATGACACCAAATTTAACACACCTGCTACCCATTCACACCTGAGACCTTGTAACACTAACGAGTCATGACACCGTGGAGGGAAAATGGATAATTGGGCCCAATTTGGACATTTTCACTTAGGGGTGTACTCACTTTTGTTGCCAGCGGTTTAGACAGCAAATTTACACTGTTAAACAAGCTGTACACTCAGTACTTTACATTGTAGCAAAGTGTCATTTCTTCAGTGTTGTCACATGAAAAGATATACTCAAATATTTTCAAAAATGTGAGGGGTGTACACACTTTTGTGATATACTGTATATACGTTTACAATGTACTGTCTTGCCATTTTGCCTTATCAGGCCAGTTTGATAGGAACTCATTTTGTTTTTTGAACTATGCTAAAAATATGTTGTTGAAATATGCTCCGTTGGCACAGCACATGTAGGCTTATCTGACTCTACAAAAAGTATTAGAATCTGGGTGCTTCTCTTCAACTAAATACTTGACTTTCAATAAACCATTACTGCAATATAAAAATATTGTTACATTGTTATTTCGTTTTTATATTTTGAGCACCTCCTCCCAGCTGCCCACTGCACTGAGGCTAGGTAACACAGTCACCACCAATAAATCCATGATAATCGAAAACTTCAAGTATTTCTCAACGGCTGGCCATGTCTCACTCCTGGCTACTCCAACCTCTGCCACCAGCTCCGCCCCCCTGCAGCTACTCGCCCAAGCATCCCCAGCTTCTCCTTTACCCAAATCCAGATAGATGTTCTGAAAGAGCTGCAAAACATGGACCCATACAAATCAGCTGGGCTTGACAATCTGGACCCTCTATTTCTGAAACTATCCGCCGCCATTGTCGCAACCCCTATTAACAGCCTGTTCAACCTCTCTTTCGTATCGTCTGAGATCCCCAAGGATTGGGAAGCTGCCGCGGTCATCCCCCTCTTCAAAGGGGAGACACCCTGGACCGAAACTGTTACAGACCTATATCCATCCTGCCCATCTAAGGTCTTCGAAAGCCAAGTCAACAAACAGATCACGGACCATCTCGAATCCCACCGTACCTTCTCCGCTGTGCAATCTGGTTTCCGAGCCGGTCATGGGTGCACCTCAGCCACGCTCAAAGTACTAAACGATATCATAACCGCCATCGATAAAAGACAGTACTGTGCAGCCATCTTCATCGACCTGGCCAAAGCTTTCGACTCTGTCAATCATATTCTTATCGGCAGACTCAGTAGCCTCGGTTTTTCTAATGACTGCCTTGCCTGGTTCACCAACTACTTTGCAGACAGAGTTCAGTGTGTCAAATCGGAGAGCATGTTGTCCGGTCCTCTGGCAGTCTCTATGGGGGTGCCACAGGGTTCAATTCTCGGGCCGACTCTTTTCTCTTTATATATCAATGATGTTGCTCTTGCTGCGAGCGTTTCCCTTATCCACCTCTACGCAGACGACACCATTCTGTATACTTCTGGCCCTTCCTTGGACATTGTGCTATCTAACCTCCAAACGAGCTTCAATGCCATACAACACTCCTTCCGTGGCCTCCAACTGCTCTTAAACGCTAGTAAAACCAAATGCATGCTTTTCAAACGTTCGCTGCCTGCACCCGCAGGCTCGACTAGCATCACCTAGAATACGTGGACATCTATAAGTACCTAGGTGTCTGGCTAGACTGTACTGTCCTTCCAGACTCATATCAAACATCTCCAATCTAAAATCAAATCTAGAGTCGGCTTTCTATTTCGCAACAAAGCCTTCTTCACTCACGCCGCCAAACTTACCCTAGTAAAACTGACTATCCTACCGATCCTCGACTTCTGCAATGTCATCTACAAAATATCTTCCAATACTCTACTCAGCAAACTGGATGCAGTTTATCACAGTGCCATCCGTTTTGTTACTAAAGCACCTTATACCACCCACCACTGCGACCTGTATGCTCTAGTCGGTTGGCCCTCGCTACATATGCGTCGCCAGACCCACTGACTCCAGGTCATCTACAAGTCCATGCTAAGTAAAGCTCCGCCTTATCTCAGTTCACTGGTCACGGTGGCAACACCCACCCGTAGCACGTGCTCCAGCAGGTGTATCTCACTGATCATCCCTAAAGCCAACACCTCATTTGGCCGCCTTTCCTTCCAGTTCTCTGCTGCCTGTGACTGGAACGAATTTCAAAAATCGCTGAAGTTGGAGACTTTATCTCCCTCACCAACTTTAAACATCTGCTATCTGAGCAGCTAACCGATCGCTGCAGCTGTACATAGTCTATCGGTAAATAGCCCACCCAGTTTACCTACCTCATCCCCATACTGTTTTTATTTATTTAATTTCTGCTCTTTTGCACACCAGTATCTCTACCCGCACATGACCATCTGATAATTTATCACTCCAGTGTTAATCTGATAAATTGTAATTATTCGCCTACCTCCTCATGCCTTTTGCACACAATGTATATAGACTCTCTCCTTTTTTTTTTTTTTTTCTTCCACTTTTTCTTCCACTGTGTTATTGACTTGTTTTATTGTTTACTCCATGTGTAACTCTGTGTTGTTGTCTGTTCACACTGCTATGCGTTTATCTTGGCCAGGTCGCAGTTGTAAATGAGAACTTGTTCTCAACTAGCCTACCTGGTTAAATAAAGGTGAAATAAAAAAATAATTAAAATCTTGCTTATTTGATATATGTTTGCTATATCTGTCTCTTTTCAACACCATTCATAACATATACTGAGTGTACCAAACATTAAGAACATCTTCCTAATATTGAGTTGCACCCCCCCCTTTTGCCCTCAGAACAGCCTCATTTTGTCAGCGCATGGACTCTACAAGGTGTCAAACGTTCCACAGGGATGCTGGCCTATGTTGACTCCAACGCTTCCCACAATTGTGTCAAGGTGGCTGGATGTCCTTTGGGAGGTGGAGTATTGTTAATACACACAGGAAATTGTTGAGCGTGAAAAACACAGTAGCGTTGCAGTTCTTGGCACAAACCGCTGCACCTGGCACGTACTACAATACCGCATTCAAAGGCACTTAAAAATGTTGTCTTGCCTATTCACCCTCTGAATGGCACACATACAATCTGTCTCAAGGCTTAAAAATACTTATTTAACCTGTATCCTCTCCTTCATCTACACTGATTGAAGTGGATTTAACAAGTGACATCAATAATGGATCATAGTTATCACCTGGTCAGTCTGTCATGGAAAAAGCAGGCGTTCTTAATGTTTTGTACACTCAGTGTATTACATCTATTCTATACTGAACAAAAAAATAAACGCAACATGTAAAGTGTTGGTCCCATGTTTCATAAACTGAAATAAAAGATCCCAGAAATGTTTCATATGCATAAAAAGCTTATTTCTCCCAAATTTTGTGCACAAATTTATGTATATCCCTGTTAGCAAGAATTTATCCTTTTCCAAGATAATCCATCCACCTGACAGGTGTGCCATATCAAGAAGTTGATTAAACAGCATGATCATTATACAGGTGCACCTTCTACTGGGGACAATGAAAGGCCACTCAAGACAATGGCACAGATGTTTTTCAAGTTTTCAGGGAGCGTGCAATTGGCATGCTGTCTGCAGGAACGTCCACCAGAGCTGTTGCCAGAGAATTGAATGTTACGTTCTCTACCATAAGCCGCCTCCAACGTCGTTTTAGAGAATTTAGCAGTATGTCCAACCGGCCTCATAACTGCAGACCACATGTAATTATGCCAGCCCAGGACCTCCACATCTGACTTCTTCATCTACGGGATTGTCTGAAACCAGCCACCCAGACAGCTGATAAAACGGAGGAGTAAAGCTCTTTTGTGGGGAAAAACTAATTCTAATTGGCAGGTCCTGGCTACCATGGCTGCGCCCTTGCCCAGTTGTGAAATCCATAGATGAAGGCCTAATGAATTTATTTCAATTGACTGATTGTTCAGTATAGAGTAAATGGAGTTTACTGTGACACTAAAACATTTTCCTCTCCTCAGTCAAGCTTCAACTCCAGGCGACCTCAGTGGGGGAGGTAGTGATCAAAGGGGTCTCAGCCAACCGTTATCTGGCCATGAATGGAGATGGAAGACTGTTTGGAACGGTGAGTGAGCCTCACCTTCCTTTGAGCAGCACCGTTCACAAGGAAACTCCATTCCATTTGCTTTGATATTGTCATGATCAACAGCTCATGCTTTACTATAACAGGGACAGTATCATGCCTAAGATAAAGGGTTTTAATTCAGTTATGCTGAAAGCAAATATTATGTTGTCATACTGTTACAGGTTTTGGTTTTTCTATTTGTGTTATGAGGTTGGTCTTTTAGCACATTAGCACATAGGATGCACCGATTGGTGTCACCTCACTAGTCAGTATGTGTTTCACCTGTGCTGGCCCAGGTGCTATTTAACAGTGGCTGGCTCAGTGCTCCAGTTGTCTTAAGAGATGTGGAGGGTTAACACCTTGTAGTTTACGCTTCTGATTTGATTTCTAGACAAACAATCCTTTATCTGATCTTCCCTGTTTTTGTTTTGCTCTACTTTTTGGTTTGCTTCCTGTCTTTAAGCTTGGTCTGTGTTTTATTGTTAGCCTGTTCTTGGGCAAATTTAGTGGGCACTCACTATCGGTCTTTAGGTTCCAGTTGTTGTTGCTAGTCAACTTTCAGTGGACACCCCCATGAGTGTCTTTTGTTTTAGTTTTTGTCAGTGACTCTGTTAGTTCTCTTTTCTGTTTGAGCAACAATTTTTGGTTTTCTTACTGGGGAACGTAACAAAATAGGGATTAGTCTGGAATTTGAACCCAGGACCTCTCGCACCCGAAGTGAGAATCATAGCCCTAGACACCCTGTGTCTGAGTAATTTAGAGATTGTCTTTTTGGCATACTTGTCTCCGGCGAAAAAAGGCGACATTGTTGCACTGCTTTTAGAATATCAGGGTTTATTCTCAATGTGCCAACTCAAAAGTGGTGGAAAAAGTACCCAATTGTCATACTTGAGTAAAAGTAAAGATACCTTTTTTTAATAGAAAATTCCTCAACTAAAAGTAAAAGTTACCTAGTAAAATACTACTTGAGTAAAAGTCTAAAAGTATTTGGTTTAAAATATACTTAAGGATCAAAAGTAAATGTAATTGCTAAAATATACTTAAGTATCAAAAATGTGATAATTTCAAATTCCTTATATTAAGCAAACCAGATGGTACCATTTTTTTGTTTTTTATTTACGATAGCCAGGGGCACACCAACACTTGTGTGTTTAGTGAGTCTGCCAGATCAGCAGCAGTAGGGATGACCAGGGATATTCTGTTGTGTGAATTGGACCATTTTCCTGTCCTGCTAAGCATTCAAAATGTAACAAGTACTTTTGGGTGTCAGGGAAAATGTATGGTGTAAAAGTACAATATTTTCTCTAGGAATGTGTGAAGTAAATGTAGTTGCCAGTCGAGTGAACCCTGAAATGAGAGAGAAACTCCGCAGTGAGGTACAGTATATTCTTGAGCAAGGCATTGCACAATATGGTAACAGTCTGTGGAGTTCGCCCTGTATATTAGTACCTATGGCGGATGGGTCCTGTGGTTTTGTTCTGATTTTCGGAAACTCCACGCCGTTACAAAGTTGGACTCGTACCCTTTGCTCAGGGTCGACGTGTGGACTGTGTTGGCGCTGCTAAGTACGTTAGCAAGTTGGATCTGCTAAAGGAATATTGGCAGGCCCCAGCACCTTCAGGATATTGAGCACCTTCAGGATATTGAGTCTAGTCAGGCGTTTCGCAGCTGCCAACCTGACAGTTATCCTGACAAAGAGCAAAATTGCCTGAGCAACAGTTAAATATCTCGGGAAGGTGGTGGGGCAAGGGAAAGTCCGACCGGTCCTGGTAAAAGTGGAGGCCATCAATAACTTCCCACTGATTCTTGGGAATGACTGGCTACGACCAGGCTTTTTGCAAGAACTTTGCCAAGGTTGTTGCGCCACTTACAAATTTGACCAGTTTTCTGTTGGAGCCCCGACTGTCAGGAGGCTTTTGAGAAGAAAAATACCCTTTTGGTCTCTAGCGCCGGTGCTATCTGCTTGCTCCGGATTTCCAGCGTCTGTCTTGTCTGTACACCGATGCCAGCGGTGTACTTTTCAACGAAATTGGCCTCATATCAAAAACACTACTAACGAGAAGGAGACGCTCGCTTTGGTACAGGCTCTTCAGCACTTTGAGGTTTATGTATCGGTCTCTGCACCTCTGGTGTATACCAATTATAACCCTCTCCTTTTCCAGCAAAAATGATTTATGTTTGTGTAGAATAACATTAATCGTCCAATCAATACAAAAACACAGAAATTGAAACAAACAATTCTGAAAATCAACCTGCAATATAGCATGCTGGGAAATATGATGATGGGCATGGTTTTGAGTGTTTTACTCTCACACTTAACTCGGCTTATTAAGACCAAGACTGGAGTTCTTTAACACCGCTGAGTCAACGAGTATTAATTTAACTTCTGAATCACTAGAAATGAAGAACTGAAAAAAACTAGGTAGGACTGGCCAATTTGCTGTTGGTTCACTCAGACTCTACTCCCTGCTCAATAAAATCACAAATATTAATGTGAAAGACCAGTTGATATCTTTGCCATGATTTCTATGTCAGTACTATATGTAAAATGCATTTGGAAAGTATTCAGACCCCTTTCCCCACATTTTGTTACGTTACAGCGTTATCCTAAAATTGATTCAATCGTTTTCCCCCTCATCAATCTACACACAATAATACATTGCTAAAGTAAAAACAGGTTTTTAGACATTTTTGCAGTTATAAACATGTATTTTTAGAATACTCAGTACTTTGTTGAAGCACCTTTAGCAGCGATTACAACCTTGAGTCTTCTTTGGTATGATGCTACAAGCTTGGCACACCTGTTTTTGGGGAGTTTCTCCCATTCTTCTCTGCAGATATTCTCAATTTCTGTGAGGTTGTATGGGGAGCGTTGCTTTACAGGTATTTTCAGGTCTATCCAGAGATGTTCAAGGACATTCAGAGACTTGTCCCGAAGATACTCCTGCATCGTCTTGGCTGTGTGCTTAGGGTCATTGTCCTGTTAGAAGGTGAACCTTCACCCCAGTTTAAGGTCCTGAGCACTCTGGAGCAGTTGCTCATCAATAATCTCTCTGTACTACTTTGCTCTGTTCATCTTTCCCTCGATCCTAACTAGTCTCCCAGTCCCTGCCACTGAAAAACACCCGCACAGCATGATGCTGCCACTACCATGATTCATCGTAGGGATGGTGCCAGGTTTCCTCCAGACGTGACACTTGGCATTCAGGCCAAACAGTTCAATCTTGGTTTCATCAGACTAGAGAATCTAGTTTCTCATGGTCTGAGAGTCCTTTTGGTGCCTTTTGGTAAACTCCAAGCGGGCTGTCATGTGCTTTTTACTGAGGAGTGGCTTCCGTCTGGCCACTCTACCATAAAGGCCTGATTGGTGGAGTGATGCAGAGATGGCTTTCTTCTGGAAGGTTCTCCCATCTCCACAGAGGAATTCTGGAACGCTGTCAGAGTGACCATCGGGTTCTTGGTCACCTCTCTGACCAAGGCACTTCTCCCCCGATTGCTTAGTTTGGCTGGGCGGCAAGCTCAATGTTGCAGACTTTTTTTGGTACCCTTCTCCAGATCTGTGCCTCGACGCAATCCTGTCTCCGAGCTCTACGGACAATTCCTTCGACATCATGGCTCGGTTTTTACTCTGACATGCACTGTCAACTCTGCAACCTTATATGGACCAATCATGTCCAATCAATTGAATTTACCACAGGTGGATTCCAATCAAGTTGTAGGAACATCTCAAGGATGATAAATGGGAATAGGAGCTCAATTTCGAGTCTCATAGTAAAGGGTCTTAATAATTAAAACAAACGTTTTAGAACACCTCATTCAAGGGTTTTTCTTTATTTTTGACTATTTCCTACATTGTAGAATAATAGTGAAGATATCAAAACTATGAAATAACACACATGGAATCATGTAGTAACCAAAAAAGTGTTAAAGCTGCTTTGACTGCTTTGTACACTCTTGGCATTCTCTCAACCAGCTTCACCTGGAATGCTTTTCCAACAGTCTTGAAGGAGTTCCCACATGCTGAGCACTTGTTGGCTGCTTTTCCTTCATTCTGCGTTCAGACTCATCCCAAACCATCTCAATTTGGTTGAGGTCGGGGGATTGTGGAGGCCAGATCATCTGATGCAGCACTCAATCACTCTCCTTCTTGGTAAAATAACCCTTACACAGCCTGGAGGTGTGTTGGGTCATTGTCCTGTTGAAAAACACGTGTTTGTCCCACTAAACCCAAACCAGATAGGATGGCGTATTGCTGCAGAATGCTGTGGTAGCCATGCTGGTTAAGTGTGCCTTGATTTCTAAATAAAGCACCCCCCATATCATAACACCACCTCCTCCATGCTTTACGGTGGGAAATACACATGCAGAGATCATTCGTTCACCTACATCGCATCTCAAAGACACTGCGGTTGGAACCAAAAATCTCCAATTTGGACTCCAGACCAAAGGACACATTTCCACCAGTCTATTGTCCATTGCTCGTATTCCTTGGGCCAAGCAAGTCTTGTCTTCTTATTGGTATCCTTTAGTCATGGCTTCTTTGCAGCAATTCGACCATGAAGGCCGGATTCACACAGTCAACTCTGAACAGTTGATGTTGAGAGGTGTCTGTTACTTGAACTCTGAAGCATTTATTTGGGCTGCAATTTCTGAGGCTGGTAACTCTAATGAACTTATCCTCTGCAGCAGAGGTAACTCTGGGTTTTCTATTCCTGTGGCGGTCCTCATGAGAGCCACTTTCATCATATTGCTTGATGGTTTTTGCAACTGCACTTGAAGAAACTTTTCAAGGTAAATTAAATTTGTCTGAAAGTAATGATGGACTGTCATTTCTCCTTGCTTATTTGAGCTGTTCTTGCCATAATATGGACTTGGTCTTTTACCAAATACGGCTATTTTCTGTATACCACCCCTACCTTGTCACAACACAACTGATAGGCTCAAATGCATTAAGAAGGAAATAAATTCCACAAATTAACTTTTAAGAAGGCACACCTGTTAATTGAAAAGCATTCCAGGTGACTACCTCATGAAGCTGGTTGAGAGAATGCCAAGAGTGTGCAAAGCTGTCATCAAAGCAATGGGTGGCTATTTGAAGAATATGTTTTGTTTAACATGATTTGAATGATTTGTTGGTTACTTTTTTGGTTACTACATGATTCCATGTGTTATTTCATAGTTTTGATGTCTACACTACTATTCTACCATGTAGAAAATAGTACAAATAAAGAAAACCCATTGAATGAGTAGGTGTTTTTAAACTTTTGACTGGTAGTGGACGTAAAGAAGGTATTTCTGTTTTTAATAAATGTAGAAAACAAAAAAAACACTTTGCTTTGTCATTATGGGGTATTGTGTGTCGATTGAGGAATTTTTATTTAATCCATTTTAGAATAAGGCTGTAATGTAACAAAATGTGGAAAAAGTGAATGGGGTCTGAATACTTTCCGAATGCACTGTATATAAAACAGTATGTGGACACCCCTTCAAATTAGTGCTATTTTAACCATACCTGTTGCTGACAGGTGTTTAAAATGGAGCACACAGCCATGTAAACTTCATAGACAAACATTGTCAGTAGAATGGCTTAACTGAAGAGCTCAGTGACTTTCAAAGTAGTACTGTCATAGGATGCCACCTTTCCAACAAGTCAGTTTGTCAAATTTCTGCCCTGGTCAACTGTAAGTGCTGTTATTGTGAAGTGGAAATGTCTAGGAGCAACAATGGCTCAGCCACGAAGTGGTAGGCCACACAAGCTCACAGAATGGGACTGCTGAGTGCTGAACCGCGTCCTCGGTTGCAACACTCACTACCGAGTTCCAAACTGCCTCTGGAAGCAACGTCAGCACAACAACTGTTCGTCGGGAGCTTTAGGAAATGGGTTTCCATGGCCGAGCAGCCGCTCACAAACCTAAGATCACCATGCTGGAGTGTTATAAAGCTCGCCACCATTGGACTCTGGAGCAGTGGAAACACGTCTCTGGAGTGATGAATCACACTTCACCATCTGGCAGTCCGACGGACTAATCTGGGTTTTGCGAATGCCAGGAGAACGCTACCTGCCCGAACGCATAGTCCCAATTGTAAAGTTTGGTGGAGGAGAAATAATGGTCTGGGTCTGTTTTTCATGGTTCAGGCTAGGCCCCTTAGTTCCATTGAAGAGAGATCTTAACACTACATTATTGACCCAATAACATTCTAAGACGATTCTGTGCTTCCAACTTTGTAACAACAGTTTGGGGAAGGCTCTTTCCTGTTTCAGCATGACAATGCACCCATGCACAAAGCGAGGTCCATACAGAAATGATTTGTCGGGATCGGTGTGGGAGAACTTGACTTGCCTGCACAGAGCCCTGACCTCAACCTCATCAAACACATTTGGGATGAATTGGAACGCCAACTGTGACCAGTCCTAATCTCCCAACATCACTAATGCTGTTGTGGCTGAATGGAAGCAAGTCTCAGCAGCAATGTTTCAACATTGAGTGGAAAGCCTTCCCAGAAGAGTGTAGGCTGTTATAGCAGGAAAGGTGGGACCAACTCTATATTAATGCCCATTATTTTTTTATGAGATGTTCGAGCAGGTACCACATACTTTTAGTCATCTAGTGTACATGCACAAATATTCCAATAATATAGGTACAGTTTCAAACATTCTCACACCTACCGTTTTAAATTTATCAGATTAGCTAAACTGCTGATGTTAAAATGTAAACACTGAGGTAAACACTAATACTCAGGCACTATTTAAAAGGGGGGAGGGAAACATCTTTCCTTCCAAATAATATTTATTGGCGTCTAAAGAATCATCAAATAACATTTTGTCTTCCCAAAATGGTTTTTAGGGTGAAAAAAGGCCCTAGGTAAAAGTCTGTCTTACAAAGAACCCTTGTTTTCCAAAAAGTGTTCTTCAGATAAAAATGCTTTTGGTAGAAAAACTTTTGGGACCCTTTTTTCAAGTGTTTGTTAGCAGTGAGCGGAGGTACAGTTGGGCAAAAAAAAGTATTTAGTCAGCCACCAATTGTGCAAGTTCTCCCACTTAAAAAGATGAGAGGCCTGTAATGTTAATCATAGGTACACTTCAACTATGACAGACAAAATGAGAAAAAAAATTGCAAATAAATTCATTAAAAATCCTACAATGTGATTTTCTGGATTTTTTTCTCATTTTGTCCGTCATAGTTGAAGTGTACCTATGATGAAAATTACAGGCCTCATCTTTTTAAGTGGGAGAACTTGCACAATTGGTGGCTGACTAAATACTTTTTTGCCCCACTGTACTTCTGGACTACTGTAGAAGTGTGAGCAGTGATGACTGACTTACGTGGTTTTGTGGTTCAGAGGGCTCCTCCACAGTGTATTTAAACCCCAGGAAGTGTTTCCTGTCACTTCCTAATGAGTAACCAGGCTAGCCGCTGGGCACTCACTGGTAGACACATTACAGGCACTGCACCATCACTGATGTGGTCAATCACTCAGAAGCTGCTCGCAGGGTGAGGGAAAGCTCCAGTTTAGTTGTAGCCTGCTGGAAGTAGGTTGCTATGTGTTTGGGATTGTATTATTTGTCCTTACTTAGCCACACTCACCAGTCTTATGTACAGGGTCACAAGCTGCTGTACAAGCATTGTTGTTTTCACCTCAAGTCTCTTTCCCCTAATAATAGATCTAATCCTGAGCAAAGTTTCCATGATATCACTGTCATATGTCACTGTTTGGATAGACTATATTCATACAATATATTTAGAAAATATTAGGTCATGGGGATTGATTTGAGTTAAAAATAAATTAATATAGTTACTGTTTCCCTAACCTCTGAATTGAACTTCCTATTGGGTTCTCCCATGCCTGTTGTAAGTGCCAGGAAATGCTTCCTTGTAGGGTTGGTTAAGGCCATAACAGTTCTCCTTTATAGGTAGCCATGGTTGAATGGAAAACAGGCCCCCTCTTGTTGGATAGGACATGGGCAGAGAATTCAGCTGGCAACATAGATTTGAGACAGATGTGATTGATGTCATCAGGTCTTCCACATTGTGGAAACAGTGTGAGTTTTCCCATTCATACTCATGTAATGAAAAAAACTATACAGGAAATATATTATTGAACACCGAATATGGATTTGTGCACTTGAAATTAAGTTACTTAAAAAATAAATTCACACCTCTTTGGCTTGGCAAAATTTCTGTTGAACTACTGAAGAATATCTTCATTAGTGTGTGACATTAAAAAGCAGTTGACTGTTCTGGAGTCTCCACTGAAACAATGGGGGTATTGAGGTCTGAGGTGTTTTACGGAGTAAATCAACGTCATTAAAATGTCAACATTACAAGCTTTTCCTCTTTCTCCACAGAGCATGTAAAAAGGAACTATATTAAATGCTGTCAACATTAAATGGCTTATTTTCATTAAATGTCATAAGGACCGAGACACAGCTTTGATTAAACATTTTGTTAACATTACAACTATTAGTATTTCCACGTTCCACCCCTGGTAGCTAGGACCTAGGACCTAAGTTATGTACATGACATGAAATGAGTTATTGTTTAATACTATGAATAAACATCATTGCCCAAAGCTTGGCACTGGTGGACATTCCCCATTGAACATGGCTTTTAATCCAGGAGTAGATTTATTAATCTGGGTCTGGGTAATCGGCCCATTGTGTTTCGTTTCATTGACATTCATCATTGGTTCAGTATACAATATGAAACTGGATCAAGCGTATCCACGAATAACACAACTGGACCAACAAGTGTATTAAATTAACCTCTAGATATGAAATTAATGTTTTTTCTTCGTTCTCTCCCTCTTCAGAGACGGACAACAGATGAATGCTACTTCATGGAGAGGTTGGAGAGTAACAACTACAACACCTACCGCTCTCGGAAGTACCCTGACATGTATGTGGCGCTGAAAAGGACTGGCCAGCACAAGTCAGGATCCAAAACTGGACCGGGCCAAAAAGCCATTCTCTTTCTCCCCATGTCAGCCAGACGCTGAGCTGAGCTCACCTTGTTTTACTAATCTTAAAACTCAGCCTGGCTGCAGTGCAAACAAACAAACAAGATATGAAAAAGACAGAGCTCACTCATCCTCAGTGACATCATCCCTGCAGTTGGGTTCTTCAATGGCAGGCATTTCAATCAATGGTGAATGTGCATAAAGTTGGTGGCCCCCATGTATTTACATTTTTTTTTGCTGTCCCTCCTTGTACTTACAAACACCTAATATGCTATGTTCGCCGTATTGTACTCTCCATTACTATTTTTTTTTTTTAAATATCGGCATTAGTACAGTATACACGATACCAATTCTAGCTCCAAGAAGGCGGCAATTTGAATAAACGAAAAAGTAGATTGTGCTGATTTATTGGTGCATTGAACCATGTCACGCACCGTAGTTTAAAAACTCTGGATAGTGCTCAAACAATGTCATATCTGAAGTCCTCCATCTTTATGCACCTTCGCCATTCAGCTATATAAATGTGAGTTTAACTAAGGCTGCTTCAAATATTGTATCGTACTTTGATAATCTGCTTATTTTTCTTCATTTAACAATTTTGAAATACATCATTTTAGACAAAAGTGAAATCCCTCTTAGTAGTTCTGGGCTTTAAAAAGTAGAGTTTCACTGCACGGCAGTTAAGGTTAGCTTTTATGCCCAGAACTTTACTTGATAAAACCTTCAAATAGAACATTGGGTTGGCAAAGCTAAATCAAGCACACCATTACACTAAACTCATTGCAAGACAAACAGTAGACCTAGTACACATTTTACCTCTCTATAAATTAGTTGTTTGATTTTAGAACTTAGTGGCCCTGAGGTTCTTCCCAAACAGAGTTGCCAATTTCTTCAAATTGTGTATTTTTATTTTTTTACAGACGAGGAACATCTTGTGATTTGTGCAAAATGTCCTTTACAGTGATCATCATCGGTACCATTTGCTACACCCTCCTTCCGTAGTAACAGTTTATAAAAACATATTCCAGTCTGCCATAAATATACACTTCCAATTATTATGGTAAAACACCATCCACACGCTAATATGACAAGCACTGACGTGCTAGTGCAATTAGCATCGTTGTGCTAGGCAAGGCCGGACCCTGTCCTCAGGCCTTGTGTTTTAGCACCTGCGGCAGCTCCCTGTGGTACAGCTGGTAGAACCTCCCTGAGTAGACAGCCGGCAGCTCCTCCATAGCCAGATCAATCTTGTCAAAGCCCTGGTTTAGGCCGTGAAGCAGGAGGCTGGCTAGGCGGCTAGTGATGGGTGTTGTGGCGCGTGTCTTGGCTAGCTCGGTTAGCTCCAGCCACTCGCAGCGCAGGCACTCCTGGGTGCAGAAGTTGATGTCATGAGTGAGAGGGCTGAGGCGGCAGATGATGTACATGTCGGACATACCAAAAGCACCCGGGTGGTTGTGCTGCTGCCGGATGCTCAGAAGGGACTTGAACTCAGAGCGGACTCCAGTCTCCTCAAAGACCTCTCGGACCGCAGTGGTGCCTTGAAGAGAATGAAAGAAAGGGGGGAAAAAAGATGAGGATACATGGATTTAATGTTTGTACTGTTCTTTAAAAAAAAGATCTTTGTCAAGAAAACTCCAGTACTGTACATCTATCGGACTGTATGATAATACTCACAGAATAACTGACATTTCTGTATCAACATTTTTGTATAATACGCATGCGAGTACAAAAATGGAACGTTAAGTCACGAAAATGAAATGGTTAAAAATAAAGGGAAATCAATGTATGTATTTTAGTCACATACGCTGCTTCAGAGGGTGGGTCTGTTTCAAAGCTGCTTCAAAATGTTAAACAAGTTGAACTTGTAACTAGTAAAAGTTTTATTTGAAGTAGTTGTTTTAAGTCAAATTGTTTAGATACTGTATATACTTGAGTGTAGCTCACGTGAAGGTCTGAGATGGCAGTTTCTCTGTGTATGGTATACCTTAATGTATTGTGTACAGTCAATTACAATACAGGATTATGAAGTTGTGGTTGCGTCACTCACCAACGTTTTCTCCTGGATCCGAGAGCCCTCCAGGGAACTTCCATGCATTTACTGTCTAAAATAAAATCACAACAATACATTTTGTATTAGGACTCAAATTTGGGCTGCATTCAAGTATTTTATTTTTGAAAGTGTACTTCAGCATTAATAAGTATTTTACAACTGTATGTGCATAGGGCCAAATCCAAACTTAAATCCACACTTTGGTAAAATGTATGCATTGATGTTCTAAGTTAGGCACTCGGATCTTCCCTATGAGTTTAATATTCATTTTGATGTGATTGTATGTTATTCTTGAAGAAAAAAAAATTGAAGCAATGAAGTTTGGTGTTTTCACCACTCTTTAAATATATTTAAAGACAGATCGCTGCTGGTTAAATTATGTAGTTGTTGAATACATTTATTGTAGTTTTTGATTAATTTTTAATTCAAAATATACTTTTGCTATTGAAAAACAATTGTTTTATTTTTGGAGCTACTTGTTTTACAACAATGTAAGAATAAACTTATCATTTAACAATATACACCATGTTTTGTGTGGTTTACCTAAATGTGCTCTGGCAATGTGGCTGTGATTCTATATATGGGTAATCTGATACAGTCTAGGCATTGAATTAATCTGGAGAGTGTGGTCACGAGCAGATAAGTAAAAAAAGAATAACAACAAATAGAACGAATAGCAAATAAGAACCATGACTAACTTGCACTCGTAATTCTTAAATCGCAAACAGCCAATGACTCCTGTTCTAAAAACATACATCAACCCATTACACATTACTTCATCAGATTTCAACACGACAAATTGTATCTTGTTTCAATCACAAATCACCTAGCTACAATGCAATTACCCAGCATCCCTTTCATTTACTGTCTTGGCACAGGCGTCAGTGATAATGAACCAGAGGGGTTCACTTTCAGGAAACACAACCCCAGAGCGGCTCTGGATGGGCTTAGCCTGCCAAACTTTGTTGATGGCCAAAGGCCAGACAGAGTGCAAGAGGCCCTCTTCCAGTAAATGACGAGGAGACAGGAGATAAAAAACACTCCTCTCACTTCCCAAACACTGACTGCTCGCTGCTGTTTCCTAAAAAAAACTAACACGCAAGACAATGTGCCCTAAGCACCACTCTTTATCTATTGTAGTGATTGGGAACACAGATAAATATTCAACCAACGAGTTGCCATTGAGTGATGTTTTGATACTTCCACACTGCAAATTGCTTTAGAAATACAGGGGAATTCTTTGCGACCACACTTTATTGTAATGTAGGAAATGTTGTGTGGCGTACTCGGCATGGGTTAAGAATGTTTGCTTGAGGTTGCATAACGTGAGGAGCTATGCTATGGTAGATAGTGCCGCAGCAGAAGTCAAGGTAAAGTCTGAGAGGAGAGTAATTCTCCCCATGGAGAGGGACAGACAGAGGGGCAGCAGATGCCAGGAAAACTGCCTAAATAAAGACATAACGAGAGCCATTCATAGCAGTGGGAAGGAAGGAAACAACTACTGCCATTCACCCCTGTGTCGATTGGGGATTATGAGAGTTCGATGAAGCACATTGACGTCCAGAAGTTGGACTGTGACTGAAAAGTTGTATTTTTCCATAATATATCTTACAATGGTTTAGCTTTGCTTCCCTAGATCTTTTAGATCACTAGAATGCAAGTCGATTTTTCTTCTGCAATGGTGAACTAAAACTTTTTTTGTTGCCTTATATGGACTTTTTAAAAGCAACTGAAGGTAATAAATAATTTCTGGTAGAAAACGGATTATGAAACATTTCATCTAGGGTCCAAATTTACAACAAAGTGTAAATAGGATATTTTTAGTCATAAAGTCAGTCTAGTCAGTCTTTGCGAGATAATTCGGAAAAAATGGGATACCGTAACAGTTTTCCTTGGGTTGGGTTTATTTAATCCTGCCCAAAGTAATAATCAATTTGGAGCGCAGCTGCACACGACCCAATCATAATGCCCACGGTCAATTTGGTTTGACATTCAATATCCCTATGGGGGCTAGTTAGGGACCATCAAGTAAATTACACAATGTACATGGGAAAATATTTTTAAATGTCAATAGCTCTAAATTTCAATGACATAAAAACATCAAACGCACTATAAATTGTAGAAATTCACATACAAATACTGAAAGCACTTAATGAGACAACTAAAAAGTGTGCAACATGAAAATATTGTCCCATTTACAAAGTGGATAGCCTATCTCTGGGGCTAGTTACAAAGTCAAACCAACAAAAGACCTGGTTAGACTGTTTCAAGTTATCTAGAAGGGTGAGTGACTAACTGTGTACTGTTTTGGCTGAGAGAATGTACAAATGATTGCCACATGTGAACATACACACAAGAGACACCCACATTAAACCACACACCCAAGACAACTCGTTTGGCTTCAGCCACGGCCGCTGCATTTCATCAGAGAAAGCTAAAAAAAAACGAGGCCAATCGGGAAGTTCAGTCCCCCTTTGATAAAATACAGAGAAGCAGTACAATACCTTGTTTTTGTCTTGAACGACGAGAACCTTTCCATTTGACTCATCAACGACTGCACCTTTTATAGACAAAATCAAATAAGTTACTAGCCAAGAAAATACAGACATAACAGCATGATAATGAAAGTGTTATTAAGCTAATTATTTAATCATTGCTGGTGTGTAAGCCAAAGAACTTTGAAGACAGCTTCCAGAAAACTGACTAGAAACCAGTTGGCATTGAGTTGAGCGGTAATTATTGGGTTTGAGAGAACATGAAAGGTTTCATTAAACTGACCCATGTGGAGTGAGCAGTGAGTGGCCTGGGGCCGGGCTTTAGCCATGCTGCCAGAGAGGCCACCACCACAACTCAAAAAACAATCGGAGACTTGAGAGAAATGTTGACTGTATTCTATGAGGCTACATTTTTAGCAATTTAGACAACAAAAAACCTGCAATGATCATGAAATGATTGTGCTTGCTGTGAATGTGTTATGCTGTGCCAACTCTCGCTCTAATTTGGCAAGGAGGACAATCCATTCCCCTATAGTGAGGTAGCACACCGATTAATTCTGGACCATCATAAACCACCGTGGCTTGCGATTACAGACTAAAAGGTCTCTTTTGTAAAAATCGATTTTCCTGATTAAATAAAAGGTGAGAAACAGTTTGTGTGACAAAGTTTTCCAAACATCTACTCTGAATTAAGATTCAAAGATGTCTGCAGAAAGAATGGGGTATCAGCTATGACATGCACCTTGAGTTTAAAAAAAATATATATTTTGGTTAATGAATTACAGTAAGTGAAGTGAATTAACACCCAGTAACAGAATGCAAGAGAATGGCATCATGGGTCTCTGATCTGTACTATACAGAAATGCATAATTATAAATGTCATTCTCTTCATGGTGATTTATCCTAAATAAACTGTCAACTGCGTTCATTTTCAGCAAACTTAACCCACTCTTCCACCAAGGCACCTGCAAGTTCCCAGACATTTCTGGGGGGAATGGCCCTAGCCCTCACCCTCCGATCCAACAGGTCCCAGATGTGCTCAATGGGATTGAGATCCGGGCTCTTCGCTGGCCATGGCAGAACACTGACATTCCTGTCTTGCATGAAATCTCGCACAGAACGAGCAGTATGGCTGGTGGCATTATCATGCTGGAGGGTCATGTCAGGATGAGCCTGCAGGAAGGCTACCACATGAGGGAGGAGGATGTCTTCCCTGTAACGCACAGCATTGAGATTGCCTGCAATGATAACAAGCTCAGCCCGATGATGCTGTGACACGCCGCCCCAGATCCTTCACCTCCAAATCGACCTCGCTCCAGAGTATAGGCCTCGGTGTAACGCTCATTACTTAGACGATAAACGCAAATCCGACCATCGTCCCTGGTGAGACAAATCCATGAATCGTCAGTGAGGAGCACTTTTTGCCAGTCCTGTCTGGTCCAGCGACGGTTGGTTTGTGCCCATAGGCGACGTTGTTGCCGGTGATGTCTGGTGAGGACCGGCCTTACAACAGGCCTACAAGGCCTCAGTCCAGCCTCTCTCAGCCTATTGCGGACAGTCTGAGCACTGATGGAGGGATTGTGCGTTCCTGGTGTAACTTGGGCAGTTGTTGTTGCCATCCTGTACCTGTCCCGCAGGTGTCATGTTCGGATGTACTGATCCTGTGCAGGTGTTGTTATATGTGGTCTGCCACTGCGAGGATGATCAGCTGTCCGTCCAGTCTCCCTGTAGCGCTGTCTTAAGCGTCTCACAGTACGGACATTGGTGTTTTTCAGTCAGTAGAAAGGCCTCTTTAGTGTCCTAAGTTTTCAAAACTGTGACCTTAATTGCCTAAGCTGTTAGTGTCTTAACAACAGAGAGTAGCAGCAGTGTAAAAAGGGGGGGGGGGGGGGGGGGGGGGGTTATGCAATGGTGCAGCTGTAGTAGAGTAGAGTTCACAGTAGAGTTCAATACAGTACACTACAGTAAGTTATACTGTACTGACCCTATATTTTACTTTTCTGTATTGTACTGTGCTGTCCAAAGTTATGAAATAGACGTCCAAGATTGGTTCAGATTTAGACTGACCAAATTGCAATGGTCTGTGAGGGGACTGGTTACAGTAAATGGAAAGAGGGGACTCATGGGTAGGTGTCAGTAAGAGCCAGAAGAGGTGACATAAACTGGAGAGAGCGGGGTAGGGGTTTCCAGACTGTTTTCACACTCTTGCTTTGACCACCAGACGACAGAAAGAAAACCGTTATGAGCTGAACATAACAGTATGCCAGTGGAAGGGAGGACTGTAACAACAGGGGACCAAACTGTGGTTTGTGACTACTATGATTTCCCATTGTAGCCAATTCAGTTGCAGTCATATTGTCACAGATTTTTTGGTAACTCTGTTGCCAATTATTTTATAAAGACTTCCTCATATGCACTCTCCTGTTCTATTGGTTTTAAACTTTAATTCATTGTCTAGCAGCCAAAGGCACTATCTTGTTCATATTAGCAACCCATGATAGTTGTTGCATAGATCTCCCCTTTACTACATTTCTAACCGATAATTCCATCTCTGTCCATGAATTTGCTCGCATGTGCAGTGTGCATTTTAGAACGGTGTTTCCTGCAAATTGCATTTTTGAACACTTGTGCATAGGCCTGCGCCGTATCCCTGGAGACTTTCATTCCTGTCCTGCAGCTCAGTTCAGAAGGACAACTGTGTATTTGATGTGTCTGGGTGGTTTAATACATTATCCACAGCATAATTATTAACTTGAACATGCTTGAAGAGATGTTCAATGTCTGATTTGTTATTGGTTACCCATCTACCATGTTACCCTTCTTTATGAGGCTTTCGAAAAGCTCCCTGGTCTTTGAATCTGTGCTTGAAATTCAATACTTGACCGAAGGACCTTACAGATGGAAAGGGGACAGAAGAAGGGTGTCATTCCAAAATCATGCCAACCCCTATTATTTCACACAGAGTGAGTCCATGTAACTTATGTGATTTGTTAAGCCACATTCTATTCCTGAACTAATTTAGGCTTGCCTAAACAAAGGGTCTGAATACTTATGCAAGGACTATATTTTAGTTATATATATTTTAAAGATAAATAAAAAAAATGAATATCTTAAAAATGTATCCCACTTTGACATTGAGTATTTTGTTGACCAAAATTACAATTAAATCCATTTTAATCCCACTTTGTAACACAACATTTTAAGAAATCCAAGGGGTCTGAATGCTATTGCAAGGCACTGTATGTGGGTTTTTGGTAAGAGAGTGACAATAGGCAATCATTTCTGCCAAAAACAAAATATAAAATGTTGATATTAGTTGGCAGGGGTCTTTACTTTGCTGTATTTCTAACACCTTTTAAGACTGTTAGTGCTAGATGCCCCTTTCCATCTCTTTGACCAGCAATCAAAGCCTTTGCTTGTATGTGTGCCTCACTTTCTCAAAAATATTAGCTTTCAATTTGACACCAAATTTGATGTGCTCCTACGAACTTCACAGTGCTTATGGGGCCTTTTACAAGGAATTAACAAGTACAGTCTATAGTGAAACAGAAAGGATGACTCAGCAATAGTTGTGGAATGTTTGCCATCCCATTCGGCCTAGTGGGAGCAGTCTTTTTTTGACAAATAAATCACTTTTTTCCCCAACAGGTTGTGACTAAGACAGCCAACTATTTGCTTCTGTTGACAGCTCCGGGGGGGAAGGAAATGGGCCCTTATTTTTCCGTCTGGCGTCTCACCAGGACACCATCCAGTCCTTGAATGAATTTCCCAGATGGGTGGCGAGGGATGGGTTGTCTAATCCTCAACTTGGCATTCCGTGTGGAAATTGATGTCATCCCCAGCCAACCACATCACAGGAGATTGCCCGGGTACCAGACTGAAAAGCCATCATTAGGTTAGCCTGTGGAGAGGAAAAGTTTCCTGGGTCCGTTCGTTAACTCGGGAATGAGGCAGCAGACCAAGTAATCAACAGAGGGGAATTGTGGGTCATGTAAAATTATTGGCTGCTGCAGTTGACAGCTTGGATATTGATATACTTTATGGGTGAGACTGTTCTTCCGAAAGGGTAGGTTGGTGTGGAGTCACTGCATGTCCTACGCCTACGATGAACAAGTGGTCTGACATACAGTTCCGACCAATTATATGGGCACCCTAGTACCTTTATTGAATAATTCCCCCATTTCTTCTCAAATATATATATATATTTTTTTAATTAAAAAAGCTTTTGGTCACTGCTGTGTTATTGGATTTTCAACACCAAAGAACCAATTTTATTTTGGTAAACTTAAGTTCACAATTTTAATTGAGAAAATAAAGACAAATGGCATGGACAAAATTATAGATACCCCCAGAGCAAGCACTTGGTTACACAGCTTTTGGCCAAGATAGCTGCAGACAAATGCTTCTTGTAGCCATCAATGAGCTTGCTGAACCTTTCTACTGGAGGTTTGTCCCACTTTTCATCAGCAAACTGCTTTAATTCTTCAATGTTTGTCGGGTGCCCTCCAACTGCTGTTCTCAGCTCTCTCCATAGGTTATGGATGTGATTCAGATGGGGACTCTTGACTGGTCACTCCAGAACAGTCCAGTATTTATTGTTGAATCTTTCCTGGGTGGTTTTTGATGTGGGTTTGAGGTCGTTGTCCTGCTGGATGACCCACAGCCTTCAAAGGAAACTGGGTTGAACATTGGACTCCAAAACACCAGATAATCTGCTGATATCATGATGCCTTGCACATACAGTGCCTTGCGAAAGTATTCGGCCCCCTTGAACTTTGCGACCTTTTGCCACATTTCAGGCTTCAAACATAAAGATATAAAACTGTATTTTTTTGTGAAGAATCAACAACAAGTGGGACACAATCATGAAGTGGAACGACATTTATTGGATATTTCAAACTTTTTTAACAAATCAAAAACTGAAAAATTGGGCGTGCAAAATTATTCAGCCCCCTTAAGTTAATACTTTGTAGCGCCACCTTTTGCTGCGATTACAGCTGTAAGTCGCTTGGGGTATGTCTCTATCAGTTTTGCACATCGAGAGACTGAAATTTTGTCCCATTCCTCCTTGCAAAACAGCTCGAGCTCAGTGAGGTTGGATGGAGAGCATTTGTGAACAGCAGTTTTCAGTTCTTTCCACAGATTCTCGATTGGATTCAGGTCTGGACTTTGACTTGGCCATTCTAACACCTGGATATGTTTATTTTTGAACCATTCCATTGTAGATTTTGCTTTATGTTTTGGATCATTGTCTTGTTGGAAGACAAATCTCCGTCCCAGTCTCAGGTCTTTTGCAGACTCCATCAGGTTTTCTTCCAGAATGGTCCTGTATTTGGCTCCATCCATCTTCCCATCAATTTTAACCATCTTCCCTGTCCCTGCTGAAGAAAAGCAGGCCCAAACCATGATGCTGCCACCACCATGTTTGACAGTGGGGATGGTGTGTTCAGCTGTGTTGCTTTTACGCCAAACATAACGTTTTGCATTGTTGCCAAAAAGTTCAATTTTGGTTTCATCTGACCAGAGCACATTCTTCCACGTTTGGTGTGTCTCCCAGGTGGCTTGTGGCAAACTTTAAACGACACTTTTTATGGATATCTTTAAGAAATGGCTTTCTTCTTGTCACTCTTCCATAAAGGCCAGATTTGTGCAATATACGACTGATTGTTGTCCTATGGACAGAGTCTCCCACCTCAGCTGTAGATCTCTGCAGTTCATCCAGAGTGATCATGGGCCTCTTGGCTGCATCTCTGATCAGTCTTCTCCTTGTATGAGCTGAAAGTTTAGAGGGACGGCCAGGTCTTGGTAGATTTGCAGTGGTCTGATACTCCTTCCATTTCAATATTATCGCTTGCACAGTGCTCCTTGTTGTTTAAAGCTTGGGAAATCTTTTTGTATCCAAATCCGGCTTTAAACTTCTTCACAACAGTATCTCGGACCTGCCTGGTGTGTTCCTTGTTCTTCATGATGCTCTCTGCGCTTTTAATGGACCTCTGAGACTATCACAGTGCAGGTGCATTCATACAGAGACTTGATTACACACAGGTGGATTGTATTTATCATCATTAGTCATTTAGGTCAACATTGAATCATTCAGAGATCCTCACTGAACTTCTGGAGAGAGTTTGCTGCACTGAAAGTAAAGGGGCTGAATAATTTTGCACGCCCAATTTTTCAGTTTTTGATTTGTTAAAAAAGTTTGAAATATCCAATAAATGTCGTTCCACTTCATGATTGTGTCCCACTTGTTGTTGATTCTTCACAAAAAAATACAGTTTTATATCTTTATGTTTGAAGCCTGAAATGTGGCAAAAGGTCGCAAAGTTCAAGGGGGACGAATACTTTCGCAAGGCACTGTATACACAGGCAGTTAGGAAAACTAAGGCTAGCTTTTTCAAACAGAAATTTGCATCCTGTAGCACAAACTCAAAACAGTTCTGGGACACTGTAAAGTCCATGGAGAACAAGAGCACCTCCTCCCTATAATTGAGAATTTCAATAAGCATTTTTCTACGGCTGGCCATGCTTTCCACTTGGCTACCCCTGCCCCGGTCAACAGCCCTGCACCTCCCACAGCAACTCGCCCAAGCCTCCCCATTTCTCCTTCACACAAATCCAGATGGCTGATGTTCTGAAAGAACTGCAAAACCTGGACCCCAACAAATCAGCCGGGCTATACAATCTGGACCCTCTCTAAAATGATCTGCCAAAATTTTTGCAATCCCTATTACTAGCCTGTTCAACCTCTCTTTAGTATCGTCTGAGATTCCCAAAGATTGGAAAGCTGTTGCAGTCATCCCCCTCTTCAAAGGGGGAGACACTCTAGACCCAAACTGCTACAGACATATCTATTCTACCCTGCCTCTAGACCCAAACTGCTACAGACCTATATCTATCCTACCCTGCCTCTAGACCCAAACTGCTACAGACCTATATCTATCCTACCCTGCCTCTAGACCCAAACTGTTACAGACCTATATCTATTCTACCCTGCCTCTAGACCCAAACTGCTACAGACCTATATCTATTCTACCCTGCCGTTCTAAAGTCTTCGAAAGCCAAGTTAACAAACAGATTACCGACCATTTCGAATCCCACCGTACCTTCTCCGCTATGCAATCTGGTTTCAGAGCTGGTCACGGGCGCACCTCAGCCACGCTCAAGGTTCTAAATGATATCATAACCGCCATCGATAAGAGACAATACTGTGCAACGGTATTCATCGACCTGGCCAAGGCTTTCGACTCTGTCAATCACCACACTCTTATCGGCAGACTCAACTGCCTTGGTTTCTCAAATGACTGCCTCGCCTGGTTTACCAACTACCTCTCTGATAGAGTTCAGTGTGTCAAATCGGGGGGCTGTTGTCTGGACCTCTGGCAGTCTCTATTGGGGTGCCACAGGGTTCAATTCTCAGGCCGACTCTCTTCTCTGTATACATCAATGATGTTGCACTTGCTGCTGGTGATTTGCTGATCCACCGTTACACAGACAACACCATTCTGTATACTTCTGGCCCTTCTTTGGACACCATGTTAAAGAACCTCCAGAATAGCTTCATTGCTATACAACTCTCCTTCCTTGGCCTCCAACTGCTCTTAAATGCAAGTAAAACTAAATACATGCTCTTCAACCGGTCGCTGCCTGCACCTGCCCGCCCGTCCAGCATCACTACTCTGGACGGTTCTGAGTTAGAATATGTGGACAACTACAAATATCTAGGTGTCTGGTTAGACTGTAAACTCTCCTTCCAGACTCACATTAAGCATCTCTAATCCAAAATTAAATGTAGAATCGGCTTCCTATTTCGCAACAAAGCATCATTCACTCATGCTGCCAAACATACCCTCGTAAAACTGACCATCCTACCGATCCTCGATTTTGGGGATGTCATTTACAAAATAACCTCCAACACTCTACTTAACAAACTGGATGCAGACAGTGCCTATCACAGTGCCATCCGTTTTGTCACCAAAGCCCCATATACTACCCACCACTGCGACCTGTACGCTCTCGTTGGATGGCCCTCGCGTCATACTCGTCGCCAAACCCACTGGCTCCAGGTCATCTACAAGTCTTTGCTAGGTAAAGCCCTGTCTTATCTCAGCTCACTGGTCACCATTGCAGCACCCACCCGTAGCACACGCTCCAGCAGGAATTTTTCACTGGTCACCCCCAAAGCCAATTCCTCCTTTGGCCGCCTTTCCTTCCAGTTCTCTGCTGCCAATTACTGGAACGAACTGCAAAAAAAAAAAAATAATCACTGAAGCTGGAGACTCATATCTCCCTCACTAACTTTAAGCACCAGCTGTCAGAGCAGCTCACAGATCACTGCACATAGCCCATCTGTAAATAGCCCATCCAACTACCTCATCCCCATACTGTATTTATTTATCTTGCTCCTTTGCACCCTAGTATCTCTACTTGCACATTCATCTTTTGCACATCTATCACTCCAGTGTTTAATTGCTATATTGTAATTACTCCCTTATCTTACCTCATTTGCACACACTGTATATAGACTTTTTCTACTGTATTATTGACTGTATGTTTGTTTATTCCATGTGTAACTCTGTGTTGTTGTATGTGTTGAACTGCTTTGCTTTGTCTTGGCCAGGTCGCAGTTGTAAATGAGAACTTGTTCTCAACTAGCCTACCTGGTTAAATAAAAGGTGAAATAAATAAATCAAATGTTCAAGGCCCCCAGTACCAGAGCTCTAAACCACTAGGCTGCCTGCCGCCCCAGAGCAGATGGTGGAGGTCACCCCTCAAACATTTAAAATTTAGAGCAGTTTGGTGCTGAAGAGTGGGCCAAATTGCCAGTAGAAAGTTACATGAATTCATGTAGCCCCATGAAATGAGTCTCAATAACTCAATGCATGCACACACTCCTATTGAATATGCATTCACCTGTATTGTGGATAGGCCTAGGCTACATCTTGATTTACACAGTTTATCAAGAGATTTACCATTCAAGTAAATTACTATTATTCTGTTACATAGTTAGATTGGTAGAAACAAAGTCAAATTGATTGTATGACTGTATAATTGATTCACTAATGCATACATGGCTGTCTCAGAAAATGTTTGAGGCAAAGCAATTCAAATGTAAGGATATTAAACTCAAAAGATTCCCAACGATTGACAAGAGCCGTAGCACTGCATCAAGTGCCATTGTGACTTTGGCTAATATGCCTTTTCTTTCACCGTGGTATCATTTTAGTATAGAGTATCGTGATGGTATCTCGTATTGTGTTAGTAAACCTGTACTCGGTATTGAAGTCCAAATTCTGGTATCATGAGAACACTAACACACAATAGGTGGATTTTCTCACAGTTCAATTGCTGTTTAAGTTAGCTAATGAAGGAAACAAAGTACTTAAGTAAAAATACTTTATAGTACTAAAGTTGTTTTTTGGGGGTTATTTGCACTTTACTATTTATATTTTTGACAACTGACTTCACCACATTCCTAAAGAAAATAATGTACTTTTTACTCCATATATTTTCCCTGACACCCAAAAGTACTCATTACATTTTGAATGCTTAGCAGGACAGGAAAATTGTCAAATTCATACACTTAATCAAGAGAACATCCCTGGTCATCCCTGCTGCCTCTGATCTGGCGGACTCACTAAAACACATGCTTCGTTTGTAAATTATATCTGAGTGTTGGAGTGTGCCCCTGGTCGATCCACAAGAAAATGGTGCCGTCTGGTTTGCTTAATATAAGGAATTTGAAATGATTTATGCTTGTACTTTGATCAAGTATATTTTAGCAATTACATGTACTTTTGATACTTAAGTATATTTAAAACCAAATACTTTTAGACTTTTACTCAAGTAGCATTTTACTGGGTGACTTTCATTTGAGTCATTTTCTATTAAAGGTATCTTTACTTTTACTCAAGTAAGACAATTGGATACTTCCCCCCCCCCCACTGGGAACCATGTGTGTTGTGTTGGTACAAATACTCTTTAGCAGTCCAAAAACTCTTCAATTTGTGGAAGAAATAAATGGTGAGTTATTCAAAGTCACTGTTGGAAACATGCCATCAGACCATGTGGACCAGGTTTTTGCCATCCTCCTTCCACAGACATGTTCTGACATGCTTGCATACACTTTTGGGGAGGAATAAAGTCAACAGCATGCCACCTGGTGGTTGACTGGTGGTGATTTAACTACCATCAAAAATGTTCTCTATCACAGATTTTGTTTGCAAGTTAAACACAAACTAGATTTGTAGTTTATCCAGTGACAGGTGGAAATAACTGATGGTTTGCCTTACCTGTATTTTTACACAAGTAAGGCATGAGTGTGTGTGCAGAAGGCTTCAAGAAACCTGAAGCAGACCTGACCCAGAGGTCTGAACCTAACACCTGATCCTGAGCAGTATGAATCTGTGATATAGGTCAGGGCAGTAGACCTGGGGTACCTGCCACTCCAATCTGATGAGTAGCAAACCCAGGCAGCCTGCTCTGCCCATCTCCCAGCCACAGAGCCAGAATGGCTTGGTCCTGTTTGGCATGATGGTAGGTGAAGCCATGAGCAGAAGCTGCTGCGGCACAGCGGCTCAAAGAGATGGGCACATGAAGCCAGACAGCCACCCGGCCCTCTGTCCTCCACTGAGCCAAAGAGTCTGAAAAGCAAACAAAACATCACAGTCAGAGGGTGTCAATGAGCATGTCTGACTAGATTCATCTTTCAATGTCCGTGTAGATTTATCAAAGTCTAATATTAATTAGAATGAATCTGAATCTAATATATATATTCAGAATTATTTGTATTAGTTTTTAACAAGTGCCATTGAATCATTGATTGTTTCCCTACTGCTGTTACTGTGCATCATCACTTATTAACCAGGATATCTGTCTGCCCTCTTTGGCCCTCAAACTAGCTGGGCTATAAGGCAATATGCATTGTTTTATGCATTTTCAAGGTTCTTGCATGTCATGCATGTTTGCTTCTTTTCTGTCCAAGTCAAGAAGGTGCCTGCATGCAACACCATACAGTCGTGTCCATCTATCTATCCATACTAACCTCGTAGTAGACTACTAAATACTCCTTCGCTGATATTCGACGGGAAATCACTGTCACCGAGGTTCACTGTCACTCCGCCGAATCTGTCCACTTTCCCAGTCAAAACATGGACATTTGTCCCATGCTCATTCTGTAGTTGAAACAGGCTTGCTGAGCATGTGAATGCTCGAACAGCCCTCATTGACCCTGTATGTGCGTATGCGAGGCGCGTTTGATTTGAAAGCGCGTTTCTTACAAGAGGTAATAGTTTGCGAGTAAGCGTTGCCATGTTACCAAAGCCTTTAAATATATTTAGATGAAAACGCGTCCGTGAAATATGAATTTACTCGCCGGTTACATAAAAGTCAACACTCTGAAGTTGCATAAACACCGTAATACACTTGTACTTCGATTTTATTTGGACATATTTGCTACATGCTGTGTTATTGTAAGTTGCTAACAACTAAAAGCATATCATACAAAGCTATATAATAATATAGCTATATATAATTTTCTAAATATTATTTCAATACATCGTCCGTTTTTGCGCAAAATTGTAAACAGAGTGGCAAAGTAGCATTTACTACGTCATTTAACTACACGCTTTACGGTAAAAGAGGAGGAACTGAACTTTAACCAGGAAGTATATATTAGCGGATTCACCCATGCTTGTGATCAAAGTTATGTTATACATGTAGCTATGCTATTGCAAAATTGAATTAGAGAAATGTCTTCAAAGAAAAACAAAAGTAAAGTTAGGAGAGTCATTGAAGGTGACAACTCAAGCGGACTGAGAGATGGCTCCAGTGACTCAACTAGCTTGCAAAGCTCGGGGCACGAGGGGGGAGGCAGCAAGAATCCCAACTCGTTCACTGTCATTGAATTCATTGAGAAAGGTAGCCAGCTACTGTATCTTGTTAGCTAGTTTTGCTGCACTTATGATACTATCATGATAACATGTCTGAATACAATGGAAATGTCATTTACCATGTAGATTGTTCACCAATGAACAGAGCTCTAGCACTGCGCATGCACTTAACAGTTACCTGATTAATGTATGGTGTAGCTCAGGGCTCGCCAACCCTATTCCTGGAGCGCTAGGTTTTCCCTCCAACCCAAATCTAGCGCCCCAAATTCTAATAATTAGCTGGTTTATAAACAGAATCAGGTTAGTTACAACTGGGATTTAAACGAAAGCCCACAGGAGGGTAGTGCTCCAGGAACAAGGTTAGAGGGCCCTGGTGTAGCTTGATACACAGACCAATCTTTTGGTTAAGTTGCATATGGGTACACAAAGCCCAATAATGGACTAAAGGAGCCTAACGTTACTCCTAACTGTCCAAGGACCATACCTGTTCCGTTTGAAGGCGAATTGGCTCTGAAAGCCAAATACTCAATCTAAACTAAAATCGTTTCTTACCTGTGGTATGTTCTAGAAATATAAATCCCTCTACTTTCATATCAGGTCAAAAATATTTTAACAAATGGAAAATACACACTTTTATAAGGTAGCACCTTATTTGAGGAGGATGGGCTTGTGGTAATGGCTGGAACAGAGTTAGGGGAATGATATCAATGTGTTTGATGCCATTCAATTTGCTCCGTTCTGGCCATTATTATGAGCACCCTCAGCAGACTCCTGTGCAGGACACTGTTTTAACCGATTTAAACACAGTTGTAGCCAACAATATTCTTCAGTGACATCAAGTTTGTGTTGTCCGTTTTCCCATTTACACACGTGTTAGGAGACACAGATAGTTATATAATTAGCATAGGTAGTCAACATTATTTTCTGTAAACACGCACTGTAACTCGGAGATATGGCCGTGTGGGAACACAAACCGTTTAACGGTGTGCATCAATTGAATATTTTGTTTAAAAAAAAAAGATTTCTCACTCATATGAAAGATAAGGTCCTTATGCTTCCGAAACCATACCGCAGGTGATGCGTGTTAATGTTCAGACTGAGCGTCGTGGTGCTTAACAAAAGACGCCTTCATCTAATGATTTATGTGTAATGTGGTGGAACTAAGAGTCATGATCACACGGCCTTTGCCATGCGTGTTACCCTCTTACTGTCTTACATGTCATCCCCATGTCAACATTTGTATACAGCGGATGATAAGCTTTCCAAAAGATGCAGAGCATTCCTTGTCCAGCTGAGCATAAATGCAATGAAGTCTGGTAACATTTGCATTGGAAGACCTGTCCTATTGTCGAGCAATACTGGGCAACAAGAGGTATGTCAACAGTGTGTTCATCAACGTAATAGGTATATTGTATATGTGCATGTACTTATTGACTATGAATCGAACAACGGGGAGACAATATCAGCAGTTGACCCAGAAACAGTCAATCTTGAATAATATTACACTAACCCAAATGCTGTCGAATAATTCCCAGGCCAAGTTTATATGCTGATTATTTTTTTTCCAGGTGTGTCTGGCCTGGCCGGCAGCGTCTTTCCCTGGCGGTAAAGTTGGCCTACTGAAAAGTACTCAGAACAGCCTGAAAGTGAAGCCTGGGGATGGAGTTACTGTTCATCCCCTGACAGGACCTGTGCTACAGGCAGAAGAGGTGCTTCTCTCCACCAGGTAAAGCAGTAGAGCTAAAGCTACTTGTGAATCCATAAATATGATGAACAATGATGTATTTGTCTGCCATTGCTGTCGTATTCCCCTTGGGTCTTTAGAGGTGTTGGTACATTGGGAGGAAGGACAACTTCACGACAGGAAATATTTGTTTTTGATACTCCCATTAAGTCAAATATGTCTGAATCCTGCTTACAAAAGGCACATACACCCATGGCAGCACAAAGTAGGCCAGTTTCCTTGCTGTCAGGTGATGATGTTTTATACTATAGGTTAATGTCGCCATCTGCTGTTGAGGCACGTGCAACAACAGTTTTATAGTCAATTCAGTGATGAGTCAGAAATTCCTTCACAGTTATGTTAATTGCATGATGAATATTACATTTTGTCTTTTGCTTTTCATTTATCAATGCAGACTAAAGGATGATGCGCTCAATTCGGAGGAATTCAGTAACTTCTTCCTCCGATCTTTGGGTAAGCCAGTTTATTTTTCATGGGGCTGCTGCAGGGTAGCCTATTGGTTAGAGCGTTGGACTAGTAACCGGAAGGTTGCAAGTTCAAATCCCCGAGCTGACAAGGTGCAAATCTGTCGTTCTGCCCCTGAACAGGCAGTTAATCCACTGTTCCCAGGCCGTTATTGAAAATAAGAATTTGTTCTTAACTGACTTGCCTAGTTAAATAAAGGTAAAATAAAAAAATATAGGAGGGATATGCAACTTTTCAATGTAAAACTTTGCATTGCATTACCTTAATAGTAAGTGTCCAAATGGTTATATTTTAGATGGAAAGATCCCACTCCCTGGAAACTCCCTATCCCTGACGTACTTTGGGCGAGCGTGCAGTCTGCGGGTGGAGCAGGTGAAAGGGGTGGACGGCCTCTCCCTAGAGAGACCCCCGCCTTCCCCGGGACTGGAGCCTGACCCGGAGGACACCTCTCTGATGAGCTCCGCACTGCGCTTTACCTCCGACCTGGGCTCCACCTCCATGGACCTGTCTCTGCAGCTCAGCTTCCTGACCATAGAGGAGCAGGCCGGGGATCCGGGGGAGCCTGGTCCTGCAGCCAGTACCCCCTGCAGGCCCTTTTGTGTGCCATGTGTCCCCCCAACTCCCCCCTGCAACCCACAGACTTCCACTGAGCCCAAGGAGGGCAGCCTCAGTCTGGAGATGGATAGGAGTGCCCTCAGCCCAGAGCAGACCAACACAGACAAACACTTGACTACTCCCCCTGGTGGAGCTCTGAGCACTGACACCTTCTACTGCCTCTCCTTTTCCACTAAAGTGAAGTTCAGAGACAGATACAAAGAGGCTCAAGAGGAGCAGATGGAGGATACAGCAGCCCAGAGGTCAAAGGTCACATATAGTATGATTGGGGGCCTCAGCAGCCAGTTGAACGTCATCCGAGAGACCATTGAACTGCCTCTCAAACACCCAGAGCTCTTCTCCAATTACGGTACGCAGATATGTTATTCATTTCAAGGTGGCACTCTGTACCGAGTTGAATTGGAAAATTCTTAATTAAAAACAATTTGCTGTAGCTCAAATTCATGAAAACTCAACTCTGATTTTATGCATTTTTGTGCTTTTGATGATACAGGAATCACACCTCCTAGGGGAGTTCTCCTTTATGGCCCCCCAGGAACAGGAAAGACTATGATTGGACGAGCCATAGCCAATGAGGTCGGTGCACACATGACTGTAATCAACGGTCCAGAAATCATGAGCAAGTATGGTCACATTATTCCTACCTAATGAAATGTGGTTGGGTACCAAGTATAAGTTCAATATCATATATTGAGGGTTAGTGATGCTCATACAGCCAAACCAAATTACCTTTGTTTAATTTTGTGTTCAACCTGTCTTTACAGGTTTTATGGAGAAACAGAGGCCAGACTGAGACAGATATTCACAGAAGCCTCTCAAAGGTAAATAATGAAAACAAGTGTCCCGTATTTGTGCCCTTTTTCTATGTGTTTTTCTAAATCCTATCATCAACATACATTTCACTACACAAAAAGTAGAGTATTCTAAGAAGTGTTCAACAACTAAGGCTTTGCATTGTTTACACAGGCAACCTGCAATCATTTTCATCGATGAGTTGGATGCGCTGTGTCCCAAGCGAGAGGGGGCTCAGAACGAGGTGGAGAAGCGCGTTGTGGCCTCCCTCCTCACTCTCATGGATGGGATTGGTTCAGTGAGTGCAATTACAGAGTATACACACAATCTCGACAGTGATACTTTTATTTTATAAACACATTAACCTTGGAAGTGCAGACTGACATCCAACACATCCCGCTCTCTCCTGGACATCCTTCAGACATTCTCTCTCTGTCTGTATCTCCTGAGTGTCTGCTGAATCTTGAGTGTTCTGTCAGCGAATCAGGCTAATGAGAAAAAGAGAGCTCAGGCCTACGATCAGAGATGGCTCGACAGCCGCCCTCCTCCCCCTTAGAGAACACAGGGAGCCTGGGAAACCCATCACCGCCGGTCTCCATGACGTGCCAAATTAGCATCACGTTATCGCCAAGTACATCTTCATCTCCCCAGCCCAGCTCCATGGTGCAGATGGTGCACTGAAGCAGCTGCTCTCCCTCCTGCTGTCTGTTTTCCAGACCAATGCTAAGGCTTGTTGTATAATCCAACCACCATGGGCCTGCTGCTGTGGAATGTGGAGAAAGCACTTCCTGCACCCACACGGAATTCCTCTCTCACTGTAATTTATTTGTGTTTTGGCCCCCCTGATAGCCCTGTGGTATTGGAGGGAGGTCAGTGGGGAAGGTGGAAATGGAATCATTTTTCCTCTCTCAGCCGGACCACCCTCGGAAAACACAGCAGCGTGTAAACTAGCCAGGGACGTTCATTTTCGCATATAGCACAAGGAGCTCTGTTAAAGTGTAAATGTTGCATTGCCAGAGAATGCCTGATGGTTTCAGAAGATGTAAACTAGTAAGTTATTAAGCCTTAGACACATTTACAGTCTGAAAATGTTGTTCATGTTTGATGAACCTTTAGTGCCGGTGTCATCGGTTAGGGCTATGATTAATGATTTATTACACCTACTGTTCCAATCCCTCTCTTACATTCAAACGCCTCGTTTATTGATTATCAATCTATATTATTATTTATTCCCTGACCTGGTTTGTCTCTTCCTCCAGGAGGGCCACTCAGGCCAACTGCTGGTCCTAGGGGCCACCAACCGGCCCCACGCCCTGGACCCGGCCCTCCGCCGGCCCGGACGCTTCGACAAGGAACTGGAGGTGGGTAATTCAGCTTAGCCAGAGTGAAGAGGTTATGCAGGGGTCAAAGTTCTCAGTCACTGCGACATATTTCTGTCATATGGATTCTGGTGAGGTTGTTTTTGAGATCATTGTAGAATCACTACGAGAGCGTAATATTCCTCTCGAGGCGCATTCAAGTTGGGAGAGCCAAGCATGTATTCTGACAAGCAGTCAATGCACAACAATTCTTAATGCAATCGCGGGGGAAACACTTTTAAACAGTTTTGGCAAATGTATTTTGAAATAAGTTTTGGCCTCTGTTAAAAAAGAGGGGGATCCCAGTTTTCCATTGATACCATGTTTATTTCTCTACTCCTTCAATTGCACACGTGGCATCGTTTTACAAATGCAGTTTTGTGCAGCTGCACAACAGAGCTCTTAAAGGGGCAATGACTTACTTTGCAATAGAAACAAAAAAAAGTATATATTATTTTAGTAAATAATAACAATCAGGATGTTGTGTCCAATGGGGTAAATGCAGATGGAAAAACCCCATGCTTCAGCCCATGTATTTATATCTACAGTTAGGCTACAGGTGATAATGCTTATTGCTAAATAGCACATCTGATAATATAGACCATGCATAGGCTAGGCTATATGCATGGTCCAATATGTTATTGTGTCCATTTCTGGAGGTGGAAGTTATATTTTAGATGGTATCAGCATGATTTTATTTTCATACATTTTGGAGTAGAAGTTTTCATTCACCAGAATTGAACTTCTCCATCCTTCTACGTAAAAATATTCCCGGGGAGGACCCTGCACCCCCTAAGCACGGGGACTGGAATTGGTCAAACTCGCAGCTTAATACATGTACAAAATGATCCTCTTTCCGTAAAAGCTTGATGGTCATGACTTTCTTACATGAAATGGGAGGTTAACTTGGCCTCTGAAAGCAGAATCCGCTTCATCAGTAGTCTGACACCATTGAAGCATCTGTTGACAGAGAAACCCAACCTCCATTTTTGTTACTACGCAAGCTGGCTGTTAGTGGTCGTAATTGCTCTTGCTTAACAACACTTCCTTGTATTTCAATCAGGATTAGCTAGCCGATGCACTATAAACTCGCTAAACTAATGTACGGTTACAGGTGGGCGTACCAAGCGCGGCGGAGCGTGCGGACATCCTACGGAAGCTGCTGACCTCTGTGCCCTGTAGGCTGACCCCCGACGAGGTAACCCAGCTAGCGGACGGCGCTCATGGATATGTCGGGGCAGACCTGGCCGCCGTCTGCAAGGAGGCAGGCAAGTAACGCTAGGCTAACCGCAAGCAAAGGCTATGTGATGTTTCTGTATGCTTGGCCCAATCCAGGAGCAACGGCCTAGCCCACTATAGCCAATGGGAGGCCTAAGAATTGAGGTGAGGGATTGGTATATGATACCGTTTATTCGTTATACTAATGTCCACCAATGTAGCTATCACCATTTAGCTGGTTACGCTATGAAAAAGCCATTTTTCTCACCACCGTATTGTAGCTTCTCATTATCTGAAACTGAGTGGCTCACCACACCAACCCTCTGAGACTCTCCTGACCTAAGGATGTGGGCTTTTACTTTGGCTTGTGGATCCCATTGAGAAAACTCTTTTTAAAGTAAAAAACAAACTTGTTGTGAAATTCCTCATAGCCCACATAGCTTTAACCCTGCAACCCAATCCCCCTAGCCGGTAAACAGTGTCAGGATAACAGGATGTTGGGGTGATTCTGTGGCCGACGGTTAAGAGGCCCTGTTGTGTGTGTGTTATTGTGTGTGTGTGTGTGTGTGTGGTGTGTGTGTGACCCTCAGAGCCTCTTGGGTGGTCTCGGGGACGTGGCGTATTGCATTTCCAGTTGAGGAGGGCTACTACTTCGGCTCACGGAAGCGCTCTGGTGAAGAGAGTGATTTACTGTCCGCAGAGGCCAGACGTGACTGGCAGTGTTTTCAGAGAAATCCCCTGGAGGGAAGATTCCCCCCCTCTCTCTCCGATGCTGAAACCCAAAGCACTAGACAAACACAGAACCTCACATGTGCACCACAGGAAAAACTAACTGTCTCCAGAGAAGATTGGATCTCTCTATCCGACCGTATCAAGGTTATCAATGCTATGGATCCATACATAATGGTAGTTCAGATACAGTATCGGTCACATAAACCCATTTCAACCCATTCCACATTTTTCTCCAGTGTCCACTCTGTGTGTGTGTGTGTGTGTGTGTTTTTATGTTTGAGTTAAGGGACAGTCAACTCTAATAGACCCTGTCCAGCACCACAAGGTTGATGTGTGTTTTTTCCTCTGTTGCCGTCTGCGACAACAACATACGGTCATGAAAACTTCTCAAGGAACCCCAGTTGTTTCCCCCAATTCCCAGTCCTCTTCAGGTAACAATGACCTGCGAGGGGGAACGTGGCTCGCTGCATCGTCTCTTCCTGTAAATAGAAGGGCAGTGAGGGTGTCATGCACACGAACGGATCGACCCCACGACCAGCTTCCCCCACCCCCCGCTTTTCCCTTCTCACCCCAGGACAGGGTCAGGGGCTTCTGACATCCTTCCCCCAGTCCCCAGCAGTACAATGGTGCCCTGCTTGCTGTAGGCTAGACCAGACCCGGCTGCAGAAGGCTATTTGTAGCTTATCCTGGTCTCTCTCTCTCTCTGTCTCTCTCGCTCTCCCTCTTTTTCCTTTTTTAAAATTCTTTCTTTTTCTCACCTGAGACGGACACTCTGTAGACAAAGGGAAAGATGACAAGGCCAAGACGGACGTCTGCACATTTGTGTGCTTCTGTGTTAGGTTAGCAAGAAAAGCAGATGTGAATAGGGAAGTGAGTTATTTTTGTGTGCATCGAGTTTAATATGTTTTTGTCTAATTTAACGCGGCAATCAGCAGTTGCTACATCAATTCTGATATGTCCCATTGTGTCTTGAAGGATATAATGTATAAATGCCTCATGACCTTAGGTCAACTGTCGTACCCCATCGGAACCCAAAATATAAGCTTGTTCTACTCCAATGTTTCTAAACAAATTAAATGTAAACAAACACCGTAAAGCCTTAACATGGTTAAAATGTTTTGATATCATGGAAGATCAGTCCTTGCAGTCAAGTGTGATCAAACCCACATCCTTTAAGTGGGGTGGCGAAAAAAAGTCAGTATCAACCACATACTTTCATGAATATACAAACAACGTTTCCATCCTGCAAGGATCTTCGCCAGGTCATTTCACCGGGAGTGTACTACACCCATATTTATAGACATAAGAGAAACGGCAATTAGAGCAGTCTATACATTATTCTCTTTGCAATGCAAGTCTATCGATGTCCCCCCTTCGCCTCAGGTCTTTGATATACTCGATACCCATGTACTTTAATGAGGCAACATTGTGTCTGGCTGTCATAAAGTGCATAGCGACTGGACTTTTGGGGTCTTGGTATCTGATTCTACTCCTATGTTCGGATATGTGTTTATTGAGTGCCCGGCGTGTCTTAACCACATAGGCCAGGCCACAAGTGTATTTCAATAGGTAGACTATGCTATGATATCTTTAATTTTAAAAGGTTTTCCTGTCATAGGATGGTCGAATGTGTGGCATTTGCTCGTGAAATTCCACTGTGTGCACCTGTAATTGCCCTTTGGACATGGTTAAAGAAGGTGTCCCATAGCGGTGGGGGACAATTCCCATTGCATACTAAATGTTTACCTATATTGCATGCTCCATGAATATGACCATAGTGCATGATTTATGGCCTTTATGGGGGCGGGGGGGGGGGCAGGATTCTTATGACATTGTGAGCAGTTGGGTTTGAGTTACATTTCCATAACGACAAGGGCTGTAGCTTTCAAATGATATGTCACTTTTTATTTTCTGACAATATATTTTTCTGGGGGTACCCTTAGCTCAGAGTTTAACAGGTTTTAAAAACGCGTAAAGGGAGAAATCAATTATGGTGAAGAGTTAATTGTGTATAGTCATTTAAAAGGGTGTTTTTTTTTCACACTATAAGGTCAATTTAACACTCAACATGATGATAATGCCCTTTTTGTGTAAAGGCTGTTTTTTTTAATAATTTTTTTTAATTGCTTGGAATTTCAGCCTGTTCGGGTGGGGTGGATTTTGGGCCCACATCATGACATCACAATGTGATCTGATTATAATAGATCAATGGCTGTTCATCTAGGTAAGGGGGTGAGGTCTTGACCATCCTGTCATCCAATCAGGGCTGTGTATTTAAATACAGTGCCTTGCGAACGTATTCAGCCCCCTTGAACTTTGCGACCTTTTGCCACATTTCAGGCTTCAAACATAAAGATATAAAACTGTACGCCCAATTTTTCAGTTTTTGATTTAAAAAAGTTTGAAATATCCAATAAATGTCGTTCCACTTCATGATTGTGTCCCACTTGTTGTTGATTCTTCACAAAAAAATACAGTTTTATATCTTTATGTTTGAAGCCTGAAATGTGGCAAAAGGTCGCAAAGTTCAAGGGGGCCGAATACTTTCGCAAGGCACTGTACCTGAAAATGTATTTCCTCACGCCCACTTGATCAGACTGAGCATTTCAAGGGTGATTACAAATATACTTTGGAGTTATTTTTGTATTAATGAAATAAACACACAGTGATTTATTATAGATGTTTTAAGAATTAAATTACAAAGGTAGCCTGTTGTAGACCTATTGATTTTAATGTAAGTTTCTACAAATATTTTCTCTGTTGTCCCCATCTGTGATCAACCCTAGGTGTTTTTCACTGTTTTGAATGGAGTCCTGTCGGCCTGTCCCGGCATGCTTTCTCTCCCAGGGTTTTTAGGCGTCTTTATGTTGTCGTTATGATGGTGAACTGATCCTAGTGGTGGCAGATGAATCATTTCCTGAGTCTAAACAGTGTAAATTGCTGTGTGCCACTTCCGGACCAACTATTTACAAAGCCTTCTAAAACAGGGGAAGCCCTTTGGAAAATGAAGGAGAATAGAAGCCTGTACTGTTCTTAAAATGTTGGTTTTTAAGATATATTTTTTTGCCTTGTATGCATTTTTTTTTCTTCCAAAAAATAGTTACATTGTGTGTTAAGCTTCATGTATGACTAGCTAGCTTGGTTGATGCCTCAATTTAATCAATTTTGGAATAAGGCTGTAACATAACAAAATGTGGAAAAAGGGAAGGGGTCTGAATACTTTCCGAATCCACTGTAGATTTGATGTGCTATGAGTATTATTTTTGTAACTGTGGACCTTTTAGTTCTAAACTTTGGAATTCATTCTTTGGAGGTAGTTCATTTGAACCTGACCAAAGAGAGATGGCGTACAACAGACAAGGACACCCTGGTTTTAGCTCGTAGCCAGCTTTGTAGTATTTCGTTTTTTTCATTGTTATTTCTTACATTTCTTACAGACGTAAGTAACTTTTGGATATTAGATTGGCGGTCACTCACCAGAAATTCAAGCAGAAATTAGGCTTCCCTGACCTGGATCCTTTGTTTGAACTTCCGAGGCAGCTCTATTCATTCCGGGGGCTGCACCGAAACGCAAATGCTGGATAAGATGTAGGAGTAGGGCCCTAGTTAAACTTGGGCGGTGTTCATACCATCCATCGCTTCAGAGTATAGTATTTGCTAACCCTCAGTCCCTGGACAATAAAGTAGACGAGCTCAGGGCGAGGATCTCCTTCCAGAGAGACATCGGGGACTGTAACATAGTATTACAGAATCATAGCTTTCTCTGGATATATTGTCCCTGTCCATTCACCCAGCGGGGCTCTCCATCCATCACACGGACAGGAAAAAATAACTCTATGGAAATAAGAAAGGCGGCGGGGTTTGTTTCATGGTTAACAACTTATGGTGTGATTGTGGTTACATTTTGGAATTCAAGTCTTTTTGTTCTCCCGATCTGGAATACCTCACTATCAAATGCCGACCGTATTACCTCCCGGAAATCTGAGGGAAAAGCTACCGAAATTCTAGCAACACATCTCCTGTTTTACACGCGCAACACAGACCCTGGTTCATTGCTACTCTCCTTTCCGGGATGGCTACAAGGCCATCCCCTGCCTCCATTCTGCTCCTCCCCCCTATAGGCAAAATCTTAAACAGGACGCTCCCGTGGCAAGGACTGTTCAATGTTGGTCTGACCAATCGGAATCTATGCTTCAAGGCTGTTTTGATTAAGCGGACTGGGAACTGTTCCGGGTCGCCTCTCAGAATAGTATCGATGTATACACTGACTCGTTGACTGGGTTCATCAGGAAGTGCATAGTGGATGTTGTTCCCACTGTGACGATTAGAACTTATCCAAACCAAAAGACGTGGATAGATGGCAGCATTCGCGCTAAACAGAAAGCACAAACCACCACATTTAACCATGGCAAGGTGACTGGGACCATGGAGGTTTACAAACATACCAGCTACGACCTCCATAAGGCAATCAGAGGTCAAACGACAATACAGGAACAAAGTGGAGTAGCAATTCAACGGCTCAGACACAAGATGTATGTGGCAGAGACGCCAGATAATCACAAATTACAAAGGGAAAGCCAGCCACGTCGCGGTCACCGATGCCTCACTCCTGGAGGATCTAAACACCTTCACCCACTTCGAGTAAAACAACATTGAGCCGCCGACTGTCATGAGGACTGTGGGCTCTCGTTCTCCATGGCTGACATGAGTAAGTCATTTAAGTGTGTTAACCCTTGCAAGGCTGCCCGGCCCAGATGGCATCCCAAGCCGCATCATCAGAGCATATGCAGACCAGCTGGCTGGAGTGTTTACTGACATAATCAATCTTTCCATATCCCAGTCTGTCCCCACTTGCTTCAAGATGTCCGTCATTGTTCCTTTACCCAGGAAAGTGAAGTTAACTAATGAAATGACTAGCACTCACTTTTGTCATCATAAAGTGCTTTGAGAGGCTAGTTATTGATCATATCACCTCCATCTTTCCCGACACATTAGACCCACTACAATTCACATATCACCCCAACAGATCCACGGATGACGCAATGGCCATTATACTGCACACTGCCTTATCCCACCTGGACAAGAGAAATACCGATGTAGGAATGCTGTTCATCGACTACAGCTCAGTTTTCAATACAGTAGTGCCCTCCAAGCTCATCACTAAGCTCATGGGCCCTGGGTCTGAACGCCTTCATGTGCAACTGGGTACTGGACTTGCTGAGGAGACGACATCAACACCTCCGCCCCTATGATCCTCAACACAGGGCCACCTAGTGGTTAGAGCGTTGGGCCAGTAACCGAATCGTTGCTGGATCGAATCCCCGGGCTGACAAGGTAAAAATCTGTCATTCTGCCCCTGAGCAAGGCAGTTAACCCACTGTTCCCCGGGTGCCAAAGATGTGGATGTCGATTAAGGCAGCTCCCCACACCTCTCCGATTCAGAGGGGTTGGGTTAAATGCGGAAGACACATTTCAGTTAAGTATCCCCCTTTCCCACAGGGGTGCGGGCTCAGTCCCATCCTGTACTCCCTGTTCACCAATGACTGCATGTCCATGCATATCTCCAACTCAATCATCAAGTTTGCTGATAACACAATAGGGGTAGGCCAACTGCCTACAGGGAGGAGGTGAGAGCCCTAGCGGAGTGAAAATAACCTCTTCCTCAATGTCAACGAAACGACAAAGCTGATTGTGGATTACAGGAGAGCAGAGAGAGCACACCCCCCCCCTCCCCAAAAGTTTAAAGTTCCCCAAGGACACTGTGAAGATGCTGGAGGAAGCAGGTACAAAGGTATCTATATCCACAGTAAAACTAGTCCTATATCGACATATCCTGAAAGGCCGCTCAGCAAGGACGAAGCCACTGCTCCAAAACCGCCATAAAAAAGCCAGACTATGGTTTGCAACTGCACATGGGGACAAAGATGGTACTTTTTGGAGAAATGTCCTCTGGTCTGATGAAACAAAAATACAACTGTTTGGCCATAATGACCATCGTTATGTTTGGAGGAAAAAGGGGGGGCTTGCAAGCAGAAGAACACCATCCCAACCGTGAAGCACGGGGGTGGCAGCATCATGTTGTGGGGCTGCTTTGTTGCAGGAGGGACTGGTGCACTTCACAAAATAGATGGCAACATGAGGAAGGAACATTATGTGGATATATTGAAGCAACATCTCAAGACATCAGTCAGGAAGATAAAGCTTGGTCGCAAATGGGTCTTCCAAATGGACAATGACTCCAAGCATATTTCAAGTTGTGGCAAAATGGCAAGGACAACAAAGTCAAGGTATTGGAGTGTGCTTCACAAAGCCCTGACCTCAATCCTTTAGAAAATGTGTGGGCAGAACGTAAAAAGTGTGTGCGAGCAAGGAGGCCTACAAACCTGACTCAGTTACACCAGCTTTGTCAGGAGGAATTGGCCAAAATTCACCCAACTTATTGTGGGAAGCTTCTGGAAGGCTACCCAAAACGTTTGACCCAACCAAGTTAAACAATTTTAAAGGCAATGCTACCGAATACTAATTCGGTATGTGAATGTGATGAAAGAAATAAAAGCTGAAATAAACCATTCCCTCTACTATTATTCTGACATTTCACATTCTTAAAATAAAATGATTAAACTGACCTAAAACGGAATATTTACTAGGATTAAATGTCAGGAATTGTCAAAAACTGAATTGAAATGTATTTGGCTACGGTGTATGGAAACTTCCAACTTCAACTGTTCATACATACATACAGTACCATTCAAATGTTTGGACACACCTACTCATTCAAGGATTTTTCTTTTCTTTTTACAATTGTCAACATTGTAGAATATTAGTGAAGACATCAAAACAATGATATAACAAATATAGAATCATGTAGTAACCAAAAGGTGTTAAACACATTTTAGATTCCTCATAGTAGCCACCCTTTGCCTTGACAGCTTTTCACACTCTTGGCATTCTCTCAACCAGCTTCGCCTGGAATGTTTTTCCAACCTTCTTGAATGAGTTCCCACATGCTGAGCTCTTGTTGGCTGCTTTTCCTTCATTCTGCGGTCCAACTCATCCCAAACCATCTCAATTGGGTTGAAGTCGGGGGGTTGTGGAGGCCAAGGTCATCTGATGCAGCACTCCATCACTCTCCTTCTTGGTCAAATGCCCTTACACAGCCTGGAGCTGTGTTTTGGGTCATTGTCCTGTTAAAAAACAAATGATAATCGCACTGATCTCAAACCAGATGGGATGGCGTATCGCTGCAGAATGCGGTGGGAACCATGCTGGTTAAGTGTGCCTTGAATTCTAAATAAATCACAGACAGCGTCAGCAGCAAAGCACCTCCACACTATCACACCTCCTCCTCCATGCTTCACGGTGGGAACCACACATGTGGAGATCATCTGTTCACCTACTCTGCGTCTCACAAAGACACGATGGTTCGAACCAAAAATCTCAAATTTGGACTCATCATACCAAAGGACAGATTTCCACCGGTCTAATGTTCATTGCTCGCGTTTCTTCACCCAAGCAAATCTCTTCTTCTCATGGGTGTCCTTTAGTAGTGGTTTCTTTGCAGCAATTTGACCATGAAGGCCTGATTCACGGAGTCTCCTCTCAACAGTTGATGTTGAGATATGTCCGTTACTTGTTCTGGGAAGCATTTATTTGGGCTGCATTTGGAGGTGCAGTTTACTCTAATGAACTTATCCTCTGCAGCAGAGGTAACTCTGGGGCTTCCTTTCCTGTGTCGGTCCTCATGAGAGCCAGTTTCAGCATAGCGCTTGATCAGTTTTGCAACTGCACTCAAAGTTCTTAAAATGTTCTGGATTCACTGACCTTCATGTCTTTAAAGTAGTGATGGACTGTCGTTTCTCTTTGCTTATTTGAGCTGTTCTTGCCATAATATGGTCTTTTACCAAATAGGGCTGGAAACCTGGCACCATCCCTACCGTGAATCATGGTGGTGGCAGCATCATGCTGTGCAGATATTTTTCAGCAGGACTGGGAGACTAGTCAGGATCGAGGCAAAGATGAACGGAGCAAAGTACAGAGTGATCCTTGATGAAAACCTGCTCCAGAGTGCTCAGGACCTCGGACTGGGGCGAAGGTTCACCTTCCAACAGGACAATGACCTTAAGCACACAGACAGGGCAGGAGTGGCTTCGGACAAGTCTGTGAATGTCCTTGAGTGGCCCAGCCAGAGCCCGGACTCCGATCGAACATCTCTGGAGAGACCTGAAAATGGCTGTGCAGCAACTCTCCCCATCCAACCTGACAGAGCTTGAGAGGATCTGCATTGAAGATTGGGAGAAACTCCCTATATACAGGTTTGCCAAGCTTATAATGTCATACTTAAGAAGACTCAATGCTGTTATCGCTGCCAAAGGTGCTTCAACAAGTACTGAGTAAAGGGTCTGAATACTTATGGAAATGTGATATTTCAGTTAAAAAATATCTAAATTAGCAAAACAATTCTAAAACCTGTTTTTGCTTTGTCATTGTGGGGTAACCTGTTTTTGCTTTGTCATTGTGGGGGAATTTGTGTAGATTGATGAGGAGAAAAAAACATTTGAATCAATTTTAGAATAAGGCTGTAACATAACAAAATATGCAAAAAGTCAAAGAGTCTGAATACTTTCTGAAGGCACTGTATGTGTATGTATGTATTTATTTATATATTCTGGTTTCTGACTTTGCTAGTTAAAGTTAAGAACAAATTCTTATTTACAGTGACGGCCTACACTGGCCAAACCCGGACGATGCTGGGCAAATTTTGCGTTGCCCTATGGGACTCCCAATCACAGCCGGTTGTGATACAGCCTGGAATCAAACCAGGGTGTCTGTAGTGATGTCTCTAGCACTGAGATGCAGTGCCTTAGACCACTACACCACTCGGGAGCCCAAACCTTAAACTTTGATTTGATTTAGTTTTTGGAATGCCGATTTATTTTATTGCACAAGTATGAGTGGAAAGAAATGTCAGGGAAAAATGAGGCGAGTATTGTTTGACATAAATCTTGCTGCAGAGACATGAATGAGATCAACAGTGGTAAATGCTTGATGTGTGTTTACAGAGGAAGCCTTCCATATAAAGCACTTTTCCCGACTCCACAGTCCTTTTAAAGGCACTTTTGGAATTTTAGGACAGGCTACATAAATATTGCCAGATCAGTATGTGACGTTTATTTGCCGGCTCTGTTTATAAAATCCGGAAATGTTCGCCTTGTACTATTTATCCTCGGTCCTTACCTTTATTAATGGCAGCTTGCGCGCTCCTTCCCTCCCTTTCCCCAGTGTGTGTGTTTAAGAGCACATATTATTGCAGTCTTTCAGTGCTGGAACAGATGTTGGGTATTGTAAATACAGGTGCAAAGAGCGTTCCGGAAGCCCCTCAGAGTAATGAAAACGTTCCAGTTTTTTTTTTTATGGTGTAGAGCCAAAAGTATTTCACAATTAATTTGAGGACAACGTCGCCCGACCCACACAGCTCTGCTGACAAGTGCCCCGGGACGGGACAGGGGGGGTGAAGGTGTTACGGAGGGGTTTTTCTTGTCTAAATAAGTTTTGAACATGTTGTAGAAGTGCAGATGGACACCCACAGATGGAGTTCCATAAATGACCTACCCACGGTTGTTGTTGACATATCAAGACAATAGAGCTGTATAAGAAGCCCATGAATTTGGCAGGGGGAACTTTTACTTTACCGCGACTAGAGTTACCTCAGTGTCCTCTGCCTGTCTTTGTAGCAAAGTTGTAAACTGCCCAAATTAATCCAAGCTAGTCGTTTTTGAAGGTAGTTATAGTAGGACGCACCGGTGTCTTAGATATGTTGGTCTGTGTACTTGGCTCACATTCCCTTACAGATCCGGGCTGGTGGACGTGGCCCCGGAAGAAGAGCCTCGAGTCGGGGAGGGCCTGTTTTGGTGCCAGATAATTGGGAACATCCCTTCTTCTTACCAGCCCACAGTCCCCTGCCTTCACCTTGTCTCTTCCTCCCCAAGCCAGGGGCACCCCATTCTCAATTTCCCGCAGATTGCTGGTAAATGTGAAGCATTCGGGAAAGAACAAGTGAGAAAAAAAGAGAATCCACATAAGGTTCAGATTAAACTTTGTTGTGTCGCTCCTTTTTCCTCTTCTAACAGTGCATCGGATGTTTTCATAACTAAACCAAATGTGTGCTCGGATCGAGCCAAGCCTAGCCAGGGGATATCATCCCTGAAGCGGAAATGCTGGAGTCGCATTGTTGAATTACATTTCCTTTTGCCTTTGGGCTATCCAGATTCCAAGCTGGATACTACATTAATCTGCTTCATGAATGTACTTGCTAACTAAGCATTTGCTTAGGTTGTGTAGACACCCATCAGTTGCTCATACGGACAATGGGTCGTGAGTTGGTCCGACTTTCATTTGGTCAATTTTTGTTCTGTAGGTTAATTCCTCAGCAACTGTAGTGTTTTGTGTCCAGCGATTGGTTAGAGAAAGATCCTTTAGCTGGACGAAACGTTTGTCAATCCAAGAAGACAGTATTTCGGGGGCTTTTTTTTGAGCTCTTCTGCCTTATGAGCGCAGACTTTTCTTTCTTATTCTGTCTAGAATTCCGAGTTAACGCACCACAGCCAAACATCGTTTTTACTACGATGCACTGGAGCAGGTAAGAAGGCTGTCACGGTCGCCCGACTGTCAAGTGGGCTTCTTTTTCAAAGGCAAATAGACTAGGGCCGGGAATTCCCAGGGACCTCACGGTACGATATTATCACAATACTTGGTTGCCGATGCTACATGTATTGTGATTCTCACGATTTCTGTATGTATGCGATTCGATACTGTGATTTGTATTGGGATTCCATGGTCCTAACATATTGCTCACCATATGTCTGCTGCAGAGGGACAAGAGAGAGTCACGAGAAAAACAAGTTTTGTTCAGTCAGGGAAATAAAAGTGCTGAAAACAAATTGTTTCCCTGTTTTTAAAAGAAGATGGAGAACAAGCTATGAAGGTACAGCCATCTAGCGCAAAAATAATATTGCGATATTGTCAGAACAATACGATCATATCATCAAAAATAATGGCCAGATGTTTAACTATATAGATTTTCTTCTCCCCCATCACTGAAGTAGACGTTGCCTGACGAACCAGAACCAAGCCCTAACCTCCATTACCATTTGAACATCCTTCTATCCCTCTTAATGCGATGAGGAGGCTGAGCAGTGGAGAAGAGGAGGAGGAGTAAAGAGTCCCTCTGGTAGCACATGTGGTAGCCCCCGTTTCCCCCCTCTCCCCAGAAAAATATGCTTGCCCCCTCCCCTCCCTGTGCATGGTCTCAGGCTCCAGGCTGAGGCAGATGTTTTTGTACTGCTAGTCGAAGAGCCCTGGAGCTTTGAATGGAGAAGAGATGGCCATGTCTTCGGGCAGGGCCAGGTCAGGCGGGATTGATGTGATGTGGTGGGGGACTCTGGGGAGAGGAGACGGGACACAGCGAGAGCAGAGCCCAGGACCCTAGAACACACTGACCTTGGCCTGATCCGCTCACGGACGCTCGCTCTCTCTCTCCACATTATGCTTTTCTTTTTTTTCTCTGTCCCTTTTTTCAGTCTTCTCAAATCCTGGAAAATATAAACAGGATGCAGTCTTGTCTGATCGTAAATCCCCTCTTGTCTGCCCTGGCCCACAGCCCCAACCCCCCTCCACCCCCCCCCCACCCCAGTCCCTGGCCCCAGCTCGGAGGAGAGGTGGAAGCCTTCGGTAATCATGCGCTCAGCCATTGTATCATTTGTTCATCAAATGCCTGTTATCCTACATGCATGGCTTGAATCTATACAACTGGATATGAGCGGTGGCTACTCTAGTCGAGTGCAGGTTTTTCTGCAGGTTTTTCTGCAATGTCATGCGGTAGGGTTCTTTAAAAATGAGGCTGATTTACTCCTAGCAGCAGCTTTTCATTCAGGATTTTCCCGTTCATATTTGTATCTACTATCTATTGCACAGAGTTCAACCAGCCTTATTCAGAGTTTTCTTTGCCCTTGATCCTTACACATAATTTGACTTATCTTTTATTGACTGGAGACGTGACATGTTTATCTAGTCTCAGAGATTTATCTATTTCCTTTTGTATGATGTATTTGACAGACTGTTTAAGACAAATTACACATGACAAATATGCCACAACCCACAGGAAGCCAAAATTTCTCCTTTGTATTAAACACTCCCTGAGAGGAGTTTTTTCTCTCATTTTTTTCCGAAACCATCTTCAAGAAAATTCAATTCAGAATTCTAATGCCACAGTATTCCAAGAGACACACTCTTGGAAAACAAGGCTTTATCCTTGTTCTAATCCTTCCCTGTCGGTGATACTGATGTAGGCCGTAATCCCTATTCTTGCTCGCTTCCTCCTGTGGTTACGCCTTCTAGCGTGCTCCCTGTCCCGTCACCAGCGCCGATGTGGCCTATTCATGAGCTATCATCACCCCGGCCCCCTTGGAATGCTGATTGTACACGGGCCTATTTCTCTCCGTGGCTCACTCTTTTTGTGGCCCTGCTCTGCAAGGCCCAACACGAACTCAAAATCCAACACCAATATTAATGCACAGATTAAGTTATTTGTACCGTCCTTTTTAATACTCGGCCGGTAACAGAATCGCCTCTAGTCACGAGAGAGTTAATCTCAAACACAACGCGTCAATTACAGTTCCTCTGCAGCTTTTCTTCTTGGCTATGCGTGTCCAATGTGCCCTGTTGAATTGAAAGAGTGAAGGGAACTAGTGTTCATTTGGAGATTTAGGCATTCGTCAGGGATTCGTCATCACGACATGTAGGAGCCTGAGAGGTGAGGTGAAAGTTCTACTGTGTGAAAGTAAGTGTGTGTTTGGAGTCGTAGAGCGGCTGCCAAGGACTTATGGGAAACTGTCCATCACTGTATGGCCTGTCGTTTTTTAAAAAAGGAGGAAAGTGAGGCTTAGCCTATTGTTGACGTTTTGACGATGGCGTGTTGCTGAATGACAAAGTATTGATTTTTAGAAAACATGACTTGTTTTGCAGCTTGGGGCATCTTTCCTCCTAGTAACTGTACACGTCATCAACTCATCTTAGACTTGCAAAATGTCCATCCTGTGTGAATTTTGCATTTCTAAAGCGTCTCTAACGTGACAATGTTCTTTTATCAGAATGTTCTACCTCTTATTACCCACCATGCACTATTCGCCAAAATATCACCCTACAGGAAATTGTCAACTAAACCTAGACATTTTGAAAACCTGTACGTTTAACAAATAAGTTTATCAATCTGGTCTTTTTTACAGGGCTGCATGCATTAAGGCATGCTCTCGGGAGTGGCTCCCAGCCATCAGACCTCCAATTGATGGGGACAGTGACAGTCACCCTCCAGGACCTCCAGTGGGCCATGTCAGAGGTCAAACCAAGTGCCATGAGGGAGGTCGCCATCGATGTCCCCAAGGTATGTCTGGATTATAGTCCCTTGGACTCCTTTTTGAAGGTCGGCATGAAAATTGTCGGCATGTGAGGTCGGCATACAAACTGTCATCCGATTTAGCGGGTGCCACCAAAGATGGAACAACAGCTCTGCTGATGTCACCGGCACAACGGAAAGTGTTTTCTAGTCTCGTGTTCTGAAACGTCAACAAATCTTCTCAGGAGCGCAAATCGCTTAATTACTCATTGGATTACCAGTCAATGTGTTATGTCAACAGTACGGTGAGTAATCAAGTGAGGCATTAAGTATTTTGTGCATCGGAGAAGATACTTTCAGATCCCCAGTTACTTTTGTTGATGTGCGGTTTTCACCGAGGGTTCAAACCGAGGAAGCGTCGGATGGAAATGACCCACAGCCATACTGCTGCCCTCCCTGAAACGGAGATGAATCACACACTCAGTGTGGGGGGGGGGGGGGGGGGGGGGGGCAGTGGTGAGACTCCAGGATGTTTTGGAGTTTGCATGTGCAAGACATAACGGACAGGAAGAGGCTAACATCATCTCCAGCACTAATTGGAAGCAGATCGGGTCGACATCGGTTCCTGCCAGAGAGCGAGAGAGGGAAAAAAAATAGAAAAAAGTCCGTTCTCCTTCCTCCTAATGCTCCTCTGCACTGAGCTCACCCCGAGACATTCAGTTCTTGCGGCCAGTTCCTGGAAACAAAAGATGGGCTTGAGTTTTTTTCCTTCCCTCAGTGCACTGCAGCTGAAGGGTTGGCTGCAGAGCTCCGACTTGATTATATCCATATGAGTGCAAAACATTTGTTTCTAATCCATTTATATAAGAAACTTTCAGTGGAGCCAGGCCTGGCGAGAGCAAGAGCAGAGCACACCTCTCTCTCTCAGGCCGACCGGACCTTTTAATGTTTGGATCTGGCAGCTGCAGCCGAGAGCTCCGTTCCCCTTTTTCGACTTCCTCTCCTCTCCAAGTTCTTGTCTGGAGAAGTACCCACCACAACTACTGTCGCACCCGCCCTCCTCTCCCACATCCCAGGCAACCCCATCAAAGCCCGGGCCCTAAGAGGCCCCTTGTAAACTTCAGACAACAACAGTAAAAGATAATAACTGGGTCTCGGAGAGAGAAAAAGAGGCAGGGGGAGTAAAATCAACGAAGCAAGGTGTGACTCAAACTGCACCCTCTAATTGTACATCCGCCGTGTTCGTGACAAAAGCACCTTGCAATTATGCTTTTAAATTTTTTTTTTTACTGTCATTCACGCCAGTGCCATGTTCATTTTGTCTGCAGAAAACTTGAACAGAAACACAACAAAATAGGTTCAGGGGGAGAAAAGGGGTATACATCTTTGCTGTGCACATCTGCTGCTAGCCTGGTAGGGTAGAGGCACCTGAAGCTGCCTGATTGATTTACACCCCATAGATTCTGGCAAGGGGAAGCTGTGCCTCTCTCTTTCTCTCGCTTTCTCTTGTCTCTTGCTCTCTCCTTTCACGCTCTCTTCCAGTCTCCCTTTCACCATCTATATCTCTCGCTCTCTCTCTCCTCACCCACCGTCCTCTCTCTATCTATCTCTCTATCTATCTATAAATTGTTCAACGTGTGGTATTTACAGTATGTGGTCGGACGCCAAGTTTCCATTGGGTGCTCTGTTCCCGGGAGACGGCGCCGGTGGCCTGGGATGTGTTACTTCGGGCAGAGAAAGGAGGGAGGGAGAGAGAGGTGGAGATGGAAGGAGAGAGATGGTGAGAAAGAGAAGGAGAGCGAGAGTAGAAAAGTCATGCTGATGTCATGAAAGGGGGAGGAAAGGGCGGCTTATTGCTCTGTCCAACCCCTGCTCTCTCCTTATTGCTCTGTCCAACCCCTGCTCTCCTTATTGCTCTGTCCAACCCCTGCTCTCCTTATTGCTCTGTCCAACCCCTGCTCTCCTTATTGCTCTGTCCAACCCCTGCTCTCCTTATTGCTCTGTCCAACCCCTGCTCTCCTTATTGCTCTGTCCAACCCCTGCTCTCCTTATTGCTCTGTCCAACCCCTGCTCTCCTTATTGCTCTGTCCAACCCCTGCTCTCCTTATTGCTCTGTCCAACCCCTGCTCTCCTTATTTCTCTGTCCAACCCCTGCTCTCCTTATTGCTCTGTCCAACCCCTGCTCTCCTTATTGCTCTGTCCAACCCCTGCTCTCCTTATTGCTCTGTCCAACCCCTGCTCTCCTTATTGCTCTGTCCAACCCCTGCTCTCCTTATTTCTCTGTCCAACCCCTGCTCTCCTTATTGCTCTGTCCAACCCCTGCTCTCCTTATTGCTCTGTCCAACCCCTGCTCTCCTTATTGCTCTGTCCAACCCCTGCTCTCCTTATCGGTTTTATCTCCCTGGGGTCGCGCGCCTCTGCCCATCATCCGTCAAAGTGGCAGCTGCTGTCCGACTCTCTGTGTTGTCACTCTCCGCCCAGATCTGGCCCAATGCTTTTCCTGTTGTGTATCTCAACTAGTTATTGTACTGTTATTCCAAATAATTTGCCCAGAGCAAAAATACAAACAGTATTTCAGTGATTGATTAATTACAGCTGTAGAGAGAAATAAACACTGCACACAGAACCCACAACTTTCTTGCCATAATAAGGATGTTACTTTTGACTTGGAAAACTTTTTATCCTTTCAAACCTGGGTTTTCTTGAAGCTACCATAACACCGCTAGATACCAATCCCCATTGAAACTGCCATCCTATACAGCCCATTAGGGACATCTCTCTTTCCATTGTCTATAAAACTTCTGTATCTAGGAACACATATTATTGTCCAAATGGTTTGACTGTCTCCCTTGCAGACTGTCTCCCTTGCAGACTGTCTCCCTTGCAGACTGTCTCCCTTGCAGACTGTCTCCCTTGCAGACTGTCTCCCTTGCAGACTGTCTCCCTTGCAGACTGTCTCCCTTGCAGACTGTCTCCCTTGCAGACTGTCTCCCTTGCAGACTGTCTCCCTTGCAGACTGTCTCCCTTGCAGACTGTCTCCCTTGCAGACTGTCTCCCTTGCAGACTCTCTCCCTTGCAGACTCTCTCCCTTGCATACTCTCTCCCTTGCTGACTGTTTCCCTTGCTGACTGTTTCCCTTGCTGACTGTTTCCCTTGCAGGTTCGCTGGTCGGACGTGGGAGGCATGGAGCAGGTGAAGCTGAAACTGAAGCAGGCGGTGGAGTGGCCCCTCAGGCACCCTGAGGCCTTCACCCGCATGGGCATCCAGCCCCCTAAAGGGGTGCTCCTCTACGGGCCCCCAGGCTGCTCCAAGACCATGATCGCCAAGGCTCTGGCCAATGAGAGCGGACTCAACTTTCTCGCCATCAAGGTGATGGTCATTTAACATTGGATTGTTGCCTGCATTCTCTCCAAATGGTCAATGTATGGGCAGGGAGGTGTCCTTTTTACACCTACAAGTTACCATAAATCCCACCCCTGTAATGCATCAGTTTTGCAGTTGCATCGCCTTTAAGCACAGTTCCTTTAGTTATGGCTGACCTAGCATGGACCTTTGTTGTTTCCACAACATTAAGTAACTAATGCTACAACTATAGCTAGTAACACTATCACCACATTTTTCTGTTGTCCCAAAAATACTTTGCGGGTCTCCCGAGTGTCGCAGCGGTCTAAGGCAATGGGGTTGGATCCCAGGCTGTGTCACAACCGGCTGTGAACGGGAGTCCCATAGGGAGGCGCACAATTGGTCCAGCGTCTTCTGGGTTTGGCCGAGGGTTTGGCAGAGGGGGGCTTATCTCGGCTCATCGCGCTCTACTGACTCCTTGTGGCGGGCCGGGCACCTGCAAGCTGACTTCGGTCATCAGTTCAACGGTGTTTCCTCCGACACATTGGTGCAGCTGGCTTCCAGGTTAAGCGAGTGCGTGTTGAGAAGCGCGGCTTGGCAGGTCATGTTTCGGGGGACGCTGGACTCGACTTTCGCCTCTCCCGAACCCTTTGGGGAGTTGCAGCAATGAGACAAGATCGTAATCACAAAATTGGGGAGAAATACTTAGCCATGCCTATTTACATATACCAGCAGCCATTCCCTTGTCTTTAACCCAGTTAAAAAACAAAGGGATATGTCCCTGATTCTCTCAAGGACCTCAGACTCTCTGGCTTCCTTGGAGGCAGACCTATTGGCCTCCTCACTTGACCCCTCCGACCCTGTCTTTGTCCTCTTCAATCATCACCCCATCCTCTCTACCCCCCTCTCCCTCCACCCCAATTCAACACTCGCCCCTACACCTTCCTTCTACCTACCCCTCGCCCTGCTCTGTACAGGCCTCTTGATGGAGATTGATTGATCAGCTCAGCAATCGTTGATTGGCGCTTATTTTGGAAGCTGTTGCCGGGTGCAATGGGGTCGTGACAGAAGCTGTCAGCCAGCCTGATTTAGAGGGGGTCAGTGGTAAAAGATGGTGGATAGGCTGTTATATTAGCAAGAAAAGACAGACTGTAAAAGTCTCTCAAAAGGGGCTATTTTTCTCGTAGATGTTGTTTGGGAATAAAGTCCAGGCTAGTACTTTTACAATTACAAAATCATGACGTACTTTCCCCTAGTGTGTTGGTAGCTTTGACTCTGATACATTATCTGTGCTTTACTATACTTTATACTACTTCTGTCTTGTACAGTAAAACCCTAACACTTCATTATCATGTTGTCCCACACACCTATTTTTTTATTTAACCTTAATTTAACTTGGCAAGTCAGTTAAGAGCAAATTCTTATTTACAATGACGGCCTACCCTGGCCAAAGCTGGAAGACGCTGGGCCAATTGTGCTCCGCCCTATGGGACTCCCAATCACGGACGGTTATGATACAGGATCGAACCAGGGTCTGTAGTGACGCCTCTAGCACTGAGATACAGTGCCTTAGACCCCTGCGCCACACGGGAGCCAATAGAGGCATTTATCTAATACATAGCTACATAGAAATGTACCTACACTAAACAAAAATATAAACACAACATGTAAAGTGTTGGTTTCCATATGCACAAACACCTTATTTATCTCCAATATTGTGCACAAATTTGTTTACATCCCTGTTAGTGAGCAATTCTCCTTTGCCAAGATAATCTATCCAATCCACCTGACAGGTGTGACATATCAAGAAGTTGATTGTATTTATTTATTTGATTTAACCTTAATTTAACTTAAAAAGCATGATCATTACACAGGTGCATCTTGTGCTGCGGGCAATAAAAGGACACTTTAAAATGTGCTGTTTTAGCTGGTAAAATAAACACACTTCATACATTATCAAGCCCAGACCCGGCCTGGCCACACCACCACAGAGAAACTGGGGATAAATGAGTCAGTCTCCACAACGCTGTTGTGTTCTGAGGAGACAAAAGGGCTGCCGTTTAAGTGTTGTGTCCCTGCCTGCTCAGAGGTGTTGAAAAGGGTGGATTGCAGGGGAAGGAAGTGCGTCCTGACGGCCTGAGGGGATGTTTACCTGCCTCGGATGGAGGGTGCAGAGTAGCCACAGCAGCTTTACTTACCATACCTCCTTGGTCCTCTTTGCCTTCCTTCTCAATTATTGTTTTTCTTTTTTTTTTTCCTCCCTTCCCCTCTATCCCTTAAATAACTATCCCTTTCATGTCTGAAAGATTTCTTGGCGGGCTGTTAATAACTTCTCAGTGGTTTGTTCATTGTTGTTTTGGTGTGTTCCTGTCAGAAATTAGTGGTGAGGCTAGCTTGTAGTTAGGTAAACAGTGTTATTAGGTGTATCATTAGTGTTTATATTGATATTAATAGTTGTACTGTATAACTACGGTCGAAGGTTTTCCCTCGTATGGAACACTCCTGGTCCTATAATGAATCACTGGACTGGAGAACCAACTTCCCTCTGTCTCTTTCAGGGTCCAGAGTTACTGAGTAAATATGTAGGGGAGTCTGAGAGAGCTGTCAGAGAGGTGAGTACCAGGCCAACTTTCATTGTCTGTCATACAGTACACCCAATACACTGAATATGTGGACTTCTTACATTTAAAATAAATTGATTTAATATTCTACAGCAGAGGTGTCAAACTCATTCCACAGAGGGCCGAGTGTCCGCAGGGTTTGGGTTTTTCCTTTCAATTCAGACCTAGACAACCAGATGAGGGGAGATTCTTACTAATTAGTGACCTTAATTCATCAGTCAAGTACAAGGGTGGAGCGAAGACCCACGGACACTCGGCCCTCCGTGGAATAAGTTTGACACATGTTCTACAGTACAATGTATATGCAGAATCGGGGTCTACTATATATTAATGTGTGTCTCTCTATATATGTTGGCATATGCCAATACCAGTTGTTTAGGAAGGCCAGAGCTGTCGCACCCTCCATTGTGTTCTTCGATGAGATTGACGCTCTTGCTGGAGAAAGAGGAAGGTAGGTATTTCTTCTCAGAAATGAGAACAATGACTCTTTCAATGACTGACTGTCTATAGTCCCCCAAGTCTGTACAATAATTACACTGATAAAGCCGGCTGTAGAGTTCCCATGGAGACAGTTCACTAGCGCATGCACACACGAGCATGCACGTACACACTGACAAACAGAAGAGCCAGTCTGTCCGGAGGCGCCTCAATGGGATGGCACTGGGAACATCTGTGGCTTCAGGAAGAAGAAAAAAGGGACAGAGAGAGGACACAGGCCGCGGCAGACAAGCGCTTCATTGTGCACGCCACAGCAGATGGGGGAAGCTAAATATGAGGCTTACTTCCCGATAAACCCCCACTGAAAGTCAGTGGTTTAGGACCAGACAAAAGACCACTCCAGATATGGTTCAAACATGGCCTTCTCTCAAGCCTAATTGGACAGAGCCTGGGATGGGTCACAGTGTCTATTCTTTCCAAAACCATTTTGCCATTTAGTGCATGTAGGGTGACATTTTGTGTCTGCTGAAGTACTTGCAATACTTGAAGTGGGATTTAGCTCCAAACTTCTCTTATGATGTCCATGAGATCACAAAACTAAACAGTGTGCATAACTCATACATGCGATTCAACTGCGACCTGCAGTGTCATATGGCCCAAGTCGGAAGTCGGAAGTTTACATACACCTTAGCCAAATACATTTGAACTCAGTTTTTCACAATTCCTGACATTTAATCCAAGTAAAAATTCCCTGTTTTAGGTGAGTTAGGATCAGCACCATATTTTAAGAATGTGAAATGTCAGAGCTTTTATTTCTTTAATCACATTCCCAGTGGGTCAGAAGTTTACATACACTCAATTAGTATTTGATAGCATTGCCTTTAAATTGTTTAACTTGGGTCAAACGTTTCGGGTAGCCTTCCACAAGCGTCCCACAATAAGTTGGGTGAATTTTGGCCCATTCCTCCTGACAGAGCTGGTGTAACTGAGTCAGGTTTGTAGGCCTCCTTGCTCGCACATGCTTTTTCAGTACTGCCCACAAATTTTATATAGGATTGAGGTGAGGGCTTTGTGATGGCCACTCCAATACCTTGACTTTGTTGTCCTTAAGCCATTTTACCACAACTTTGTAAGTATGCTTTGGGTCATTGTCCATTTGGAAGACCCATTTGCGACCAAGCTTTAACTTCCTGACTGATGTCTTGAGATGTTGCTTCAATATATCCACTTAATTGTCCTTCCTCATGATGTCACCTATTTTGTGAAGTGCACCAGTCCCTCCTGCAGCAAAGCACCCCCACAACATGATGCTGCCACCCCCGTGCTTCACCGTTGGGATGGTGTTCTTCGGCTTGCAAGCCTCCCCCTTTTTCCTCCAAACGTAACGATGGTCATTATGGCCAAACCGTTCTATTTTTGTTTCCTCGGACCAGAGGACATTTCTACAAAATGTATGATCTTTGTCCCCATGTGCAGTTGCAAATCGTAGTCTGTCTTTTTTATGGCGGTTTTGGTGCAGTGGCTTCATCCTTGCTGAGCGGCCTTTCAGCTTATGTCGATATAGGACTCGTTTTACTGTGGATATAGATACTTTTTCCTCCAGCATCTTCACAAGGTCCTTTGCTTTTGTTCTGAGATTAATTTGCACTTTTCGTACCAAAGTACGTTCATCTCTCTTTTCTGAGCGGTATGATGACTGCGTGGTCCCATGTTGTTTATACTTGCGTACTATTGTTTGTACAGATGAACGTGGTACCTTCAGGCATTTGGAAATTGCTCCCAAGGATGAACTGGACTTGTGGAGGTCTAAACATTTTTTTCTGAGGTCTTGGCTAATTTATTTTGATTTTCCCATGGTGTCAAGCAAAGAGTTTGAAGGTAGGCCTTGAAATACATCCACAGGTACACCTCTAATTGACTCAAATGATGTCAATTAGCTTATCAGAAGCTTCTAAAGCCATGACATCATTTTCTGGAATTCTCCAAGCTGTTTAAAGGCACAGTCAACTTAGTGTATGTAAACTTCTGACCCACTGGAATTGTGATACAGTGAATTATAAGTACAATAATCTGTCTGTAAACAATTGTTGGAAAAATTACTTGTCATGCACAAAGTAGATGTCATAACCGACTTTCCAAAATTATAGTTTGTTAACAAGAAATTTGTGGAGTGGTTGAAAAACTAGTTTTAATGACTCCAACCTAAGTGTATGTAAACTTCCGACATCAACTGTATATATATCAGCTAGGGGGTCTACTTAAGTCAACTCAGGAATGGACTGGATATGGTATTCGACCTGACAAAATGCCCCACTTACACTAGATATTTTCTAATTTAACTGCATGCCCGAATTGACCGGATTGTATGAAATTCTTTGAACCCTGCCTTTCAAATTTGCTTGATGCAGGGGCGTCTGTCGGTATGAGTTTTCTGATACTGAGACAGAGAAAAGAAGATTGAGAGAGACCGTTGGAGACAGGCGCATAAAGAGAAAGGGGAGAGGGGGAAAAGAAGGGAGGCATTGGGTTCATAGAGAATGAAAGAGAAAGGTGGAAGCAGCATGGCAGATTTCTCTCTTAGTCGCAAGGCCTCTTCCTCCCAGGGTCATAACACAGTGACAGGTCTCTTTTGTGTTCCTCTGAGGCCTTGTCTGTGGTAATGACGTGTGGCACTTCCGCTGGCCCTGTGAACAGCGACAGAGAGAGAGCGTGTGTGTCTCACAGAGGTGGGGAGCAGAAACAGGAGGGAAAGACACTACACTGTGCTATGGAAAATAAACACCTTACTATTTCTCAGTGCAGGGACTGGGACATGACAACTTGAACAGACACATTTTTGGTTAAAGGTCTTTTCATATCTCCCTTCTCTCCTCCCCCTGTCACCCCCCCCACCCACCTCTCCATTTGTACTCCCCCTCCTCTCTCTCCCCTTCGCTCTCTCAGCTCCTCGGGGTCTGGTGGCGTAGGGGACCGGGTCCTGGCCCAGCTCCTGACAGAGATGGACGGCATCGAGCAACTCAGGGACGTCACCGTGCTGGCCGCCACCAACCGGCCTGACATGATAGATAAGGTAGATCCAGCAGAGTTCTCTCTCTCTCTCTCTCTCTCTCTCTCTCTCTCTCTGCCTCTCTCTCTGCCTCTCTCTCTGCCTCTCTCTCTGCCTCTCTCTCTCTGCCTCTCTCTCTCTCTCTCTGCCTCTCTCTCTCTCTCTCTGCCTCTCTCTCTCTCTCTCTGCCTCTCTCTCTCTCTGCCTCTCTCTCTCTCTCTCTCTCTCTCTCTGCTTCTTATCCTCCATCTATCTCTTAATGAAACTTCATGAGTGCTGATCAAAGACAGAGCCTGGGCCCTGTCAAAGCACACCCAGGAAAAAGGGCCTGGCGCTACACAGGCACTATAGGCTTTTACAGCTTGCTCTTATCTCATTCTCGCTCTCTGTAGCTTTCCCTCTTTTCCGTCTTCCTCTCTCCTCCATTTATGTATGCACTTGCTGCTTATGAACATACTCTGCTTTCTGAAATGTAATCGTCTCTCTGCTCTTATCAGAAAGTAAGAGTGATTAGGAGGGGAAAACTTAAAACTGAAGATATCCTTTAGTCCAGTTCCGAGGGGGAACTTCCTCTTGCTCCCACTTTGCCAGGTGGCTGCTGAGGCCCCATGGTGGGATAAACCCTCATAATGCTTCCTTATGGACAGCTGAACAGCTGGAAGTCTCCTCCAGGGCCACTGGTGAAGAATTGACACATCCCTGGCTTGCCTAGCAACTGAAGACCATTTCCTTCCTTCCTCCTCCCCTGCTACTGCCTGGCCTGCCACTCCAAGCCCTGTGGGCAGTTGGGGTTCGAGCCCCTGGGGGGGGTGCATGAGAAACCCCAGGCATCCTCAGCAGCCCCACCAAGCCAACCCTGCTGCTGCTGTCAGGAAGCAGGGATCCCAGACAGCTGAGAAATCAGATTAGCCTGCCCCCCCCCCCCCCCCCCCCTACCAAGGGGTTAGTAGGGGGTGCTATTTGAATGCAAAACACATTAGGCGTGATGGGAAACGCAAGCCGCCAAATGGAGCGGCACTTTCTATGGTCCCCCTTCCCTTGGTCTGGCACCCTACTTACACACCACCACCACCCCCAAACTGTCAACACACAGGGGTAGGCAGCCATTTCCATGAGAATGGCAGGATATGATGAGACAAATGAAGATTAATGGGATGTTTGGGTGTCAATGAGGCACATTGTCGGCAGATTGATGGAGCACAGGGACTTCTTAGTTTGATGGACCGAGTGGGGGGGGAAGAAAGACAGGGAGTATGCATGTACTTATGGGGCATAATGTAGTTTGGGTGGGTCTGCTTTTGTCTCTCAGCCACTAACAGAGTCAAGTGTCTACTTCCTACTTATCTACCTCCTTAAGCCAGCCTTTAGAACTGGCTCCACAGTGGAAAGGGAGCTCGTCTTTCTCTCACAAATAATTCCAACAAATACAGCTTAGACTGTTTACACAACCTGTTTGTGTTAAATAACTATCACTTTCATACCGATAAATAATCATACAAAATTCCCACAGTTCAACAGGCGATTGTATTGCACCAATCGCCCCATCCCGCCTTTGACCCATTTTGAGTCTCCTGTGACGATTGATGAGTGGCACTATTCTATTTACCCAGCCTGCTTTGGAGAAGAGCCCCCTAGCCTTGTGTCACTCTGTTTTTGTAACAGCTGTCCATCTAAAACAGCCCCCCGACCCACCCCTTCACACACATGTGCACACTTTTTCCTTGAGGAAGGATACTGTTGGTTTGTTGTTCTACTGAATAGCCTATTTAACATATGTGTTGAGCTCCCACCCTTCTATCAGGAGGTGGGAATGCTACAGTATATGTGATTACTGCCAGATGGAGTTTGTTTTTAACCAGAAGTTACCGACTGGGCTCTTATCAGGTCTGTGGATAACAGATGTGTGGTGTTTCATGCTTCTTTTAATAATCCCCTCCCTCCAATCAACACAGGGCTTGTGTAGTTTATTTTGTGAACAGGAGATGGCGCCACATCAGGTACTGTTCCGCCATAAACAATTATGTCGAGCTATTAGTCCTGTGGACTTTTGTTTTACATATTTTATTCTAAACATGTTAGCATTTTGCTGGTTCCATTGGCTATTAGGTTGTTCTACACAATTACATTTAGCATTCTACGATGGCAAGAGTGAAGGCTAAGGCCTATGAGTGCAAAACTAAAGGCACACATGCAGGAGATTGCAAAGTTATGCTCGAGGTTGGAACCCCAACACATACTGCCCTCAGACACATTTAGTTTTCTCTGAACACTGTACTTTTACACAGTCTGCATGTCACCATTGGTAATTGGTATGCCTCCCTTGTGCATCTTGAAAGAGTCCTTATCAGCGTTTTAATCTGCGGCCTAATACTTGCAGCTTCCCAAAGGGCAGTGTTTAAACCTCCAAAATGGACCAAACTACCTCCCCCCCCAGTAATTTAAAATTTGCCACACAAGATTGCAAAATGACGGAATCTGACCCCTCTCACCTTTTCTTCTCAGAACTTTGTTAATAACCGTAGGGTGGGAAAAAGGTTCATAACTAATTGCATGTCTCCTAGTGTCTTTAAGGGGGAACGAAAAAAACTGAAAGCAAAGATTTTTTATTTGAAAACTCCACCACCACATCTCAACATTGGTCATGCCTTGTGTTTGCTAATGTTTTAGAGGAGCTGGACTTGAGCTGTTGATTTTATATGCAAACAGACACACGACTGCAGAATATGAGATCACTGAACATCTGTCAGTATTTTTCAAGCCAATGGTCAACGTTGGACATTTTTAATCGTAATCAGAGTCTAATTGCCCTAGTCTGTAATTTGTGGGCCAGTTTGTAAATATGTGAATATGAGCCTTTATTTCTAGCTCCAGGTTCCCAAGCCTATAAAAAGCCCTTAGCCACAAATGTGCCTTGACCTTTTTAATAAAGTTTCTTGTAGTCTTTGGTGTATCGGTGAAAAGGATTGTATCAGTTGCCTGCTGACGCCAATTTTGTTTTGCCTTGGAAACCTACCACACCGCCAATCACCATTCAACCAGATGGCATTCCCAGACATCCCATCATAGACTTTGCTTTTTAAGTGCCATTGTTTTGGGCGACAGAAGTGCATTTAGTCTTTGAAACAAGAACAGTCTGTTGTGAAAATGTGTCTTCAACTCTTCATTGACCTTTGACCAGACGTAAACATTCTCACGTTTTATAAATATGTCTCCTTTGGCTCTTCACTCCAACATGGGGAACTATCAACTATATCCACCTAGCAGACACTGGTCATGGGTGACTCTCACTGTTTGAATGATGCGCTCCTCCTGTGTTGCCACTCATCCAACAGAAGCCTACTTGGGCCCAACCTTGACCTGGCAAGAAATCAATATTAGCTAAAAGAGAGCAGTAATAAGCCCTCCAGTCAAAACAGGCCATATTGTATTGTGTTTTGGTTATCTTCCCCGAAGCTTTACCTATTTTTCTATCCATTTCTCTTTCTTGTTCTATCCCTCTTTCTCTGCCTCACTGCCTCTCTCTCGCTCTATCTCTGTCTCTCACTCAAGGTGAGCCAACCATGATGGAATTTCTATTTGTGCTGTCTTAAAGGATTAGAGTTCATTCACTGTTTTCCTGACTGTACACTTCTCAATAGGGTGGTGCTGCACAGCACAGGATGTCTCTCTGAAAGCTTGGCTGTCAATGTTATTTCAAAGTATTAGTATCTCTGTTTACTGGTAAATGATACAGCATTTTACCCCAATTCTCACTCTTTCGCCTGTCGAAATCAGTTACGTGAAAAGACACCAGCTACAGATGTAGCTCAGTGGCAAACGAAAACAAATGGGAGATTTTGCTTGCGTGTGTGTGTGTGTGTGTGTGTGTGTGTGTGTGTGTGTGTGTGTGTGTGTCCAGGCAACGGGATACCAGCAGGGGAGGGATGAGCTCTGGGAGGAGATGGGTGGGGGTGGGGTTTATCCCCAGGCAAGTATCAAACTTCAAGGGCTGTATTAGTGTCAGATTACACAGTGTACGTTTTAGAATACCATCAAGCAAATCAACAGAACCCTAGCAAATCAGCGTATTTTCACTGTAGTAGAACTGACAACATCAGTCAAGCCCCCGCCAGGATACCAAAAACTCGGATCACGCCATGCACCAAATTACGCTGATTTAAATGCATAATTATGAGGACAGTTTAATGCGATTCATCACATTTTTGCTCCTTTTCATGCGGTGGCAGTGTATTAAACATAGTCCTGGTCGTTGCATGCTTCTTTTCAACTTGAAAGGCGGTTGATGATGTGCTCTCCACATTGGGAGTAGCAGAGCATGCATAGATAATACAAAATACTAAATGACAATGAACTAATACGCACATTCCACTTCCACCGGCTGCTCCTCTGTTTTGGTGAGCGAGAGAGAGGGAGGGTGAGGGAGACATCTCCAGCGTGTGTCGTCTTGCCGTCTTGGCGAGCAGAGACCACCGGGGCCTTGGAATGCTTTCAGTTCAGGAAATCTAGTTTATTCTCATAAATGCTGTGCCTAAACCCCTCCACAATCCCACTGGAGAGCTTCTCTTCTCATCCCCGCTCTCTCATTGGAGCTTTGTCGAGTCTAACGGGAAATGTATAAATCAATGTACTCATTGAGGTGTAGGTTTTTAGGTTTAAAGTACATATACCATGGTACATGTTGAGGTGAAGGTCTACTTCTTTTGCTGTGAAGTCTTGAGGTGACGAGTGGCGCGCACGTTAGACTGGTGTAGCATTCGGTGCTAAGACTGTGGTAACATTGAGCGACCCTTTCCTTCTCTTGCATTTGGTGTATTTGTGCATAGAAGAGAAAGCGTCTTGTTGTCCCATTTAATTCACTTCACTTTAAGCCACAGGAGTACAGTGGAAGTTTGGGCTTGGTATTTTCAAGAGGGCAGGGACCTTATTTGACTGCACATTTGAGACGTGCAAAGACAAAAACACCTAAACGACCCCACTCTTCCCTACTTCCCAGTGCTCCCCACACTAACAGCCAGGGAGCTGGGAGCTGCATGACTCATCAGTCCTCACCTCCATCATACGGCCATAGATCCAGGTCCACAGCAGCAGGGGACCTGGGAGGGGCTACCTCCTAATAACACCGCCTTTGTGTTTCTCCAAAAGCCCCCAGAATAGATCACCCTGGCCGGGGGATCCCGACACCACATTAAGAGGCGCTTACAGGTGGATTAGGTGTAAGTTTGGGGGATTTAAATGGGAGCGGGGTATTGTAACATGCGACTGAGGGTATTGCTGTCCATTCATAAACGGGACAGGTTAGTGCTAGTGCTGTTTGGGCAGCTAACAAATGAGCTATTATCTGAGCGACGATTTGGAGGCGGTGCCGGAGAGATGGTAACGGTATCCCAAAGTTTATCCTCAATCCGCCCATTCATCTTCATCAAGATTTATCATCAAGATTTAAGTTACCCATTTTAAGTGAAATTAAATCAAACCAAGGCTCTTCTGCGAGGCCCATTTGGCTGTCAGAGCGGGAGTAATGTTTCCGTGTTCTGGAGCTGTATATATCTTACTGCTGGTTAACTACACTCTCCTTCATATGTATTTGGACAGTCACCTTTTATTTGAGGTTATTCTAATCTGTTTTACCATTTAGAAATAAACACTTTATGTATCTAGTCCCCCCATTTGAAGAAGTCAACAGTATTTGGACAAATTCACTTAGTGTATTAAAGTAGTCAAAAGTTTTGTATTTGGTCCCATATCCCTAAACCAAGCGTGTAACTCTACAAACTTGTTGGATGCGTTTGCGGTTTGTTTTGGTTGTGTTAGGGATTATGTTTTGCCCAATAGGAACCGAATAGTGAATCATGTGTTTTTATTGTAAGTAGAAGCTGTTTCTGAACACTTTTTACATTCATGTGGATGCTACCATGATTATGAATAAGCATACAGAGGCACAAAGATACTTCTCAAAAAAATGCTAACCTGCCCTGTTATTGGTAATGGTGAGTGGTTAACATGTTTTGTTGTAGCCTCTGAACGGCATCTCACTCATCATCATTCCTGAATAATTCATGATTTTTCTTAATCATGGCATTATCAGGATTCATTTAGAAGTGTTTAGAAACATATCTACTCACTTAGAAAGAAAATGACTTCAGTCATCATTCGCCATTCAGTTAATATTGGAGCAAAACATAACACAAGCTAAATTGAGCCTTTTGGGATCCTAAGTGAGAATTGTTTGGGGGGGGTGGTGGTTAGTTGTCCCCTTCTTGACGGTGGAGAAATATTAAAGGTTTAAAGTTATTTTCGTGTAATTCTACACATTTTGCCATGGGCTGTAGAGAAAATGGAGCCATTTTAAAGCAAGTTTGCGGCAATTCTACAAATTTCCCCATGGGGAGGAGAGAAGAAATGTGCCGTTTTACAGCTTGATATAGTCATTGCGTGCAAGGAAAATGGGACCAAATACAAAACCTTTCGCTACTTTGATACACTATAAGTGCATTTGTCCAAATACTTATGATTTCTTCACATGGGGGGGGGGGGGGGGGGGGGGGGGGGGGGGGACCAGATAATAAAGTACTTTAATTTCTAAATAATATGTATGTATTTTCCCTCGAATAAAAGGTAACATTCTGTACTATCACCTCGTATGAAACATTAGATCTCAAATCCATAATGCTGGAATATAAAGCCACATTTGTATGTTAGTTTCACTGTGAAAATACATTGGGAAAAACATATTGGGGTTCTATGTGTTTTAGCATGTTTGCAGAGGAAATGGGGACAGTTGTGTTGCTTTTTCTGACTTGAGGTTAAATCCATGTTCTGACATGGGTTGTTCTTGTAATGCAACTATTGCACAAACTGCTTTGTGACTTTTTCAAGTGGGGATTTTCCTGAACGTTTCGTATGAGGCGACAGTCCAATCTGTGCAATTTGACATCAATTTGAGATTGGATCCTGTGGTCATAGATTGCTTACTGGTAGTTTTCAATATCCGAAGTTTCAAGAAAGAATCCCGTCCCTTTAAATGCTTTCTATCAAATGAAATGCAATGTGCTTACATAGTTTAGCACTGTAATTAATTATTTCCTTGAGTCTTAAAACAACAGACTAGTTGTATCCACTTTTTTTTTTTTTAAAGGAACATTTCTTTCCATGAAATTCCTCAATTCGGTGCTAGTGTCCACTGGCAGTAACTTGTGAAGGGTGGAATCGTCGTTAAATAATCTTCAAAGTGGGGGAACCCTGGGGTCAGGCGTGGCAAGGGCCAGTAATAAACCACGGAACAAATATGTTGGAGGTCTTTCCCAAATGCTGTTGCTGGGACTTTGCAGCCACACTGGAAAGAGGACATGCCAACACATTTACTCTCTTAAAGGGAGTGTATCACTTATTTCTTAATGCCAGAAACACATATAATAGGAACTTAGAGCACCCCAAGAAAAAGTTCCCAAATTATAAACTCTAAATCAATTGTTATATTATAATGTTGTTCTAAAAGTTGGGCCTGAGGTTTTCTCCAAATCAACTCTAATTTCGGGAAAAAGTAATTCCACAATGCCCCTCGGTCAGCATCACATTGTGTATTAAAAAGGTTAAAGAAATACATGTGAGAATGAGGTGGTCAAATTGGTCCTTTTAACCACACTGCTAACATTATGCCTAACCTTAAATGTGGCTGTGGTAACTAGTGGAAACTGGGTGAATTGGGTATCTACTCATCAATCTGCAGGGCACATTTCATCCCTGAGAACTTCCATGGCTATCAACAATGGAAGGAGTGCTACAACACAAAGTTGCTTCTCAAAGTGGATTCTGTCCCTACCATCAATGTGGCTTCTAAAGCATCTCAAACAGCCAGCAGCACCAGCAGAGACAGAGCATTATCATGGGTTTCGGTGATCATGGAGGTCAACTGGGTAAGTGAAAGAGCTAGCTTGCTACCTCTATGCTAGCTATTGCACGTTTAGCTCCATCTAAATAACACGGATACAACTAACCAAATGTAAAAATGTCTGCCAGCTGCTGATTCTGTCATACTATAGATAGTACAAGCCTACGGGAAAGAGTAGTTTTGGCTGCGACGGAGGTCACTTACTGTACAGAGCAAGTTTTCAAGGTGTTTGTGGGTGCTGCGCATTGCCCTAATTCGGCCATTTTGTGGCTCCGGGGGAGTTTTCTTTACAACCTGTGAAGTTCCACTTACAGTTTACCATGTACAGTTCAGTAGACAATACTTTGTGGAATTTCTTTACTTCTTAATGCGTTTGAGCCAATCAATTGTTGTGGAAAGGTATCCATTTTATCTTTAACTAGGCAAGTCAGTTAAGAACAAATTCTTATTTTCAATGACGGCCTAGAAACTGTAGGTTAACTGCCTTGTTCAGGGGCAGAACGACAGATTTTTACCTTGTCAGCTCGGGGATTCGAACTGGCAACCTTTCGGTTACTAGTCCAACGCTCTTACCATTAGGCTACCTGCTTCCCATATAGGGGTGGTATACAGAATATAGCCCTATTTGATAGGTCCATATTATGGCTGGTCAGTCAATCAGAAAAATGACAAGAACTTTGAAAGTTTCTTCAAGTGCAGTCGCAAGGACCATCAAACGCTATGATGTAACTGGCTCTCCTGAGAACCGTCACGGCAAAGAAAGACCCACATTTACCTCTTCTGCAGAGGATAAGTTCATTGGAGTGACCAGCCTCATAAATTGCAGCCCAAATAAATGCTTTGCAGAGTTCAAGTAACAGACACATCTCTACGTCAAATGTTCAGAGGAGACTGTGTGAATCGGGCCTCCATGGTCGAATTGCTGCAAAGAAACCACTACTAAAGGAATCCAATAAAAAGAAGAGACTTGCTTGGGCCAAGAAACACGAGCAATGGACAATAGACAGGTGGAAATCCTTTGGTCTGATGAGTCCAAATTGTCTGCATGTGTGGTTCCCACTGTGAAGCATGGAGGTGGAGGTGTGTTGGTGCGCTTTGCTGGTGACACTGTGTGTGATTTATTTAGAATTCAAGGCACACTTAACCAGCATGGCTAACATAGCATTCTGCAGCGCTACGCCATCCCATCTGGTTTGTGCTTAGTGGGACTATCATTTGCTTTTCACCAGGACAATGACCCAACACACCTCCAGGCTGTGTAAGGGCTATTTGACCAAGCAGGGGGATGGAGTGCTGCATCAGATGACCTGGCCTCCACAATCACCCGACCTCAACCCAATTGAGATGGTTTGAGATGAGTTGGACCGCAGAGTGAAGGAAAAGCAGCCAACAATTGCTCAGCATGTGGGAACTCCTTCAAGACTGTTGGAAAATCATTCCAGGTGAAGCTGGTTGAGATAATGCCAAGATGTTGCAAAGCTGTCATCAATGCATAGGGTGGCTACTTTGAAGAATCTAACATATAAAATGTAGTTAACAAAAAGTATTTTTTGGTTATTACATGATTCCATATGTGTTATTTCATAGTTGATGTCTTCACTATTATTCTACAATGTAGAAAATAGTAAGCATAAAGAAAAGCCCTTGAATGAGTAGGTGTGTTCAAACTTTTGACTGGTACTATACATTAGGGCTGAACCCATTTAGTCAACTGGTCAATTGTTTTGTCAATAGGCTGTTGATCAACCATTATTTTTGTTGTTGTTGAGCAGTGGCAAATATATGAAAAATAAATGTACAGCACACGAGACACCTGTCTGATTCATGCCTGTCTGAGTGGACTAATCCATTGTGCGGGCCACGGAGATGGCTCAACAGTAGTACATTTAGCCTTTATCTGATTGTCTTAACCCACCGTCACTGTAAAGTAATTTAAAGTAATTTTTTCTTCGTCTCAAACAGCAAGGTAACAAAGTCTGTTTTTACTTCCATTGAGAATGTCAATAGTTCCTCAATGTAGCCTATTTGAAAAATGTTCCAGCTCTCTCCCTTTCTAAAAAAAAAATGTCATGCTCTCCGGTGGACACGTAATAAAATAGGGCTACCTGATTACTTCTTATCTTTTGTGCAAATAACCTACAGGTGTTTCTGTCTGTCTGGAGCTCGCTGGTGTGAAACTCTTGAGGACCCAGAATATTTTATATAGTGTGCAAGTGTGCAACACTAGCTTTGGGCCAGACCAAATTAATAGTTGATACAATGTGTCAAGTTCCTTGCAGATAGGCAATACGTAGCAAATTTTATAGGATATTTATTTTCATCACAATATTTGTATTGATGAATGTTGATGAATGTTGTTGAATATTGATAAATGTTTCCACAACTGTGGACTGCAATGTTTTTCTTTGTCGGATTTTTGTAGGCTATTTTTACATATTGGCAATGGCAATATAAGTTACTTTAAAATTTGTATCATGTTCATTTAGATACAATTTTGATTAACCACATTTGATTTTGAGATGTTACGATTTTATTTTAAATTAAACTGTTCCATGAAAATATGAAAGTCATAACTGCCACGCAGAATTGTAGAAATGGTACAATAACTTGTCACTTCAAATGGAAAAGGTTGTCAACTGCTGGTGTAGCCTATTACCAGCAACTTCAGGAGCATAATGGCAGAATCTGCGAAGGCCAGCAGCAGCGGGCAGTGGGAGGAGTTTTTTTTCTTCTTCTGGTTAGGCTATATTGATCTTTAGCTCCCTCTTTAGTATTTTGTGTGTCTTTTTAATTTTTAATTGCAGTGCTTAAAGCATCATACAAGCTCAGTAGCCTACATATAGTTGATTTTATTCAAACATAGTGTGTCTATATATGGAAAAATACCCGTTTTAATATTCCGGCCAATCAATTGGTTCGAAAGAACAGACTCTCAGTCTGTTCTTTTTTACATTGCGGACAGCCCTAAACTACATAAATATCTGTTGGGGGGTCCATTAGCTGCTACCTGGACTTTAACTTGATAAATGGTCCTGTGAAATGTGCCTGGGTCATAAGTGTGTGTGTGTGTGTGTGTGTGTGTTCACTCTCATATGTGTACAGTATGTGTGTTCTTTTCTCAACGCTATTTCACTGTTTCATGTCTCTGTGTAAGCATTGGTTTGTCACTTTTCTCACTAGTTGCATGAGCACCAATTGGTATAGTTTGGCCCCAACTTCTTATTTGTCAAGGAGGTTTCATCTAATCTGTTAAAGTTTTACCTAGCTGTCACACAAACAGTCCGTGTCAGACTTCAGGTTGAGATGGCTTATAGTTTGAGAAGCTCCTTGGAGTCAGTACCGAAATCAGAATGTTTTTTTTTTTCATACATCTTCATACAAATTGTGTATGCGCGTGTGCACGCGTGTTCATGTTGACTGGTTGTGGGTGGAGTTTTTTCCAAAACACATGTAAACCCCGAAATAAAGTAATTTACGGTTGGCTGGAAACACCCGAAGTTGTCTCATGCACCAAACCCCCGACTTGGACAGTGCCCCGCAAAATATTTTCATGTATTTACCACCTCTAAAGGACATAGGGTCCCATCCTAAATCCTGTTGCCTGAGAAATTAAGCATTTCAGATGTTCACCAGTCAAAAACTGTCCTCGGGGCCAGACCCAGAACTAATCTTTTTCATCTCTGGTTGCTGGGGGGGAGAAAGTGGAGAGCGCACTTCCCTCCTCCAGGATCTCTTCTGTTAAAGACATCACCTCGGGGGGATGCAGCTGAGCCCTCCTCCCTCCCTCCCTGCCTGGGCCTCTGAGCTGGCCTGCCTTCCCTTTGGCTTTCCCCTTTTCCTTCCTTCCTCAATTCCTCCACTAATAGCTCCCTTGTTCCTGAGGAGTCAGTGCTGCCAGTTAAGCAGTCATTCGTGGAAGATTCATTAGTGGCTGGGTAATTGTGAACAGACCGAGAAGAGAGGCGGGCTAACATTCGCGTTCATGCTCTAGGGCAAAGTGGTCGCAGACAGCAGGCACAAGGAGGAACACAGAGAGCCTCTATCTTTCCTCCCTCTCTCTTTATGTCTTTCTCTTTTTTCTGTCTCTCCCTCCTCTCTTCCCTAATTTTCTTTTACATCCATCTTATTTTCTGCTTCTTAATAATTCAGCCCTCTCTTTTCAATGGTGTTTGGTGTCATGTTTCATTGATAAATGTTGCATGGAATTGGCCTACCTTCAAACTCAGTGCCTCTTTACTTGACATCATGGGAAATCAAAAGTAATCAGCCAAGACCTCAGGAAAAAAATTGTAGACCTCTGCTTCATCCTTGGGAGCAATTTTCAAACGCCTGAAGGTACCACATTCATCTGTACAAACAATAGTACGCAAGTATAAACACCATGGGACCCCGCAGCCGTCATACCGCTCAGGAAGGAGACGCATTCTGTCTCCTAGAGATTAATGTACTTTGGTGCCAAAAAGTGCAAATCAATCCCAGAACAACAGCAAAGGACCATGTGAAGATTCTGGAGGAAACAGGTACAAAAGTATCTATATCCACAGTAAAATGAGTCCTATATCGACATAACCTGAAAGGCCGCTCAGCAAGGATGAAGCCACTGCTCCAAAACCACCATAAAAAAGCCAGACTACGATTTGCAACTGCACATGGGGACAAAGATCATTCTTTTTGGAGAAATGTCCTCTCGTCTGATGAAACAAAAATAAAACTGTTTGGCCATAATGACCATCGCTATGTTTGGAGGAAAAAGGGGGAGGCTTGCAAACCTAAGAACACCATCCCTTCCATGAAGCACGGGGGTGGTAGCATCATGTTGTGGGGGTGCTTTGCTGCAGGAGGGACTGGTGCACTTCACAAAATAGATGGCATCATTTGGAAGGACAATTATGTGGATATATTGAAGCACATCTCAAAACATCAGTCAGAAAGTTAAAGCTTGGTCGCAAATGGGTCTTCCAAATGGACAAGGACCACCAGCAAATATTGTGTGCGAGCAAGGAGGCCTAATTTCCTGACTCAGTTACACCAGCTCTGTTAGGAGGAATGGGCCAAAATTCACCCAACTTATTGTGGGAAGCTTGTGGAAGGCTACCCAAAATGTTTGACCCAAGTTAAACAATTTAAAGGCAATGCTACCAAATACTAATTGAGTGTATGTAAACCTCTGACCCACTGAGAATATGATGAAATAATTAAAAGCTGAAATAAATCATTATAAGTACTAATATTCTGGCATTTCACATTCTTAAAATAAGGTGGTGATCCTAACTGACCTAAAACAGGGAATTTTTACTCTGATTAAATGTCAGGAATTGTGAAAACTGAGTTCAAATGTAGTTGGCTAAGGTGTATGTAAACTTCCGACTTCAACTGTACATCCAAGGGTACACCTCCAATTGACTCAAATGTCATTTGGCTTATCAGAAGCTTCTAAAACAATGCCATCATTTTCTGGAATTTTCTAAGCTGTTTAAAGTCACAGTCAACTTAGTGTATGTAAACTTCTGACCCACTGGAATTGTGATTAAGTGAAATCATCTGTCTGTAAATAATTGTTGGGAAAATTACTTGTGTCATGCGCGAAGTAGATGTCCTAACCGACTTTCCAAAACTATAGTTTGTTAACTTCTTATATCTTAGATCCCTCTAACGGGATCGATATGACAAAAGCCAGTGAAAGTGCAGGGTGCCAAATTCAAAACAACAGAAATCTCATAATTACAATTGCTCTGACATACAAGTATTTTACACCATTTCAAAGATAAACTTGTTGTTAATCCCACTACAGTGTCCGATTTCAAAAAGGCTTTACGACGAAAGCACACCAAACGATTACGTTAGGTCTGCACCTAGTCACAGAAAAACACAGCCATTTTTCCAGCCAAAGAGAGGAGTCACAAAAAGCAGAAATATAGAACAAATTAATCACTAACCTTTGATCTTCATCAGATGACACTCATAGGACTTCATGTTACACAATACATGTATGTTTTGTTCGATAAAGTTAATATTTATATAAAAAAATCTCTGTTTACATTGGCGCGTTACGTCCAGTAATGTTTTTCTTCCAAAACATCCGATGATTTTGCAGAGAGCCACATCAATTGACAGAAATACTCATGTTAAATGTTGATGAAAATACAAGTGTTATACATGGAACTTTAGATAAACTTCTCCTTAATGCAACCGGTGTGTCATATTTCAAAAAAGCTTTACCGAAAAAGCACACCATGCAATAATCTGAGTACGGCGCTCAGACACAAAAACAAGCCATACAGATATCCGCCATGTTGTGGAGTCAACAGAAATCAGAAATAGCATTATAAATATGCAATTACCTTTCATGATCTTCATCAGAATGCACTCCCAGGAATCCCAGTTCCTCAATAAATGTTTGATTTGTTCGATGAAGTCCATCATATGTCCAACTACCTCCTTTTTGTTTGCGCGTTTAGTACACAATCCAAACTCACGAGGCGCGGGCAAGTCCAGGCGAAAGTTTAGACGAAAAGTCATATTACAGTTCGTAGAAACATGTCAAACGAAGTATAGAGTCAATCTTTAGGATGTTTTTATCATAAATCTTCAATAATGTTTCAACCGGAGAATTCCTTGTCTGTAGCAATTCCCTGTCTGTCTGTAGAAATACAATGAAACGCAGCTAACTCCCACGTGAGCGCACGTGATCAGCTCATGGCACTCTGCCAGACCCCTGACTCAATCAGCTCTCATTCCCCCCTCTTTCACAGTAGAAGCCTAAAACAAGGTTCTAAAGACTGTTGACATCTAGTGGAAGCCTTAGGAAGTGCAATATGACCTCAAAGAGACTGTATTTTCGATAGGCAATGACTTAAAAAACTACAAACCTCAGATTTCCCACTTCCTGGTTGGATTTTTTCTCATGTTTTTGCCTGCCGTATGAGTTCTGTTATACTCACAGACATCATTCAAACAGTTCTAGAAACTTCAGGGTGTTTTCGATCCAAATCTACTAATACTATGCATATATTAGCAACTGGGCTTGAGTCACAGGCAGTTTACTCTGGGCACCTTATTCATCCAAGCTACTCAATACTGCCCCCGGATGGACATAAGACGTTTTTAACAAGAAATTTGTGGTGGTTGAAAAACGAGTTTTAATGACGCCAACCTAAGTGTATGTAAACATCCGACTTCAACTCAATATCATTATATGCATGCTAATTGCGTCTGATTTCTGTTTGAAGCATCCCCACAGTATTTCCTGTAGCTTTGCTTTGGTGCGCGCACACAGTGTTTCCCCTAGGATTATTTTCTTAAAGGCCCCCTTCTTGGCCGCAGAGACTAAATTCATTTATCCTGTTGACTAGTCACTTTACACCTACCTACAGTACATTCGGAAAGTATTCTGACCCCTTGATCTTTTCCACATTTTGTTACGTTACAGCCTTATTCTAAAATGTATTAAATAAATTGTTTTCCTCATCAATCTACACACAATGATGTAGATTGATGACGAAGCAAAAACAGGTTTTTAGATTTTTTTTACAAATGTATTCAAAAAAATTACATTTTTTACATAAGTATTCAGTCCCTTTGAGACTATAAATTGAGCTCAGGTGCATCCTGTTTCCTTTGATCATCCTTGAGATCTTTCTACCACTTGATTGGACATGATTTGGAAAGGCACACACCTGTGTGTAAGGTCCCACAGTTGACAGTATGTCAGAGCAAAAACCAAGCCATGAGGTTGAAGGAGTTGTCCGTAGAGCCTCGAGACAAGATTGTGTCGAGGTACAGATCTGGAGCAGGGTACCAGAAAATGTCTGCTGCATTGAAGGTCCCCAATAACACAGTGCCCTCCATCATTCTTAAATGAAAGAAGTTTGGAACCACGAATACTCTACCTAGAGCTGGCAACCCGGTTATGTCTGGAAGAAACCTGGCACCATCCCTACGGTGAAGCGTGGGGATGTTTTTCAGCGGCAGGGACTGGAGTCTAGTCAGGATTGAGGGAAAGATGAACAGAGCAAAGTACGGAAAGATCCTTAATGAATATCTGCTCCAGAGTGCTCAAGTCCTCAGACTGGGGCGAAGGTTCACCTTCCAACAGGACAACAATCCAAAGCACACAGCCAAGACAATGCAGGAGTGGCTTCGGGACAAGTCTCTGAATGTCCTTGAGTGGCTCAGCTAGATCCCAGACTTGAACCTGATCCAACATCTCTGGAGAGACCTGAAAATTGCTGTACAGCGACGCTCCCTATCCAACCTAACAGAGCTTGAGAGGATATGCAGAGTAGAATGGGAGAAACTCCCCAAATACAGGTGTGCCAAGCTTGTAGCATGATAGTCAATAAGACGTGAGGCTGTAATCTCTGCCAATGGTGCTTCAATACACTTTCAAAATGTTGCTCCGTCATTATGGGGTATGCTGTTGTTTTTCATCGATCTACACAACAATTGAATCGATTTTAGAATAAGGCTATAATGTAACAAATTGTGGAAATAGTCAAGGGCAGTGGCCTGATACTCCTTCCATTTCAATATTATCGCTTGCACAGTGCTCCTTGGGATGTTTAAAGCTTGGGAAATCTTTTTGTATCCAAATCCGGCTTTAAACTTCTTCACAACAGTATCTCGGACCTGCCTGGTGTGTTCCTTGTTCTTCATGATGCTCTCTGCGCTTTTAACGGACCTCTGAGACTATCACAGTGCAGGTGCATTTATACGGAGACTTGATTACACACAGGTGGATTGTATTTATCATCATTAGTCATTTAGGTCAACATTGGATCATTCAGAGATCCTCACTGAACTTCTGGAGAGAGTTTGCTGCACTGAAAGTAAAAGGGCTGAATAATTTTGCACGCCCAATTTTTCAGTTTTTGATTTGTTAAAAAAGTTTGAAATATCCAATAAATGTCGTTCCACTTCATGATTTTGTCCCACTTGTTGTTGATTCTTCACAAAAAAATACAGTTTTATATCTTTATGTTTGAAGCCTGAAATGTGGCAAAAGGTCGCAAAGTTCAAGGGGGCCGAATACTTTCGCAAGGCACTGTAGCTACCTCAATATATGCGTTATAAGTTCTTATCTGAAATGGTACACTGTTAAGACATAATATCACTTTGTTGAAATAATTTTCCAAATTAATTAAAATAACTTGTATAATATGCTAACATTTATTAAATTTGAACAGTCATTGCTGTGTTTAATCTCAAGCATCAGATAGCACATGTAATGGTAGTTGAAGGTTTGTGAAGTCATCTGATATCTTGTTTCTGCACATATTTCTTGAAAGTTGCCCTGGCAACTGGAAAACGTGGTGTTGATTAGGAGTTACAGTAAACAAGGTGGGCAGGGGGGGGGGTGTCCCAGGGGAGACGCGGGGGAGAAGGGATGGTCACGTTCCAGTGTTACCCAGCAGCACTGGGCAACCAGACCTGTCTCTGACCTCAAAAGGGTTTGCCTTTTTATGATGGAGTCACAAGCCAGGCTGCAGTCAACACAAACCCTCACTACAAAGGCATGCTAACTCGCTTCCTTGAGCTGCCTCTGTTTCTGTTTCTCTCTCCAACTCTGTCTCTCGCCGTCTTTTTCCTTTTACCTCCTCTCTCTGTGACAGTTTGACAGCACCTTGTCAAGATACACACCATCTCTTCAAAGACTCAACGTGCCAAAATGGATTATTATTATTTTTTAAAACTCAACAGATCTACTAGCTTCACTTGCGTCATTTCAACCCACAGAGATAGCTGCCACTTTGTTTATTTATTCAACCTTTTATGCTCAGTGACACTTTCTCATTATCTATCTTTATCTCCCTTTTCCTCTGTCTCTGCTTTCCTCCTCCGTCTCTGTTTCTGTCTCTCACTTTTGGTTTCCCACAATGTTTGGTCTAGAGAGCCCGCGTTGTTTAGAAACAAATTTGATTGGAATTATCGACTGGCCATGTCCACAACCAATGGTTTATCTCCCCTTGTCAGCATCAATAAGACAGAGGGAGATGCGATCCAGGTCTGTTTTTATTTCTTCAGCGAGGGAACACACAACATTAGTGGGAAAGATCCGGAGAAGTGTACCATTTAGTTTGCATACGTCCTATGTCATGGAGAAACAACAGCACCAACAGAACAGCAACATGGGAGTGTTTACTTGCAGAGTTTCTGATGAGAAAAAACACTAAAGAGGTTATACACGCAGATATAAGCATGCCATAGTAAACTTGTGGCATTCTGTGTTTGTACTTGTTTGATACGGTCGTTGTATGCAAAGAACGTGGCTCGGTTGTAAGGTGGACTGTAAACATTTGTATTTGAATAATAGACTTTCCAGCAGCCATTTTGCATTGTGTTCCATATAGCTGTTGTCGTTAGCTTTTACACATTAAGCTCTACTTGTTTTCCCCTTGCAGCAATAGTGTCCAGTAAATGCACCCATCAGCTATGAATGAAATGTTTTTATCAGTTACAATTGCTACACCAGAAAAGTGCATTTTAAATCTGAGGTGCTGCCGCAGAACTGTTTTCCACCAGAGGACCTTGAGACTGCACAGTAAAAATAACTTTGACTGAGGTCGTGTTTGCTAACACAGATTGCTTGTGTTGCCCTTTAAAACGTTCATTCCGGCCCTTGATTACGGTGTACGGTTTCTCCTAAGACCAACAAAGCCTACTAAATACAGCACAGCCAATTGGTCGGATCCTAAATTAGGGTGGGGGAATCTTAGAGAAACCAATTAGGAGGCGGAAGCCACTAATTAAAAGCTACATGGTCTACAGATTGCATCGATTTAATTTTCTTTAGCGATGGCGAGGGCCATAATTTCAGAGCTTGGTTTGTACACCAGTGCACATTCCAAGACTGCTGCTGCCTCTGTGTTTGGAAAGTCTCTAACAACATACCAGCACTACTATAAATGTCTCTTCTCGTACAGAATCGAGAATTTGACAAATCTCAGAGAATATGCAGCGTTTTGAATCGACAAAAAACCATTCACCTAAACTCCTCAGCAAAGGTTTGTTGTAGTATTTTCGTTCTCTGACTTGGATTTGTGTTGTGGACAGCTGCCAATACGTTGTGAGGGTTATGAATAGAAGATTGCATTATGCTCAAGTGGTTAGTTGGTTAACCAAAACGGTTGCTTCGGAGAACTCGCAGGGAATACTGAGCACCTGAGGAAAACCACAGGTTGCCGGGCCGACTCAAGGATCAGGGCCTTTTTTATGATCCAATTTCCTGATTGAGCTTGTTGCTCTATGTCTCGGTGGTTACCTAACCTCTTGGCAACAAACAAATAACCTTTTGCCTCAAGCTGTCATACAGTCAGACTTCCTCTCCCTTTTAAAGTGGCTCACCAGCCAAAACAGGTTAGTGCAGGATGAATGTGATCGTCCAACAATGTGTGACTGACATTGGCAGTTTTTGTTTTGTCGTAATGATAGTCGAAGCACCCCATGCAGATTCAAGGGGTCTGATTCCTGCAATCACTGAGAGGTTGTCTTTATGTTGTGGATTAGTATGTTTTAATGTGTTAACACACTTTCAATTAATGCTTAGAAGGTTCTGGTTGGTTTTTAGTGTTTATTTGATCGTCTTGTTTGCATTTTTTCGCTTAGGTCAAAACTCAAGAAATGAAATCAAGTTTTTATCAAGAGTAGTTATGGGACACACAGACACACACATGCGCATGCACGCACACAAAGGTTCACCTCCGCTCTCTGGCCTTGGAGCCAGATGCACATAGCCTTGGGGTATTGCATGGCACACCAGTGTGTCCTCAGCCCTTGTCATTGCTTCCTGTCCACGAATGGTAGTACTCACACTGCAAGGAGGAAAAATTACGTTTTTCCCCCTGCAAATGATGAAAAGAAAAGAAAAAGAGCAGAAATAACTTAGACCTTGTAACTTCCCTCTCATTTCAACTAATGTTTTTTCCAGACTGGGAGAGCTGAAGGCCGTCCATCCCACTCCTGTTTGATTTTTCCTGTACCTTACACATTGGGTTTCAGGAAATGTACAAAACAGGATAGCACATCACAACATATATCAACATTTTTGAAGAACCTGGAAGGGACTAGGCCGCACTGATAATCCAGTGAATGTGTCAGTTTATGGGAAAATTCTATAAGAATTATATATTTTATGTATTCTCCGGTGACGGTATTCTGTATAAATGTCTGTGTGATCGCTTGTTGGGTTGTTTGTTGGTCTTTGAATGAGTCTGTGACTAAAATACAAGCAGATATACTAGGTAACTAACTAGTGAGATTTCTGTTCATTGACTACAGCTCAGCATTCAACACAATAGTCCCCTCCAAGCTCATCGCCAAGCTTGGGACCCTCGGACTCAACACCTCCCTCTGTAACTGGATCCTTGACTTCCTGACGGGCCAACCTCAGGTGGTGAGGGAAGGCAACATTACCTCTGCCATGCTGAACCTCAACATGGGGGCCCCACAGGGGTGTGTGCTTAGTCCACTCTTGTACTTCCTGTTTGGCCACGCATGACATGACAGTTGTAGGCCTGATCACCGGTGACGATGAGACAGCCTACAGGAAGGAGGTCAGTGACCTGGCAGTGTGGTTCCAGGACAACAGCCTCTCCCTCAATGTCAGTAAGACCAAGGAGCTTAAACGTGCACTACAGGAAATGCAGGAGCGAGCACGCCCCAATCTACATCGACGGGGCTGCAGTGAAGAGGGTTGAAAGCTTCTAGTTCCTCGTGTCCAACTGACTAAGCACTTACAATGGTCCACACACACACAAACAGTTGTGAAGAAGGCGTAACAGCACCTCTTCCACCTCAGGAGGTTGAAAAGATTTGGCATGGGCCCTCAAATCCTCAAAAGATTCTACAGCTGCACCATTGAGAGCATATTGACTGGCTGTATCAATGCTTGGTATGGCAATTGCACCACCCTCGATCACATGGCGCTACAGAGGGTGGTGCGGACAGCCCAGTAATTCACTGGGGCCGAGCTCCCTGCCACCCAGGACATCCAAATCAGGCAGTGTGAAAGGAAGGGCCGGAAATGTTTTGACTCCAGCCACCCAAGCCATAGACTGTTCTCTCTGCTTCCGCACGGCAAGCGGTACCTGAGCATCAAGTCTGACACCAACAGGCTCCTGAACAGCTTCTATCCCCAAGCCATAAGACTGCTTAATAGCTAACAAAATGGCTACACATCTGTTTTGACCTTTTCTATTTTATTTTTGCACTCTCTCTATGCACACTCACTCATACTTAATTTTCTCACACACAAAAGGATGGGCAAAAATTACAAAATACAATTACAAAATACCATTTAAGATCAATGTATCAAAAATAATCTCCAAAATACTTTTTTGAAATGTATTTAATTAAAATAAATGTGTTTTGAATTTTAAAATACAGAAATACATTTGCAAGTACCCAGCCCGAACAGCAACCACATTCTCAGTAATGGTTACAGAAACGTTTTACTTGCTCTGACCAGGTTTTCATCCACCCATTTAATGCGGATGAATGAACTGACAATTGAAGAAAAATCACAACCGTCTGATTGGAACAGGATATGCCGTTACAATTTTATGAATGCCGACAGACAATTTCTTTGTTCGACATGGTGGGATAATGGTCTCTGTAAAATGTATGCGAGAAATGACGGTGGAAATGCCTTTATGCGCAAATATTGATATAATAACCATCATATTGAAGTAAACTTGGAGTCACACGATGGTACGTTCTGGGGTCCTCCCATTACCATGCAATTTATTAGGCTACAGATAAAATAAATTATGATGAACTTCACAGGGTGGTGAAAGTGCACATGATGAGCTTGATGCTCTTTTCCAATAAATATCTTATTGGACATGATGATTGACGCTTGGCTGCCGTTTAACCCCCCTAAAAATGTAGCGCTCTTATCCATAATAATCTAATAATGCAGGTAGCTTAACCGTAGCTTAACCGCACTTTCTGTGAGCTGACGGCTAGAGCGCACGTACCAAAACCAGAGTGGGTACAGATCGCTATATAACACAACAGTGTTTGTGACAAAAACCATCAGTAGAGTTGAAAATGCGATGGAAACCCATTTAACTTTAAATTTTTTATTTGGTACATAAAAAATACTTTTGTGGTAAGATTTCTATGTGCATAACGTCATCACACAGTCTTTTATCCACATTAAGTCAATTTGATGGAAACATATCTCTGGTGGGAAAATGCGCCTATTGTTTTATGCAGATTTTTGAATAAATTGGATGGAAACTTTAGTTTATGACTGTAATCTGTGTTGTTTATCTACCTAAATTGTTGGCACTGAGTGTAAATCACTCTGGATAAGAGAGTCTGAAACTAGGGGGCACTATTTTCATTTTTGGAAAAATAACGTTCCCAAAGTAAACGGGCTATTTTGTCAGGATAAGATGCTAGAATATGCGTATAATTGACAGCTTAGGATAGAAAACACTCTAAAGTTTCCAAAACTGTAAAAATATTGTCTGTGAGTATAACAGAACTGATATTGCAGGCGAAAACCTGAGAAAAATCCAAGCAGGAAGGGACTCTTATTTAGAAAGCTCTGCGTTCCTATGCGTCCCTATTGAGCAGTGAATGAGATATCAACCAGATTCCTTTTTCTATGGCTTCCCTAATGTGTCTAGTGTCACAATACATAGTTTCAGGCTTTTATTTTGAAAAGTGAGCCTGAACGACAACATTGCGTCAGTGGTCAGAAGACAAATGCGGCCATTGTTTCTCTCTTTCCTACTAAGAAGCCACCTGTCCCGGTTGATATATTATCAAATAGATATTTGAAAAACACCTTGAGGATTGATTATAAAAAAATGTTTGCCATGTTTCTGACGATATTATGGATCTAATTTTGAATATTTTTCGGCGTTGTCGTGACCGCAGTTTCCGGTGGATTTCTCAACCAAACGTGAAGTACAAACGTAGGTTTTTCGGCTATAAAAATAATCTTTATGGGACAAAATGAACATTTGCTGTCTAACTGGGAGTCTCGTGAGTGAAAACATCCGAAGCTCATCAAAGGTAAACTATTTAATTTGATTGCTTTTCTGATTTTCATGACCAAGCTGCCTGCTGCTAGCTAGGCATAATGCTATGCTAGGCTATCGATAAACTTACACAAATGCTTGTCTTGCTTTGGCTGTAAAGCATAATTTCAAAATCTGAGATGACAGGGTGATTAACAAAAGGCTAAGCTGTGTTTCAATATATTTCACTTGTGATTTCATGAATATGAATATTTTCGAGGAATATTTTTTGTCCGTTGCGTTATGATAATTAGTGTCAGACAATTCTCCGGGAGAGGGAGTTCCAAGAGGTTAAATGACCAAAATGTGAATGTTTATGTGAAAATGAACACACCAAAATGAACTGCAAAGCACACTGGGTATTATTATTGGCCTTGTTTTGGGGTTATGTCTAGATTGGATACAGTTTCTCCTAATTCTTCTAACCTGCTATGTTAATTATCCTATCCTGCTGCGTAAATTCTCCTGAACCTGCTACGACAAGTACATTTTGATCAAATCTGTAACTCTTCTACACAAAACCTTGTTTTGGGGCGGAGCGCAATTGTCTATTTTTACATTATAGTAGCGCCGACCTGTAGGGGTTGATTGAAGCTCAATGTTCATTTAAAATCTAAGCCAATATAACACCAATGCAGATGAAAATTTGCAAATCAACTTCATTGGAGGTACACAACACGCCTCACGTCATGATCCGTCCAGCGTTTACCAAGAACCACTATGCCGGATTTTTGACACGGTTTTTAGCGTTAGGGTTGTCAAGAGTTTTCTTTACCCAAACCTAGCCAAAATTATAGACATCAGATTAAAATGAGGCTACAGCGTCAATAAGGTGACAATTAGACTTGGATCCATTTGGACTGAAAACCTTTGTTGGTGCAACAGTTTTTAGAAAATGTATATTTTATCGCTTTTCACGTGTACATTTAAGTCAATTTAAGAACCAATGATTTACTACTTTTTTATAGCATTTCTGACCATGCTAAAATCTTTTTGGGACCAACAACTCCGTTGCTGCGCAACAGCAGCAGCTAGCTAGGAGCATACTAGCAGGTACCTAACACCAGTAAATGAGAAGCAAGCTGCAAGAAAAGGAATCTAGCTAGCTAGGTATATGCTATTTTGCTAAGTCATCTGTGTAAACTAAATCTTAGCACAAACAAATAATCTAGTGAAAGTCCTTGGCTGCTATTATATCCAGTTAGCTAACCAACTAGTCAGTAGTTACAAGCCAACGAGACTGTACCATAGCTGTATAGATTGTGCACCAACCACAACTCAATTTGACAATATATCATAGCTTGCTACATTCATCCATAAAGCGTAGCTATCTAGTTAGCAAAGTAAAGTTAATACCAATCTTTGGGAAACTGCCACACTGCTAACATATTACACATGCAATGTTCTGGGCATTGCCCATCTAGCTACTCCATCATGATAGCTACGTGTGCAGCCAGATGCCAGTTTCATCACAAACCATGCTAGCTAGCCTACATTTCCTCAACCAAGACCAGCCTCTCACAACACAAACTGATAAAAACAAATTGCCTTGATAAACTCTGCCAATGCACATGCAAGTAGCACATCAGCTGTGCATTGCAGTGAATGTACACATGCTAGCTAGCAAATTAGTTAGATCAACACACGAGCATCCAGAACAAATTCCAGCCCTTGCCTTATTCATTCAGTACACTGTCCTCTGTCAATGCAATTTTCTTCATGCCATTTTAACCCACATTTTGCTGACCAACAGTGTCAAGTTAGATTTCAGTGTGTTTCCAAAGATCTGAACCCAGTAAACAAAATTACGTTTAAAATACGTATTTTCCAGACGTTGAATTTTAGGTTCTGAATAAAAGGTGAAAATAAGTATTTTCAGGATGTTTAAAACATGTATTTTCCGGACGTTGAAAATACATATTTCTTTGGATGTCAAAAAATACGTATTTTCCAGACGATTAAAATAAAATAAAATCCGGGCATTGAAATTAGGTACATTTTTGGTTCTGAATGAATTTTGAAAATACTTTCTGTAATTGTTTGTACTCTAATGTACTGCAATCTGCTGTGCTCTACTGAAGTGGTTCTCAAACCTCTCCTCTGGGATCTACAGATATTTCACAATTTTGATGTAGCTCCGAACTAGCTATTGGAGAGCATGAGGAGTAGTAGTTGACAAGTTGTTTGCAAGGTGTGCTTGCTCTGGAATAGATCAATTACATGGAATGGCATGGGTTTCCCATGGAGGTTTGCGAACCACTACTCTACTGTGTTGCTCTGTACTGTGCTTCCAAACTGGTGAACCATAGATCTCTATGATTGGTTCAGATTTGGTCCAGTCCGGACAGGACCAAAACTGAAACAAACATTGTTTGGGCCAAATCAAGGTCGGTCCTAAACCAAACAGACGTCTATGATTGGTTCAGATTTTATCCGGAAGAGAACAAAAATCAACGTCCGTGAGGGCCTCCCGGGTGGCGCAGTGGTCTGGGTTCGAGCCCAGGCTCTGTCGCAGCCGGCCGCAACCGGGAGGTACATTTTGCCTAGCGTCTTCCGGGTTAGGGAGGGTTTGGCCGGTAGGGATATCCTTGTCTCATCGCGCACTAGCGACTACTGTGGCGGGCCGAGCACAGTGCACACTGACCAGGTCGCTAGGTGTACGGTGTTTCCTCCGACACATTGGTGCGGCTGTGGTAAGAAGCAGCGCGACTTGGTTGGGTTGTGTTTCGGAGGACGCATGGCTCTCGACCTTCGTCTCTCCCGAGCCCGTACGGGAGTTGTAGCGATGAGACAAGACAGTAACTACTAACAATTGGATACCACGAAATTCGGGGAGAAAAGGGGGATAGATTCCCTAAAGCCTCACCACTTTGATACAGCTACATTTGGTAACAGATTTATAGAACATACGCAGCAGGTTAGGAGAATTAACGTAACAAGCTAGGAGAATTAGGTTAAGGTTAGGAAAAGGGTTCAAGTTAACGAAAATACACTCCTAACATCCTACGAAATGTTTCTTGTATCGAAGTAGAGTGTTTTTAGGGAGTCCCGTCCATGGACGTTGAAGTCAAGGAAGGTCTGGACAGCACAAAACAAAGAGAGAATGACGTCCAAAAGATGTCGGCGTAGGACCCCTTAGTGGGAAGTAGCCATCAACAAGCAAAAAAATAGAGGGGGGTCACTCAGCTGACTTATTCCGTACTTTGAGTCACTTACTTAATGTAAAGCAGCTGTTGATATTCACCTCCCTCCCCTCTTTAAAGGGAGAATCCATATGTTTTGCATGAATGCAAATAACCATGTCTATGAAGTAAGAGGCAGGGTCCGTTTTCCCAATAGCGATGAAACTTATGCTTACCAGTGTTCTAACAATACATTGTTTCTATAACGGCCTAAGGACTTTCGATAAGTACGCCGTTAGAGCGTGTGTTGATGCTGATAGGATCTAAAAAAAAAAGGCAGCTCTGCTTACGAATCAGCATTCTCCATTGAAATCTTACCTTAACATTAGGTACATACTGACAACAGATCAACTCCAAGAAATACATTAGCCTCCTTATTCTAATGCTTTAGGCTATGCACTAATTCAAATATTTTGCATATCATTGCGTAAATGTTGTTAGGCGTACACATCATGAAATTGAGGCAAAAATTACAAACAGTAACCTACAATTAGCAAAATAGAACTCAATTGATTGAACAATATGATTTAAATGTTTAGGCCTATGTAGAGCCTACTGTATTGATATTTTAATGGAGTCATCTCAGTTTTCATTTGAATTATCGTTTTACCCTTTGCTTGTTTATAACAATTGCAAACACATTAGCACCTTTGTATTGTAGTCAACTTCATTCTGAGGTTATTGGCGGTGACAGTGAGACAGATAAACATCTTGATACTAGGTTTAGCAGAGATCTTCTGTGTACAAAGTGACTCGGAAGGGCAAAAAAGCATCTAATGACCCAGTTAGCTGTTCTATGAGTGGACTGAGGCAGGTAAATAATAATGTTTTCAAGTGCATCTTTAGTGATGACGGTTTTGTGAAACAGCTCTGGGATTTAATGATGCGCCTACGAATGTTCTAACAATGAACTTAGCCTTCAGATGCTTTTGGGAAACTGGGTCCTGGACAATAAATTGTGAGGCAAAACAGATTTTTTTGTGCAGAAAATCAACATTTTTCAGGTGGAAATGTTGTAAAAATCAATCACCTTCCAGTGTAAAAACCATTGAAATGAAAAACAAAAAAAAAGTTTTAAGTAAGAAGTAGGCATTGGTCTGAAGCCGAAAAAGAAAGGAAATTCACATGAGCACCACTCCACCCATGCTCTACTAACTTTTTACTGCAAACAGCATTGAGCTACTACGGTTGCTATGTTTTACTTCAAACAATGTGTATGCAAGTTGCTTAGGATTCCAACCTCAAACAGCCTAATGCAACTGCTCTCTATCCCGCTTGATCATGCAGTTTCTGTCCCACACTATCCTAACATAGTAGGCTTAAAATAAACACACAGACCGGACAAGTAGATGTGCAGTGGATTATGGTCGTTGTAGTTAATTACCACATTCTCTGCGCTAAACTATGTAGAACATTGGCCTGTTGGAAACTACAAATCCTTACTTCATCACACAGTTTGGACATGACCGGATTTATCTCTAGAGAAACTTCACAACAACATCAAAAACGAACAAAATGAAATTAAAATAATTGAACCTATGTTGGTCAATTAGTTGTTTAAATAAGCACTAAACCCTACCACTCCAGTATTCCTGCACATTGTAAATATGGTATTGGCACTGACCTTGGAACTGACCCTGTATATAGCTTACTTACTTTCTCGTGTTCTTCTTATTTCTATTTCTTGTGTGTTTCTTGCTTCACAGGCCAGACGCAGGCCTCTGCACATTGTTGTAGAGGGAACTTAGACTGCACGATATGAGCAGATAATATTATAGGGTCTACATTTTTTTTATCAAATATTGCGATTTTTACTCACGATTTCGATCAAAACACTTGGGGGAACTGTTGGAATCATAGAAAAATAAATGAGTATTCCGATACAATGGTTAGTATTGTTTGGCATGACAACTAATGAAAAAGCCATGTACATTAGAAGTTGTTGTAACAGGGTAGGAACCACAGTGTTGGACAGAGATTCCCAGGGAACCCTTATCACATTTGAATGTTACATTCATGGCGTTGAAAAAAATTGCAGCCTCTTGCGATGTGGATATTGCACATGTCAATATTGCAATTTCGATTAAAATTCAATTAATTGTGCAACCCTATAGGGAACCATTGAAGCTTGAGACAGAGGTGACTCTTTTCCTGTCGCAGTCACAATCACAGGCGGCTATTGACTGGCTGCCCGGTCTGAGATCAATGTTCTCCTTTGACCATCTTGCCAAATGTTGTTTACATACCTTTTTATGTAAACAAGAAAATCATACAGTTGCATAACCGAGACCAACAGTCAGGAGCAGATGATTAGCCAAACACATTTTATGCATACTATTTGTACATTGTTTTCACTTGCAAGATGAGGATGCAGTGAGTTTTGTGTCTACTCGGGACTACATTTCATGCATAAGGAGAGGACTACATGACATATTTTAGTTGTTGGACAGTCTAATTTAATTGTCCTATGGCGACGAAGAAAGTAGATGGGTGCAAATATATTGTGCACCTGTCGTTGTTCACGTCAAGACGTAGCATGTGCTTTTGCGCCCTGTGCACCAACCATATTACTTTTTGAGACTCGTTTGTTGCCCTGCAATGTTAGCTTCCTCTGTGTTTTTTTCTTCTCTACAATCAACAGGGAATTATCTACTTTCCGGAAAAAGAGGCAGCAACTAATTTTAGATTGATTTGATTGAGCCTGGAGGCCAAAGGGATCAAACCCACATCCGTTGAAAACCAAAGATACTAATTCTAACCATAACACAGCTAACATATGTTTTGCTCTCCCGGAGCACTGATTGGAGACCTGCTCTGAGTTGCGCTGCGGGCCCTGTCTCCTCCTCCATGGTCTCTGTAAGGCCACTCTTTCTTGTGGCATGTTCTGTGGCCATTTGGACTGGATGTGTGTATTTATAGAGCCCTGGCCCACACTACACAAAGACTGGCTGTTCTCTGGTTAGGACATGGAGTCCACGCTAGAAAATGTTCAATGTCTTAACACAGTACTTTTGGTGATGTTGAATTGTGTACACATCTTACCACTGTACTCTTAGGGTCCTATTATTAAATCAAACTACATTCAGTACCAACATTATTCTTCTGTGTAAGAATGTGCGCCTGGATCCATATACTCAATTAGACATTGTTTACAATGTGAAACATAAAACACAATCACAACATGCTGTCTTGCTGCGCTGAAATTATATTGTTTTTTGGACTTATCTGAAGAACTGGTTTTGATTCTGACCTGATCAGAACCAACTGGATCAGACACGTTAACTAGCAAGCGATATTGATGGGATATCGACTGACCTTCACCAATAACAAATAAGTGGGAAGGAGAGAGTGGGACTGAAGTTTGGTTCTTCAAAGGCAGTGTTTTAATGACAGTGCTGAGCTTGTTGCTCCCTGTCACCCAGGGTCACTAGAGACAGCTGTCAGTGGCTAACTACCAGTCCACGTCTGACAAAGACGACCCCGGGACTAGAAACTCGACTCCGCTGTCTTAGGAACACGGCTTCCCGTCTTTGTGAGGAGTGGCTCCAACTCCAAAGCCTGATCCACTGGAGCAGTTGCCTCCGGGCTATTCCAAATCCCAAATCCAGATTCCCACAACTCTCTTCCTGTCATGGCTATTCTGGCCAGCTTTGGTTTGGGAAACTGGATTTTTGACTGCTTAATTTGCTAAGTTTGACATATCGTTTTTTTTTTCTCTTTCTTGCGAACTGGGAGAACATTTTTTATGTTTCCCATACGGTGTGTGTACAGGGTCTGGAGGAGGCAATTGCTTGCAGACAGGAAATGGTTCATTACATTAAACATCCGTCATGCATTTTCCTTAACCAATAGGAGTTGGGTTCACCACTAAAAGCAGGTCAGTACAGTTCATGGCTCTGAATTTATCAGAGAATGCCCTTGTATTTTCTCAGATTCATATTCCTATTATTCTTCCAAAATGGGACAGATATTTTCTATACCTGAAAATAACAGTTTAGTTTTGTGATGTTTGTTTAAACCATGACACAGTGATTCTGGATCTATCACCTCACTGGTCTTCCCAAGGCAAGCAGGGCAGTGTGGGCGGGATTACACACATTCATAGTGAATCAGGAAAGGGTCTGGGTAGTATTCACTCTCTAAAGCGCTCTGCCAAGGAGACTACACTGAGGCTGTTCACCAGCTCCAACCGTAGGCTCATTCCTTGAGTCCTCCGCAATCCATGGCTTAGCCTCCATCTGGGCAGCGGATCCTTACTAAAGCCTGGAGATGCGTAGCCCCTAATTCCTACATGCTGAAGCATTACTGTCCGTCCACCCCAGAGACAAGATGGTCGCCAGGTGTCTTCCTGTCTTCAAAGTGTCGGCATCGTTAATCATCAGTGCCCCCCTTCCATTTGGCGTCGCCTCACATGTTTTATTTTGCTTATTCCCCTCCTCCTCAACCCCCCCAACCCCTCTCTCTTTATTTTTGGACAGTCTGTCACCCAGCTGCATTTCCTGTGGGTTTTATTTACAGTTTACCCCGATTAGAACCACATTGGCAACAGCGCGCCATCCTAACGAAATCACTGTGATCCGGCCGGGTGGGTAATGCGAGAAGCAGCCCCCGCAGGGCCAACGGACAGTAAGCCCCCTATACCCCTCATCCCCCGCTCTCTCCTCACCACACTCCACAGTTCTAATGTGGCCACTTTTATTCCACCACCCCTTCAAAGGCAGATTCATCTTTCATCTATCTTTGCTAATGGTATTAACACTGCTCAAGCTTGTGAACACGGCCCGTGCAGCTGCTAGCCCTTAAACAGTTTGAGAGGAGAATTACTACCAGAAAGACCCACTTTTCTGATGTTGTAATGTTTCCAATTGAAACCAACTGAAGGTAATTATTTAATGGGCGGGACAATAGTGCTAGGTGGGGGGCATCACCTAAGTAGTGGCAGGGGAAAGACAAAGCATTGATAATCAGGCGTAGGGCTGTGACTGTCATGGAATTTTGGATGATGGTAATTGGCCAGCCAAATGACCGGGGTCACTGTAATAACCGTTCGAATAACAAAAATGTTGTGTTTTTAAGCACATTTTGTCCTCTCGGCCTGTGCTGCCATAGACATAGAATGAATAGAATGGGAAATCCCCATTCAAGTCAATGATGGCATAATTGGACTGGCGGCCATTTAGATTGTACCCAAAGGAGTAAAGCAGGAAATTGATGATTCAACTCAACTGAAAAATCTATTCCATTGCATGAACCACATCAGATTTATGAGACTTGGAGCGGCTCTGGACTGGTTCCGACTGACATTTTATTGTACAGAGCACTCTGTGAATGTCGCAGGGTCCAGTGCCTTAAGCATGAAACACACAGAGAATCTGACTGCCGATAGGTACTTATCACAGTAGGAGGCCGTTCCTTATCTTGCTAGAACAAAATAAGTATCTGCTGTCTACTGACCTGGCACTGACGGAACTGGCGTTTCTACTTGTAGGTATCGCAACGCTCGGCAGTGGCTGACAACTTGACTTTGAGCCCATCAGGGAGCACAAGCCTTCACATGGGGGAGCCGACAGGAGTGACAAGAATAAGAAACAATCTGGCCTAATCCACCCCTTTCATCAGAATCGGGAACTAAAACAATAAAGCATAATATTTTTTCTTCTAGAGCAAGTCTTTACATTGATTACATCTAGCTAAGGAGTTTTGTGCTTTTTGTTAGGTTTGATAAGGTGCACTAGCTTATTAGCTAGCAAGCTAGCTATTCAGCTAGTGTTAGCTTGCTAACTGAGCCAGGCAGTCACACACACTTCATGTGAAAGAATGGAGTGTTAAGTGCAGCACAATGCACACAACACATAATGCTTTACCAAGCTAGCTATCTGGCCACTGAGCTAGTAACATTATAATCAATCACAATGGATTAGTTGCTGTAGCTGACTGTAGCTGGCTGATGAGAGTCAATGCAGTGTCTTTACTTTGCCTAGCTAGCTAACAAATAATGCTAACAATTTAACTAACGTTAGCCAGCTAGCTAAACATGTACAGTGGCTTGTGAAAGGATTCACCCCCTTGGCATTTTTCCTATTTTGCTGCCTTACAACCTGGAATTAAAATTTATTTTTGGGGGGTTTGTATCATTTGATATACACAACATGCCTACTACTTTGAAGATGCAAAATATGTTTTATTGTGAAACCGTAAAACAGAAAACTTGAGCTTGCATAACTATTCATCTCCCCCAAAGTCAATACTTTGTAGAGCCACCTTTTGTCGCAATTATAGCTGCAAGTCTCTTGGGGTATGTCTCTATAAGCTTGGCACATCTAGCCACTGGGATTTTTGCCAATTCTTCAAGGCAAAACTGCTCCAGCTCCTTCAAGTTGGATGGGTTCTGCTGATGTACAGCAATCTTTAAGCCATACCACAGATTCTCAATTGGATTGAGGTCTGGGCATTGACCAGGCCATTCCAATACATTTTAATGTTTCCCCTTAAACCATGCAAGTGTTGCTTTAGCGGTATGCTTAGGGTCATTGTCCTGCTGGAAGGTGAACCTCCGTCCCAGTCTCATATCTCTGGAAGACTGAAACAGGTTTCACTCAAGAATTTCCCTGTATTTGGCGCCATCCATCATTCCTTCAATTCTGACCAGTTTCCCAGTCTCTGCCTATGAAAAACACCCCCCAGAGCATGGTGCTGCCACCACCATGCTTCACTGTGGGGATGGTGTTCTCTGGGTGATGCGAGGTGTTGGGTTTGCGCCAGACATAGCGTTTTCCTTGATGGCCAAGAAGCTGACCAGGGTACCTTCTTCCATGTGTTTGGGGAGTCTCCCACATACCTTTTGGCGAACACCAAACATTTTGCTTATTTTTTTCTTTAAGCAATGTCTTTTTTTCTTGCCACTCTTCCATAAAGCCAAGCTCTGTGGAGTGTATGGCTTAAATTTGTCCTATGGACAGATACTCCAATCTCCACTGTGGAGTTTTGCAGCTCCTTCAGGGTTATCTTTGGCCGCTTTGTTGCCTCTCTGATCAATTCCCCCCTTGCCTGGTCTGTGAGTTTTGGTGGGTGGCCCTCTCTTGGCAGGTTTGTTGTGGTGCCATATTCTTTCCATTTTATAATAATGGATTTAATGGTGCTCTGTGGAATGTACAAAGTTTTGGTTATAACCCAACCCTGATCTGTACTTCTCCACAACTTTTTCCCTGACCTGTTTGGAGAGCTCCTTGGTCTTCATGGTGCCGCTTGCTTGGTGGTCCTTTCAGAGCAGGTGTATATATACTGAGATCATGTGACAGATCATGTGACACTTAGATTGCGCACAGGTGGACTTTATTTAACAAATTATGTGACTTCTGAAGGTAATTGGTTGCACCAGATCTTATTTAGGGGCTTCATTGCAAAGGGGGTGAATGCATATGCATGTACTATATGCAAAAAAAAATTCTTAACAGGTTATTTTTTCATTTCACTTCACCAATTTGGACTATTTTGTGTATCCATTACATGAAATCCAAATAAAAATCCATTTAAATTAGAGGTTGTAATGCAACAAAATAGGAAAAATGTCGAGGGGGATGAATACTTTTGCAAGACACTGTATCCATGGCTGTATGTGATTATGGAGAGTGCCTAATATCAACAAGGGCTTTCTACAACAATAGCTAACATTGACTAGACCATAAAGAACACACACAGACATGCATTGTCAAACAACGCTACTGCCACCTTATGGTTTGGAGTATTTTAAGTCTGAGTGAAAAGAGATTGCCAATCTCTATTGTGTTCACGTTTGTCAAACGTTTGCCAATCCTACCGGTGTGTCTGAGCTCTTATAGTGCCAGAAAGCTACATGTCATTTTTGCATGCCAAACAACCATAGGGAATATCAGTAGCCTAGTCCATTGGTTCCCAACTCCGGTCTTTGAATACTCCCAACAGTACATATTTTTGTGGCCCCGGACAAGCACACCTGATTCTACTTGTCAACTAATCATCAAACCTTTGGTAAGTTGAATGGGGTGCTTTTGTCCGGGGCTTCAACAAAGAAAATGTGTGCTGTTGGGTGTACTCGAGCACCATTGTACTTGGAATAAAAGTAAGCTAGACACAACTCTCATTCCTCTGTGTCCAAATCAGTAAAGACTTACAATGGTCCAAACACACGCGCACAGTCCTGAAGGTGTGACAGCGTCTCTTCCCCCTCAGGAGGTTGAAAAAGTTTTGGCATGGGGCCTCAAATCCTCAAAAGGATTTACAGCTGTACCATTGACTGGCTGCATCACTGCCTGGTATGACCATAGCACCACCTTCGATTGCATGGCGCTACAAAACCCCTTGCCATCCAGGACATCTATATCAGGTGGCGTAGAAGGAAAGCCCAGAAAATCGTTAAACTCCAACCACCCAAGCCATAGACTATTCTCTCTGCTTCTGCACGGCAGGCGGTGCCGGTGCATCAAGTCTGACACCAACAGGCTCTTGAACAGCTGCTGTCCCAATACAATAAGCTCCATCAGCAGCAGATTTTAAATTAGAATTGAAAATGTATATATTTATGCAACAATTGTTAGTACATCGTATCGCATCAAAGCGAATCACATTGATTCGTTCTCTAGTCAAACTGTCGTCAGTTATATGAAATGCGGTCAAATATGTACTGTTACTAAATATGATCATTTTTATTTAACAATTATTTCACAATTATAATAAAAGTTTTATATCTTATAGTAAGTCGTTTATAATTTGATTGTTACTATATTTAGAAAGCAATTTGTCAGTTCAAGCCCACTTTCGTTGAATAAGAAAATAATCATATATGATATTTTTGTACTGTGTACTTGAGCTTGTGTTCTCAAAAGTGAGTACATTGCAGCAATTTATGACTATTTTTAGCAGAAAGGTGAGATCCAGACCTTTCTAGAACTATACAGCATTTTTTGTTATTGTTTATGGCCATCTCATGAAAAGTAATTACTTTTAGGCGTAAATATAAATTTTTCCCAAAACGTTCAAGAGGTTTTAATATCATTTAAATTAACATTCTACATCACCATGGAAATGATCATACCAGGCAGCCATTGCAAGGGTACCCATGAGTTTACAAGTCAAAATGCCAGGGTTAGAGGTTCCAAGCCCATTCTATTCATTATATATCTATGTGTGCTGCTACTGCATTTTTGTGGTGTGTTGCCTAGGCAACCCAAAGGCTTGTTTCAGCAAGGACTGACAAAGTTTCATCACATTGTTTAGAGTCCGTGTTAGGGCCGAAACGAACACATTCGCACAAATGCCCGGCCGTCCCGTCTTCTGTCAGCTGTTCAGTTTTTTTTATTTCCATGACGGTCTTTATCCATAACTGTCAGTTACACGGTTAAAGTCTCTGCATGGTCAATCCAGCATCTGAAAAGGCCATACATTATTTACTGTGATGCAGCCTCTGCAGACTTCAGGACTTTCATACTTCTTGCACTTAGTGGAGCAGAGCAGAGCTATTGTGAAGGAAGTTTTCAAGGAAATTAATTTGTGTTTATACAGGACGTACCGCCCGCACTTACTGTCAACCAATCATGTCAATGCGGATCTATACAAAGCCCTCCAGCGTTGTTACAAAATTTGAGAGGCGCACGGCGATGCGGTTACACTGCTTGATTTGGCCTTTGCATACCACTTGATTTGGCCATTGCATGCTTTCAGATGGTCGGAGTCTCTGCAAAGACTCCGACCACATTTTCCAATCAAGCATAAATTGTCTTTTATATGGTAATTGTGCCAGCACTAATCGGGCTTCCTTAAACCCCCCAAACAAAGCAAGATGATACAGTCTCTACCTTGCATTGGCTTGATTATCAGTGTTTGTGTTTGCTTCTCCTAATGTGTTTGCGCTGGATTCTTTTGGGGCTGTTGGCTGCCGAGGCCCCATTTTTATTAACGGTTTGGTGGGTTCACTCTCCGTGCCCGCTGATGCAAAACTGAGAAGGGAAAACATTTCATTTCCTCTGGAAAAGCACCAAGGTGAGTATTTATCTTTTAAATTGTCAGGAGGGGATTGGGCGGGGGGAAGAGAAGGAAGGGGGGGGGAGAACTTTGAGCGGCGGACAGCTCTGTAATGTGTTACTTTGCTCTGGGAACGTGGAACCCTTGGACAGCCAAGCTCCAGGATGAAGTCCCAAGCCTGGGGAGCTACAGACATCCTGTTTTGGAACAGCCTGCGGCCCGGGTATCGCACGGCACCTGCGGACGACGCCATCGCGTCTGCCAGCGCCGGGGACAGCGTCGGGGACCTCCAGTGTTTTGACTTGGCTGGCCTCTTTCGCTCTTCCCCAGTTGCATTGGCTCCCCAAGCCCCCTGTGGATTATCTTGTTTCACCATGCAAGAATGTGTCTTGGGGAAGCAACAGAGAACTTGCCGTATCTGAAAACAAATGTATGAAAAAGTTTTCTATCAGAAATAATATTTTGTTGTACAATATCTTTATCCCTTCACTCTGTCGTCTGGCGTTTTGATAAGTACTGGCTCAAACATGCACCTATATACACACACCCATGAATCCATTCTGCTCTAACCTTCTGTTGTTCACTTGACTGTGATTATAATACTTCACTATTGTCCAAAGTGTTGCCAGTGACATGCTGTGCTGTATATTTATTTTCTTTCCTCCTACTCCACTAGTCCAGATTTTCTTGAGAAGCTGATATAACAGGAAGTTTGGGAGATGGAGCTCCCTCGTTTGTTGCTATTTAGGACAACAGGAAGGAGCCTGCGTCTGTCACAACCCCCTCCGGATTGCCCAGTCTGATTCTGTTCTCACCAAGCAGCCTTGTGGAGTGGCCTGTTTTGTTGTCTAAATGGGCTACCTGTAAACCCTGGAGTCCGCACACTGTCACTGTGTCTCTGGACATCAATCACTCTGAATTAGCTACATGTTTTGCCAGGGGAGTGTCCCCTCAATTTTGCAGGATTGCAAGCATAAAGAAATGCTTGCCAGTCAAAATCAAACATGGAATTCCTGCAGGTCTTCTTATAGAGGGACACATGCACACATAAACACATTATAAAAATAAACGTATTCTCACTGTAAACTGTGTTTGTTTTCAGCGAACTTGACATGTGTAAATATTTGTATGAACATAAAAAGATTCAACAACTGAGACATAAACTGAACAAGTTCCACAGACACGTGACTAACAGAAATGGAATAATGTGTCCCTGAACAAAGGGGGGGGTCAAAATCAAAAGTAACAGTCAGTATCTGGTGTGCCCACCAGCTGCATTAAGTACTGCAGTACATCTCCTCCTTGTGGACTGCACCAGATTTGCCAGTTCTTGCTGTGAGATGTTACCCCACTCTGCCAAGTTTCTGGACATTTCTGGGGGGAATGGCCCTAGCCCTCACCCTCCGATCCAACAAGTCCCAGACGTGCTCAATGGGATTGAGATCCGGGCTCTTCGCTGGCCATGGAAGGACACTGACATTCCTGTCTTGCAGGAAATCACACGTGGCATTGTCATGCTGGAGGGTTATATCAGGATGAGCCTGCAGGAAGGGTACCACATGAGGGAGGAGGATGTCTTCCCTGTAATGCACAGCTGTTGAGATTGCCTGCACTGACAACAAGTTCAGTCCGATGATGCTGTGACACACCTCCCCAGACCATGACAGACCCTCCACCTCCAAATCGATTCCGCTCCAGATTACAGGCCTCGGTGTAACGCTCATTCCTTCGATGATAAACGCAAATCCGACCATCACCCCTGGTGAGACACAACGGCGACTCGTCAGTGAAGATAACTTTTTGCCAGTCCTGTCTGCTGCAGCGACGGTGGGTTTGTGCCAATAGGCGACCTTGTTGCCGGTGATGTCCGGTGAGGACCTGCCTTACGATAGGCCTACAAGCCCTCAGTCCAGCCTCTCTCAGCCTATTGCGGACAGCCTGAGCACTGATGGAGGGATTGTGCGTTTCTGGTGTAACTCGGGCAGTTGTTGCCATCCTGTACCTGTCCCGCAGGTGTGATGTTCGGATGTACCGATCCTGTGCAGGTGTTGTTACATGTGGTCTGCCACTGCGAGGACAATCAGAAGTCCGTCCTGTCTCCTTGTAGCGCTGTCTTAGGCATCTCACAGTACGGACGTTGCAATTGCCTGCTCACATCTGCAGTCCTCATGCCTCCTTGCAGCATGCCTAAGGCACGTTCACGCTGATGAGCAGGGATCCTGGGCATCTTTCTTTTGGTGTTTTTCAGAGTCAGTAGAAAGGCCTCTTTTGTGTCCTAAGTTTTCATAACTGTGACCTTAATTGCCTACCGTCTGTAAGCTGTTAGTGTCTTAACGACCGTTCCACAGGTGCATGTTCATTAATTGTTTATGGTTCATTGAACAAGCGTGAGAAACCATGTTTAAACCCTTTACAATGAAGATCTGTGAAGTTATTTGGATTTTTATGAATTGTCTTTGAAAGACAGGGTCCTGAAAAAGGGGACGTTTCTTTTTTTTTGCTGAGTTTACTACTGGCACTCACCTCCCATATTCCCAGATGCTGGATACTCATCTGGCATCCTTTACCAGCCTTGCACAAGTTATAAATGCTATGGGCTCAACTTCTAACCCTTGGAAAAGACCAATAGACCCTAGGCTGACATCAAAGGACCTGGACATCAAACAGAAACCAAGCGCATAGATATTCATTCAGGATAAAACGAACATGAACCTCACCATTTGTCAATACCATGATTTATTGGCATTTGTAGAAGAAGAAAAAAGCCATTGTGTTTGGTCGGGTTTTGTGGAGGTCAGGGATAACACAAGGATTCTGTCATTGTGCTGATTGTGCACGCTAGTTAAGTTTGTTTAGAGTGAAAATTAGGGGAGTACAGTGCTTTTGGTGGCATTTTAGGGTTGTTGAGAATAACTGAAGTATTCTGTGGGAGCCTTGGAGATTTGAAATGTTATGTCATGAACAGTCCTTGCTCTAGAGATAAACAGGGACATGTATTATCTCTCTCTCTCTCTCTCACACACACCTCCCCCTGACGCTAGCCTGTCTGAGTGGCCTTTTGCCATGCATTCCTCCCTTCCCTATTTGGCTCCAGCTTCAGGAAGTGGCCCAATTAGTGCATAAACAACATGAAGGGGGGGAAGCACCAATTAGTGCTCTTTAAACTCTGTCCGTCAGACCCACAACTGTGCTGTGCAGACCCGCTCACAAGGCCCTGCAAACGAGGAAGAAAAGGAGGGGGAATGGTGGAGCGGAAGGCAAACAAATAAACAAATAATTAAAATTACAAAGTACAATGGACCTGTGCTATGACACTTGCAATGCTCGCCTGCGTTTTTGAAAGTCACTTGTATACAGTGAAGTAGGCCAGGATGCAAACAAATTAGCAACCAAGGCTAGGCTAACGTTGTGGGCTCACATGCTAGGTGAAAAAAAAGCTCTGGGTTGTTATGGGATGTGGATAAAAGCGTCCACATGCTTCCCAGACTAATAGCTTCTCAAAATGGACAAACCCTTATCGTCGCTTTTTTCTCGTTTTTCAAGCAAAGGTTTTTTTCAGGGAATATGCAAGCACACTTGTTCGGTTTGCCTAGCCGACTTCGGTTAACCGCCAGCTGAACTGAAGCACACTGACTGCCTTTGACCAGTGTTTATTTGTAAATCGGGAGGTGCTGGAATAAAAAAGTGAGAGCAAGAGGGGGTTGATCGGAACGCATGAAAATAAAAATTGCCTTTAATCAAGCATTGCATGGATATCATGGCATTTGCGTAGTGGCATAGAGTAGAGCAGAGGTGCTTACAGAATTTGCACACATGGGGAAAATATTTTTTATATTGCATTTATTGCAATTCTACGTCATTTTACATGACTGGAGACTTTAGCAGAATCTATTTTAATACCACACAAATTATCAAAATGTCAGGCTACTCTGACACCGACAGAGATCCATAAGAGCAGCCTCATCTTGAATGCAAACAGTAGCCTAGGCCAACATAAAGAGTGGAGTGGAGAGAGATGGTAGATCAAACATGAGGAGGACATTTTCCAGTGTCACTGACTCACCCAATGATGCGCAGCGCACTGACCGGCGTTTTACTTTTTAAAACGATGCTGTTCGTCAACCAGACTATTTGGGAGTTGATACAATATTTTGGTATCTACAGACAGATTAGAGTGTTCTATTAGACAGATTCGTTTTTCAGCAGGAGCCATTTGCTCTACAATGTGTGGTTTTCCCGGGATTGTATATTAGATATTGTGAAAAGCCTGTTTTGGCTGCCAATTGGTAGCCTGTTGCCACGCTTTCCCGACTGTAGGCTATTCTTTGTGATTGGGCAACACTTTTTACATGATCCACAGCTGTGTTTTAAAAGAAAGGGAGGGAGGGATACCTAGTCAGTTGTACAACTGAATGCCTTCAACTGAAATGTGTCTTCTGCATTTAACCCAACTCCTCTGAATCAGAGAGGTGCGGGGGCCTACCTTAATCGAAATCCACGTCTTCGGTGCCCAGGAAACAGTGGGTTAACTACCTTGCTTATGGGCAGAACGACAGCTTTTTACCTTGTCAGCTCTGGGATTCGATCCAGCATATTTTAGCTAGGCTATTGATCCTCTGTGGCTAAATTATAGACCTACTTTCTGGTGTAGTATTTTGGATTTCATTTATTCATGTAGGCTACAGGCAGGAGTAGCTAATTCTATAATTTTAGCTAATGTATTTAAAAACGCAGCACTTCCACGACCCTTGCCGCGACTATAATTCTGTATGATTTTTAAAAATGAATTTGCATATTAAATAACTTTCAAATAAATTATGAAGTGCAACTCTGGAGAGATGAGTTGCAGGCTCATGTCTGAGAGCAGAGTGTGGTAGAGAGAAGAAATTGAATTTCATTCTACACTGAACCAAAATATAAATGCAACATGTCCCATGTTTCATGAAATAAAACATCCTCGAAAATGTTCATTCACACAAAAGCATTATTTATCTCAAATTTAAGGCACAAATTTGTTTACATCCCTGTTAGTAAGCATTTATCTTTTAACGAGATAATCCATCCACCTGACAGGCATAAGCTGATTAAACAGCATGATCATTACACAAGGGCACCTTGTGCTGGGGACAATAAAAGGCCACTCTAGAATGAGCACAGGTGTCTCAAGTTTTGAGGGCGCATGCAGTTGGCATGCTGACTGCAAGAATGTCCACCAGAGCTGTTGTCAGATAATTTTATGTTAATTTCTCTACTATAACATGGTGACCAGACTACTAGCACACATGTTGAGTTTGTCCACCCACACCAGATGCGATCAGGACACGCAGGTTGAAATATCAAAACAAACTCTGAACCAACTATATTAATTTGGGGACAGGTTGAAAAGCATTAAACATTTATGGCAATTTAGCTAGCTAGCTTCCTGCCAATTTGTCCTGGGATATAAACATTGGGTTGTTATTTTACCTGAAATGCCAAGGTCCTCTACTCCGACAATTAATCCACAGATAAAAGGGTAAACCTAGTTTGTTTCTAGTAATCTCTCCTCCTTCAGTCTTATTCTTATTCTTTGGACTTTATATGGCAGTTGGTAACCAACTTTTTAAAGTGATTACCACTCCCAACTGGAGTGTGGACCTCAGTTCATCTTTTAATCACCAACATGGGTATTTGCTCCTAAAATCCAATGAGGAGATGGGAGAGGCGGGACTTGCAGCACGCCAAGCGTCAAAAATAGAACCAAGTTCTATTTTAGCGCCTGGCTATGCAGACACGTGTGAGCAGTATGGGTGCAATGATTGAATAACATGTATGTGTTATATTATGCGCGAGTGGTGTGGTCAGCATGTAAGCCGCCTCCAACTTTGCTTTAGAGAATTTGGCATTACGTCCAACCGGCCTTGCAGACCACGTGTATGTCGTTGTGTGGGTAAGCGGTTGGTGGTGGTGGGGTTATGGTATGGGCAGGCATAAGCTACGGATGACGAACACAATTACATTTTATCGTTGGCTATTTGAATGCACAGAGGTACAGTGACGAGATCTTGAGGGCCATTGTCATGCCTTTTTTTTAAAAAGGTATTTGTCAGCAACAAATGCATATCTGCATTCCCATTCATGTGAAATCCATAGATTAGAGCCTAATGAATTTATTTCCATTGACTAATTTCCTTATATGAATACCAAAACATACAAGTAACTACTAGTTCTACAACCTGTGTACAGATGGAGGAATAGTTGTAGTCAGTATTGAAGTTCAAAAGTATCTGTAGTACATCATTGTATGAGAGAATGCCATTTCAAAAGTTAAACGTTGACAAATATATAGTTCCATGTATTCTTCCAAACTCCAAGACGGTCGCCACTTCTGGGAAAATAAGAACTGGTGCTCAATGAGATTCATGCTCGGCTTTGACTTTGGAAATATGAATCACTAAGGCCTGAATTCTGACTCAAGATGCATGGAGCTCCAACTGAAACTGTAAATCATATCACACCCTCGTGTCAATGGAGAATTTGTGTGAAAATGAGTAAATTAAATGATAATTGTGGATTTCCGCTGTACAATTGGTCTCCCCCGCTCTGAGCCTTGTCATTATTTCATTGGTTTGGATTATGTGGTGCTAGCCATTACTAGCAGAAGTTTCTGTGGTTAATGGTTTCATCCAATGATGAAATCCAGGCTAAGAACACCAGGGTTTAACTGCGTAGGCCAATGTTTCCACTGGGCGGCTATTTAATAAATACCAATTTAGCCCCAAACTCCAGCCTTTCACTGGTAAATCTTAGTAAAATGATCATGTGTGCACTGCTGCTTAATGGTATTTAGTGAGGTATGATTTACAGGTGACACCTCTGGTGTTTGCACATGGCCAACTCAAGGAAGCACTTCTATGGCTGACACATACCGTTGAAGTCGGAAGTTTACATACACCTTAGCCAAATAGATTTAAACTCAGTTTTTCACAATTCCTGACATTTAATCCTAGTAGAAATTCCCTGTTTTAGGTCAGTTAGGATCACCACTTTATTTTAAGTGAAATGTCAGAATAATAGTAGAGAGGGATTTATTTCAGCTTTTTATTTCTTTCATCACATTCCCAGTGGGTCAGAAATTTACATACACTCAATTAGTATTTGGTAGCATTGCCTTTAAATTGTTTAACTTGGGTCAAATGTTTTGGGTAGCCTTCCACAAGCTTCCCACCTTAAGTTGAGTGAATTTTGGCACATTCCTCCTGACAGAGCTGGTGTAACTGAGTCAGGTTTGTAGGCCTCCTTGCTCGCACACGCTTTTTCAGTTCTGCCCACAAATGTTCTATAAGATTGAGGTCAGGACTTTGTGATGGCCACTCCAATACCTTGACTTTGTTGTCCTGCCACAACTTTGGAAGAATGCTTGGGGTCATTGTCCATTTGGAAGACCCATTTGCGACCAAGCTTTAACTTCCTGACTGATGTCTTGAGATGTTGCTTCAATATATCCACATAATTTTCCGCCCTCATGTTGCCTTCTATTTTGTGAGGTGCACCAGTCCCTCCTGCAGCAAAGCAGCCCCACAACAGGATGCTGCCACCCCCGTGCTTCACGGTTGGGATGGTGTTCTTCAGCTTGTAAGCCTCCCCGTTTTCCTCCAAACATAACGATGGTCATTATGGCAAAACAGTTATATTTTTGTTTCCTCAGACCAAAGGCCATTTCTCCAAAAAGTATGATCTTTGTCCCAACATGCAGTTGCAAACCGTAGTCTGGCTTTTTTATGGTGGTTTTGGATCAGTGGCTTCTTCCTTGCTGAGCGGCCTTTCAGGTTATGTCGATATAGGACTCGTTTTACTGTGGATATAGATACTTTTGTACCTGTTTCCTCCAGCATCTTCACAAGGTCCTTTGCTGTTGTTCTGGGATTGATTTGCACTTTTCCCACCAAAGTACGTCCATCTTTTGGAGACAGGACGCGTCTCCTTCCTGCGTGGTATGACGACTGCGTGGTCCCATGGTGTTTAAACTTGCTTACTATTGTTTTTACAGATGAATGTGGTACCTTCAGGCGTATGTAAACTTCTGACCCACTGGAATTGTGATACAGTGAATTATAAGTGAAATAATCTGTAAACAATTGTTGGAAACATGAATTGTGTCATGCACAAAGTAGATGTCTTAACCGACTTGCCAAAACTATAGTTCGTAATAATTTGTGTAGTGGTTGAAAAATGAGTTTTAATGACTCCAACCTAAGTATATGTAAATTTCCGACTTCAACTGTACGTGAGATATGACAAATGTATTTGGCTGAGCATGGGCATTTTTGTTAAGAAAATGGCACTGGCATAGGGCAGGGAGATATATTGAATTTTAGTTTTTGCGCAATATTCCAAATGCCTGTATTGCAAGAATCAATGTTGTTTTTTTTGCTTTTATTTTCGCTTGTTCTCATGTTGTTTTTTTGGTCTTGTTTTCTTCACTCCTTTTGTGCTGTGTGCACCTTCCCCTTTACGGCAGAGATCTGTATATAATGATGAATTGCACATGTCTCCGCTCTGACAATGGGAGTCGTTCCAAAGGCAGGAAGTCAGGTGACAAGCTTAGGTCCAAAATAAGACCATAAAAACGCATTGGGCTTGTTTTGGACAGATTTTGTTGAGTGTGAAACCTCTCGCTTTGCCTCATCCTCTATGGTTTACACAGACTCCCCATGCCCTTCCCCCTGATCACATCTTCCTCTAACAAGCGGTTTTATCTTGCTGTTTGAGGTCTGGTCCAACAGAATCAGAATCATTATTTTACTGTAATATTTTTATTTGACCCCCTTTTTCTCCCCATTTCGATCTCGTCTCATTGCTTGCGTACTTCTCTTGCGTACTTCGCCTCCTGCACCTCCCCAACGGGCGCAGGAGGCGAAGGTCGAGTCATGCGTCCTCCGAAACATGACCCGCCAAACCACGCTTCTTAACACCTGCCCGCTTAACCCGGAAGCCAGCCTCATCAATGTGTCGGGAGGAAACACCATTCAACTGACGACTGAGGTCAGCCTGCAGGCGCCAGTATTGCCACATGGAGTAGCTAAAGCGCAATGAGCCAAGTAAAGCCCCCCTGACCAAACCCTTCCTAACCCGGAAGACGCTGGGACAATTGTACGCTGCCCTATGGGACTGACGATCATGGCCGGTTGTGATACAGCCTGGGTCTGTAGCGATGCCTCTAGCACTGCAATGCAGTGCCTTAAACCACTGCACCACTCGGGAGGCCCATAAGTTAAACTTTCAAACAATATATTTTTTATGTCTCAACTACTCAAATTGTCACTACTAAAACAAGAGTATCAATGAACATTGATTCTGGGAAATGCTCAGTTTGTTCCGCTAGCAGCATTTTAACCAAAGATGCCTGCTACAAGAAGTTAGAAATGATTAGTGAATGTGCATTTATGCATGGTTTGGTAAAATTTGTAACAAACAGGGTATTTTCAACATTTTCTAAATAAAGTAATTCAATTATTAGTGGGTCTTATGGTTGTGGAAGGCTTATATTTAGTCTAGGTGTAATTTCACAAGCCCTGAATTCATTAGGTTATTGTTGACTGTTTGAAGTGCAGTGTGTTTGACCTTTAGTTGTACAAATCTTGTTTAGAGAAAACATTTTTTTTTTAAATAGAGAAGTTGTGAATCGCCACAAGTTTGAAAAATATCAAGAAATGATTTTTAGACCATATCGCCAAGACCTACGCTGGAATGTAAAAGCAGCCTTTTTACGGGCTCCTGACCAATTTGTGTTTTTATGTACATAATGTTTCCGCCATCGTTTCCTATGACCAAAAAGAGGTTCTGGAAATCAGAACAGCGATCACTAACTTCAAGTAGGATAAAGATTTCTACTTCAACGGGTCGGTAGCGCAGGACATACTTCTCACCAGGACCAGGCCCTTATTCCCGACACTCGGAATAGAATGAGAGGCCAATGTGCAGGCACCCTGAAGAAACTGCGGCACAAATAAATAAACTGCCTCTACTGAAATACGTCTTAATTAATTTCTACCAGCATGTCACCTGAGGTGAAAAAACTCTAGATGACCTTTACTCCATAAACAGAGACACATACAAAGCTCTCCCTCGCTGTCCATTTGGCAAATCTAACCATAACTCTATCCTCCTGATTCCTGCTTACAAGCATAAACTCAAACCGGAACTAACAGTGACACGTTCGATATGGAAGTGGTCTGATGAAGCGGATGCAAAGCAACAGGACTGTTTCGCTACCACAAACTGCAATATGTTCCCGGACTCATCCGATGGCATTGAGGAGTTTACCACATCAGTCACCGACTTCATTAATAAGTGCCGTTGTCCCCACAGTAACCGTACATACATATCCCAACCAGAAGTCATGGATTATAGGCAACATCTCCAGTGAGCAATAGTTTAGGGCTACTGCTTTTAAGGAGCGGGACACTAACCTGGACGCTTATAAGAAATCTCGCTATGCTCTCCGACAAACCATCAAACAAGCAAAGCGACAATACAGGAATAAGATCATACTCATACGCAAATCAAATCAAATTGTATTTCTCACATGTTTCTGAATACAACACCTTACAGTAGAATGCTTACTTACGAGCCCTTAACCAACAATGCAGTTTTAAGAAAAATAATTGTTAAGAAAAAACAAAGGGAAAAAATCATTAAAGACCAGCAGGAAAACAATAGTAGCGAGGCTATATACAGGGGGTACCGGTACAGAGTCTATGTGCGGGGGGGCATAGGTTAGTCGAGGTAATTGAGGTAATATGTACATGTAGGTAGAGTTAAAGTGACTGGGCATAGATCATTTAAAAAAGAGTAGCAGCAGTGTAAAAGAGGGGGGTGGACAATGCAAATAGTCTGGGTAGCCATTTGATTAGCTGTTCAGGAGTCTTATGGCTTGGGAGTAGAAGCTGTTAAAAAGCATTTTGGACCTAGACTTGGCACTCCGGTACCGTGCGATAGCAGAGAGAACAGTCTATGACTAGGGTGGCTGGAGTCTGACAATTGTTAGTACACCGGCTCTGACGCTCGTCGGATGTGGCAGGGCTTACAAACTATCACGGATAACAAAGGGAAACCCAGCAGCGAGCTGCTCAGTGATGCGAGCCTACCAGATTATCTAATTGCCTTCTATGCTCGCTTCAGGACAAGCAACACTGAACCATGCATGAGAGCACCAGCCGTAGTCGATGTGAGTAAGACCTTTAAAGATATTAAAATTCACAAGGGCACAGGTCCAGAAGCATTACCAGGATGCGTACTCGGAGCGTGGCAAGTGTCTTCACTGACATTTTCAACCTCTCCCTGACCCAGTCTGTAATTCCTACATGTCTACAAGCAGACATCATAGTCCCAGTGCCCAAGAACGCACACGTAACATGTCTAAATGACTATCTGTAGCCATGAAATGCTTTGAAAGGCTGGTCATGGATCACATCAACACCATCATCCCTGACACTCTGGAACCACTCTAATTCGCATACCGCCCCAACAAATCCACAGATGACGCAATCTCTATTGCACTCCACACTGCCATTTGCCACTTGGACAAAAGGAACACGTATGTGAGAATGCTGTTCATTGACTACAACTCCGCGTTCAACACCATAGTGCCCTCCGAGCTCATCACTTAGCTAAGGACCCCAGGACTAAACACCTCCCTCTGCAACTGGATCCTGAACTTCCTGACGGATGCCCGTAGGTAGTGAGTCTAGGCAACAACACATCTGCCACGCTGACCCTCAACACTGGGGTCCCTCAGGGGTGCGTGCTTTGTCCCCTCCTGTACTCTGTTCACCCACAACTCCAACACCATCATTAAGTTTGCCAACGGCACAACGGTGGTAGGCCTGCCCCCCGACGACGATGAGACAGCCAATAGGGAGGAGGTCAGAGACCTTGCGGTGTGGTGCTAGAACAACAGCCTTTCCCTCAGTGTCAGCAAGACAAAGGAGCTGATTGTGGACTACAGGAAACGGAGGCCTGAGCATGCCCCCATTCACATCGATGGGGCTGAAGTGGAGTAGGTTGAGAGCTTTGAGTGTCCACATCACTAATGATCTATCATGGTTCAAAAACACCAAAGTTGTGAAGAGGGCACGACAACGCCTTTTCCCCCTCAGGAGGCTGAATGATTTTGCATGGGCCCTCAGATCCTCAAACAATTCTACAGCTGCACCATTGAGGACATCTTGACTAGCTGCTTCACTGCTTGGTATGGCAACTGCTTTGCATCCGACCGTAAGGCGCTACTGAGGGTAGTGCGTACAGCCCAGTACATCACTTGGACCGAGCTCCCTGCCATCCAGGACCTCTATACCAAGCAGTGTCAGAGGAAGGCCCTAAAAATAGACTTCATCCACCCAAGTCAGACTGTTTTCACTTCTACTGCAGGGCCAGTGGTACCGGTACACCAAGTCTGGAACCAACAAGACCCTGAACAGCTTTTACCCCGAAACCAATAGACAGGTAAATAGATAGTCCGGGTAGCTATTTGGTTAAATAGTTAACTGTCTGTATATACCCTTTTTGCTCAAACTTTTTTTGACTCATTACGCTGCTGCTACTGTTTACTATCTATCACTTTATTCCTATTTATATGTACATATCTACCTCAATTATATCGTACCCCTGCACATCGACTCGGTACTGATACCCCTTGTATATAGCCACGTTACTGTTACTCATTGTGTATCTATTATTACTTTTGATTTGACATAGTGATAGGGGACAAACCTAACAAGGAGTTAGACGAGTCAGTATAGACAGGAGATGAGGCTTGAAAAGGATTAGTCGTAATCATTATGTGCTCAATTGAAAGAAATCCCAAGGCTGATGATTTCATTTTTTAAAGATGTAATCCACAGTAGGTGGAAACTGCACCATTGGCCGCCCCACCACCGTTGTTATTGTTTTTGTTGCCAAGCTGAGGAGCGTGGTGCAGCATGGTAAAACAAATCGCAGAAAACAGTGGCAAGAAAAAGTATGTCAACCATTTGGAATTTCCCGGATGTCTGCATAAATTGGTCATCAAATTTCATCTGATCTTCATCGAAGTCACAGCAATAGACAAACCTAGTGTGCTTAAACTAAGAACCCACTAATTATTGTATTTTTCTAGTCTGTATTGAATACATCATTTAAACATTCACAGTGTAGGTTGGAAAAAGTATGTTAACCCCTCGGCTAATGACTTCTCCAAAGTTAATTGGAGTCAGGAGTCAGCTAACCTGGAGTCCAATCAATGAGACGAGATTGTTGGTTAGAGCTGCCTTGCCCCATAAAAACACTCACAAAATTTGAGTTTGCTATTCACAAGAACTATTACCTAATTTGAACCATGCCTCGAACAAAAGACATCTCAGAAGACCTAAGATTAAGAATTGTTGACTTGCATAAAGCTGGAAAGGGTTACAAAAGTATCTCTAAAAGCCTTGACTTCTGTAACCGTAAAAGCCTTGGTTTCATGCATGTTAACATCAGAAGCCTCCACCCTAAGTTTTTTTTCTCCACTGCTTTAGCACACTCCACCAACCCTGATGTCCTAGCTGTGTCTGAATCCTGGCTTAGGAAGGCCACCAAAAATTCTGAAATTTCCATCCCAAACTACAACATTTTCTGCCAAGATAGAACTGCCAAAGGGGGTGGTGTTGCAATCTACTGCAGAGACAGCCTGCAGAGTTCTGTCATGCAATCCAGGTCTGTGCCAAACAGTTCGAGCTTCTACTTTTAAAAATCCACCTTTCCAGAAACAAGTCTCTCACTGTTGCCGCTTGTTCTAGACCCCCCCTCAGCCCCCAGCTGTGCCCTGGACACCATATGTGAATTAATCGCCCCCCATTTATCTTCAGAGTTTGTACTGCTAGGTGACCTAACCTGGGATATGCTTAACACCCCGGGCGTCCTACAATCTAAGCTTGATGCCCTCAATCTCACACACATTATCATGGAACCTACCAGGTACAACTCTAAATCTGTTAACACGGGCACCTTCATAGATGTCATCCTGACCAACCTGCCCTCCAAATACACCTCTGCTGTCTTCAACCAGGATCTTAGCGATCACTGCCTCATTGCCTGCGTCCGTAATGGTCCGCGGTCAAATTACCACCCCTCATCACTGTCAAACGCTCCATAAAACACTTCAGCGAGCAGTCCTTTCTAATTGACCTGGCCCGGGTATCCTGGAAGGATATTGACCTCATTCTGTCAGTAGAGGAAGCCTGGTTATTCTTTAAAAGTGCTTTCCTCACCATCTTAAATAAGCATGCCCCGTTCAAAAAATGTTGCACATCTGAAGTTTGCAAAAGTGCACCTGGATGTTCCACAGCGCTACTGGCATTCTGTGGACAGATGAAACTACAGTTGAGTTGTTTGGATGGAACACACAACACTACAGTATGTGTGGAGAAAAAAAGGCACAGCACACCAACATCAAAACCTCATCCCAACTTTAAAGTATGGTGGAGGTAACATCATGGTTTGGGGCTGCTTTGATGCCTCAGGGCCTGGACAGCTTGCTATCATTGACGGAAAAATGAATTCCCATGAACTAAACAACTGCATATGGATTCAAACTTTCATCCTCACTAGCAGGAAATCCTCCTTTCTGTTTTGATTGAATGGGGCCTCTTCTTTTTTCCCCCAGTTATATAAGCAAATATAAGGTAAATATGTACTCTTACATTCCACCTCCGCTGGTGACACCAGGACACGCTGTGCTACTCCAGCTTAGCACTCACTTACCAACAGTACAATTATGCTCTGCCTATCCCTAAACAGTGTCAAAATTGACAGTTAGACAAACAAATGATTACTGTTAGGTATAAATTAAGTGAGCTGTTCACTGTTTCCAATTTCATAGGGGCAACTGTAGAGAAACCCATATTTCAAACTTCTGGTCAATATCTGCGTATATCGTTTTCCAACGTTTCTCAAAATGTTTGCATTCTTATTGAGATACCAGAGGAAAGGCTCACCGGGGTATAAAAAAAAGAATGATTTTGAAGTGTGTTTTGCGGAGCAAAGCAAGAGAGAGCATTATTCCATATGGTTGTCAATATGCATGAGTTACTGCACGAGGTCCCACAGAGAAGTGTAGAGATGATTACTGACAACTGGAAAAACAGTTTGCTCTGGGTCCTTTGATTGAGGAATATTTTGCTGAAAAAAAAAGGGAAATTAGTTATTTGAGTTTGTTTTGGGGGAAAATGGATATGTACACTTGATATCTGCTATATAGATATAGGGCTAAAATGTCTTAAACAGTGCAACAGCAACCGGCCATTAATGATAGTTTTAACTACTTTGCATAAAGAGTAGCAACAATTATACTGTAGGTAGCTAGTGTGTCGTGAAAGAATAAAGTAATCTGAGTGGTTGATGTTAGACGCTAAGATTTGGAGAGTGAACATTGACTTTGAGATGACAAAGTCCACATTTTTCCTCACAAGAATATATATAGACAGGTGTGTGCTTTTCCAAATCATGTTCAATCAATTGAATTTACCACAGGTGGACTCCAATCAAAATGGAGAAACACCTCAAGGATAATCAATGGAAACAGGATGCACCTGATCTCAATTTCGAGTCTAATAGTAAAGGGTCTGAAAACATATGTAACTAAGGTATTTCAGTTTTTATATATATATATATATATATATATATATATATATATATATATATATATGTGTGTGCAAACATTTCTAAACCTGTTTTTGCTTGCCAGTATGGGGTATTGTTTGTTGATTGATGAGGAAAAACACTGTAACATGACAAAATGGGGAAAAGTGAAAGGGTTGAACAGGCTGTTGATTTTGGCCTGTGGAATGTTGTCTCACTCTATAATGGCTGTGCTAAGTTGCTGAATATTGGTGGGAACTGGAACACCCTGTCGTACACGTCGATACAGAGCATCTGAAACATGCTCAATGGGTGACATGTCTGGTGAGAATGCAGGCCATGGAAGAATTGGGACATTTTCAGCTTCCAGGAATTGTGTACAGATCCCTGCGACATAGGGCCGTGCATTGTCATGCTGAAATATGAGGTGATGGCAGTTGATGAATGACACAACAATGGGCCTGCAGGATCTCATCACGGAATCTCTGTGCATTAAAATTGCCATCAATAAAATGCAATTGTGTTTGTTGTCCGTAGCTTATGCCTGGCCATACCATAAACTCACTGCCACCATGGGGCACTCTGTTCACAACATTGACATCAGCAAACCACTCACCCACACAAAGCCATATATGTGGTCTGCGGTTGAGGCCAGTTGGACGTACTGCCAAATTCTCTAAAACGACGTTGGATGCGGCTTATGGTAGAGAAATTAACATTAAATTGTCTGGCAACTGCTCTGATGTACATTCCTGCAGTCAGCATGCCAATTGCACAATCCCTCAAAATGTGAGATATCTTTGGCATTGTGTTGTGTGACAAAACTGCACATTTTATAGTGGACTTTTATTTTCCCCAGCACAAGGTGCACCTGTGTAATGATCGTGCTGTTTAATCAGTTTCTTGATATAACACATCTGTCAGCTGAATGGATATTTATTTATACACAAAAGTTGAGAGAAATACGTTTTTTGTGCGTATGGAACATTTCTGGAATCTTTTATTTCAGCTCATGAAACATGGGACATTCCTTTTACATGTTACATTTATATTTTTGTTCGGTGTATGTTAAACTACAAAACAATAAAATGGGTGAGTTTTTATGAGTTTTATGGCAGGGTGGCAGGTACCTTAGTGTTTAGAGCGTTGGACTAGTAACCGGAAGGTTGCGAAATCGATTCCCCGAGCTGAGAAGGTAAAAATCTGTCATTCAGCCTCTGAACAAGGCAGTTAACCCACTGTTCCTAGGCCGTCATTGAAAATAAGAATTTGTTCTTAACTGACTTACCTAGTTAAATAAAGGTAAAATAAAAAAAATATAGAAATGTTGGTGATTTGTTGGATGTGAGTATTGTAGTTCCATCTGCCACTGAGGCTATCAAAGATAGTCAGCTTGAAATAAGAGCTCAAATGACTTGTTTTTGGTGCTCCTATAGCCTAGCCGTTTCTGTATTTTGTTCCTCTCACAGAAAATTATATAACTATCCGTGAAAGTAGAACTGTACACTGCATTCATTCCTTTTCTTCAAACACAGTAAAAGCCACCTCAAGTCAAAACCGATACCCAAGATAAATTTTGACAGGCAAATAGCCACTCTCAAGTCATGTTGGCTCCTCTGCTGTTTTAGCAGACGTAGGAAGTCCTGGGTTCCCTTTGAGAGATTTACAAGCCCACAAGTGCTTTAGTATTACAGTACAGCGGGGACCAGCGCAGAAAGAGCCCAGAGTGCAGGTAGGGCTGAAGCAGGGGCTCTAAAAAGGTTGTAGGTTATAAATACTCGACGGGGCGTCCTTCCTGAAGCACAAAACGCCAGGCTTTGAACAGGGCCCATCCGCTGCGACCTCCTCCTGTCTCTTTACCATCCCTTCTTGTCCTCACTCCCCCTGCCCCCTCTCTTTGGCCTAACAGCAGTTTGCCTACTGGGTAAACAGGAAGTTTGATGGTGGAGGCTGTACCTGTCTGTCTGTCTCTCACTTACTCACACACAACACACACACACACAAACACACAGTCTCTTCTCAGCAGACCTGCATGGGGGTCATCACATGATGGCGGTGTGCAATTTGATGCGCCACGTTGATAGCTTTAATATCAATAGGTCTGGGGGCATTGGTTTACAACAACATCCTGGCTTTTACAAAGGATTAGAGAGGAGGGCTGCTTTTTCTCTAGTACAGGTACCTGTATTGGTGTGTGAAAGGAGCTTCATCATCTTCAATGCTCACCGTGTTCTGATGTTCTGGTCCCTTCCTCCTCTTTTGAATGCACCAGAACAAAATGCCTTTCTGTTTAGTCATTTTCTCATGTTTTCTTTCTTTTATGATTATCATTTGAAAAGCCGAAGGAAGAAGGGCTACCGCTCTGTACTTTTTGGCATCTCTGATTCCTCTAAATTTTTACCTCCGTTCACTATAACAATGGCTGAGGTAGGCATCTCTGCGTGCCTGATAAATATCTCAACTTGGATGTCTGCCCACCACCTCAACCTCAACAAGTCGGCGCTGCTCTTTCTCCCGGGGAAGGCCTGCCCGTTCCAAGACCTCCATCACAGTTGACAACTTCACGGTGTCCCCCTCCCAGAGTGCAAAGAACCTTGGCGTGACCCTGGACAACACCCTGTTGTTCTCTGCAAACATCAAAGCAGTGACTTACTCCTGCAGATTCATGCTCTACAACATCCGTAGAGTAGGACCCAACCTCACTCAGAAAGGCTCCCATGTTGAGGGTCAGCGTAGTGGATGTGTTTTTGCCTACACTCACCACCTGGGGGCATCCGTCAGGAAGTCCCGGATCCAATTGCAGAGGGAGGTGTTCAGTCCCAGGGTCATGAGCTTGGAGAGCACTATGGTGTTGAATGCTGAGCTGTAGTCTATAAACAACATTCTCACATAAGTGTTCCTCTTGTCTATGTGGGAGAGGGCAGTGTGGAGTGGCATAGAGATTGCGTGATCTGGAGATCTGTTGGGGTGGTATGCGAATTGGAGTGGGTCCAGGGTGTCTGGGACGATGGTGTTAAGCCATGACCAGCCTTTCAAAGCATTTCATGGCTACAAATGTGAGTGCTATGGGACAATATTTATTTAAACAGGTTACCTTGGCGTTCTTGGGTACTGAGACTATGGTGGTCCGTTTTAAACATGTAGGTATTACAAACTGGGTCAGGGAGAGGTTGAAAATATCAGTAAAGACACCCGCTAGCTGGTCAGCACATGCTCAGAGTATGTGTCCTGGTAATCCATCTGGCCCTGCAGCCTTGTGAATGTTTACCGGTTTAAAAGTCTTAGAAGGCGTTTAGCTCGTCTGGCGTCACTGGGCAGCTCGCGGCTGGGTTTCCCTTTGTAATACGTGATTTGCAAGTCCTGCCACATCCGACGAATGTCAGAGCCGGCATAGTAGGATTCGGTCTTAGTCCTGTATTGGCGCTTTGCCTGTTTGATGGCTCGTCAGAGGTCGTAGCGGGATGTCTTATAAGCGTCCAGATTAGGGTCCTGTTCCTTGGAATTTTCATCATAGGTACACTTCAACTATGACAGACAAAATGAGGGGGAAAAATCCAGAAAATCACATTGTAGGATTTTTAATTAATTTATTTGCAAATTATGGTGGAAAATAAGTATTTGGTCAATAACAAAAGTTTATCTCAATACTTTGTTATATACCCTTTGTTGGCAATGACAGAGGTCAAATGTTTTCTGTAAGTCTTCACAAGGTTTTCACACACTGTTGCTGGTATTTTGGCCCATTCCTCCATGCAGATCTCCTCTAGAGCAGTGATGTTTTGGGGCTATTTCTGGGCAACACGGACTTTCAACTCCCTCCAAAGATTTTCTATGGGGTTGAGATCTGGAGACTGGCTAGGCCACTCCATGACCTTGAAATGCTTCTTACGAAGCCACTCCTTCGTTGCCCGAGCAGTGTGTTTGGGATCATTGTCATGCTGAAAGACCCAGCCACGTTTCATCTTCAATGCCCTTGCTGATGGAAGGAGATTTTCACTCAAAATGTCACGATACATGGCCCCATTCATTCTTTCCTTTACATGGATCAGTCGTCCTGGTCCCTTTGCAGAAAAACAGCCCCAAAGCATGATGTTTCCACCCCCATGCTTCACAGTAGGTATGGTGTTCTTTGCATGCAACTCAGCATTCTTTGTCCTCCAAACACGACGAGTTGAGTTTTTACCAAAAAGTTATATTTTGGTTTCATCTGACCATATGACATTCTCCCAATCTTCTTCTGGATCACCCAAATGCTCTCTAGCAAACTTCAGACGGGCCTGGACATGTACTGGCTTAAGCAGGGCGACACGTCTGGCACTGCAGGATTTGAGTCCCTGGCGGCGTAGTGTGTTACTGATGGTACGCTTTGTTACTTTGGTCCCAGCTCTCCCGTGTGGTTCTGGGATTTTTTCTCACCGTTCTTGTGATCATTTTGACCCCACGGGGTGAGATCTTGCGTGGAGCCCCAGATCGAGGGAGATTATCAGTGGTCTTGTATGTCTTCCATTTCCTAATAATTGCTCCCACAGTTGATTTCTTCAAACCAAGCTGCTTACCTATTGCAGATTCAGTCTTCCCAGCCTTGTGCAGGTCTACAATTTTGTTTCTGGTGTCCTTTGACAGCTCTTTGGTCTTGGCCATAGTGGAGTTTGGAGTGTGACTGTTTGAGGTTGTGGACAGGTGTCTTTTATACTGATAACAAGTTCAAACAGGTGCCATTAATACAGGTAATGAGTGGAGGACAGAGGAGCCTCTTAAAGAAGAAGTTACGGGTCTGTGAGAGCCAGAAATCTTGCTTGTTTGTAGGTGACCAAATACTTACAGTGCCTTGCGAAAGTATTCGGCCCCCTTGAACTTTACGACCTTTTGCCACATTTCAGGCTTCAAACATAAAGATATAAAACTGTATTTTTTTGTGAAGAATCAACAACAAGTGGGACACAATCATGAAGTGGAACAACATTTATTGGATATTTCAAACTTTTTTAACAAATCAAAAACTGAAAAATTGGGTGTGCAAAATGATTCAGCCCCCTTAAGTTAATACTTTGTAGCGCCACCTTTTGCTGCGATTACAGCTGTAAGTCGCTTGGGGTATGTCTCTATCAGTTTTGCACATCGAGAGACTGAAATTTTTTCCCATTCCTCCTTGCAAAACAGCTCGAGCTCAGTGAGGTTGGATGGAGAGCATTTGTGAACAGCAGTTTTCAGTTCTTTCCACAGATTCTCGATTGGATTCAGGTCTGGACTTCGACTTGGCCATTCTAACACCTGGATATGTTTATTTTTGAACCATTCCATTGTAGATTTTGCTTTATGTTTTGGATCATTGTCTTGTTGGAAGACAAATCTCCGTCCCAGTCTCAGGTCTTTTGCAGACTTCCCATCAATTTTAACCATCTTCCCTGTCCCTGCTGAAGAAAAGCAGGCCCAAACCATGATGCTGCCACCACCATGTTTGACAGTGGGGATGGTGTGTTCAGCTGTGTTGCTTTTACGCCAAACATAACGTTTTGCATTGTTGCCAAAAAGTTCAATTTTGGTTTCATCTGACCAGAGCACCTTCTTCCACATGTTTGGTGTGTCTCCCAGGTGGCTTGTGGCAAACTTTAAACAACACTTTTTATGGATATCTTTAAGAAATGGCTTTCTTCTTGCCACTCTTCCATAAAGGCCAGATTTGTGCAATATACGACTGATTGTTGTCCTATGGACAGAGTCTCCCACCTCAGCTGTAGATCTCTGCAGTTCATCCAGAGTGATCATGGGCCTCTTGGCTGCATCTCTGATCAGTCTTCTCCTTGTATGAGCTGAAAGTTTAGAGGGACGGCCAGGTCTTGGTAGATTTGCAGTGGTCTGATACTCCTTCCATTTCAATATTATCGCTTGCACAGTCCTCCTGGTGATGTTTAAAGCTTGGGAAATCTTTTTGTATCCAAATCCGGCTTTAAACTTCTTCACAACAGTATCTCGGACCTGCCTGGTGTGTTCCTTGTTCTTCATGATGCTCTCTGCGCTTTTAACGGACCTCTGAGACTATCACAGTGCAGGTGCATTTATACGGAGACTTGATTACACACAGGTGGATTGTATTTATCATCATTAGTCATTTAGGTCAACATTGGATCATTCAGAGATCCTCACTGAACTTCTGGAGAGAGTTTGCTGCACTGAAAGTAAAGGGTTTTTCAGTTTTTGATTTGTTAAAAAAGTTTGAAATATCCAATAAATGTCGTTCCACTTCATGATTGTGTCCCACTTGTTGTTGATTCTTCACAAAAAAATACAGTTTTATATCTTTATGTTTGAAGCCTGAAATGTGGCAAAAGGTCGCAAAGTTCAAGGGGGGCGAATACTTTCGCAAGGCACTGTATATTTCCTGAATGTACTGTATATCCCTGTTTCTCTCTTTCCTCTCCCTACCTCCCTCCTTTTATCCTCCTCCCCCTTTTTATCTCTCTTTCTCCCATTCTGCCTCACTCACTCACAAACATTCACTCACTCACTTTTTCACCCAGACATAGATGTTTCTGGAGGAGTGAATGGGACATGTAGATGCAGCTCCTGGGTCTGAATGCCACTTCCTGTTGTGTGAAAGGCGAGCCTGGGGAGCCGGAGCCCTCCTGAAAGTCTTGTTTGCCATTCCTGTGGCTGTGGGGCCGAGCGCCTCTGAAAAGGGAGTCGGGGGGGTGGCTACATCCGTGTTTGCCAGGTGTTCCTTTTGTGATCCTCACCTTGCGTCGAAGTACAGAGAGAGGGAGGAGAGTAGGTGGGGGGGAGAGAGGGAGGAGGATGGGGGGAGGAAGGAGGGTATGTGGTTGGAAGGAGGGTAGGTGGTTGGAGAGGGGGGAGGTGGGGGGAGAGAGGGATGAGGGTAGGTGGGGGGGAGAGGAAGGAGGGTAGGTGGTTGGAGAGGGGGATGAGGGTAGGTGGGGGGGAGAGAGGAAGGAGGGTAGGTGGGGGGGAGAGGGAGGGAGGTAGGTGGGTGGGGGTGGGGAGGGGAAAAGATTCTGCCATTCTTCTCGTGAGATAATCTGCTGCCGGAGCAGGAAATGGACTGTGAGGTGTTGTGTAAAGGTGTGTGTGTGTGTGTGTGTGTGTGTGTGTGTGTGTGTGTGTGTGTGTGTGTGTGTGCGCATGCGTATGTGTCGAAGGGTGTTGTACTGGGTCTCTACCTGTTTACTTTGTGCAGGTTCATGGGTTATGTGCCTGTTGTTATGCTCAGGTGGTAAAACCATTTTTTTCACAGCCCATCAATGCTGCATTATCAACACTATATTATCAAAGTCATCATCATTCCACAGTATAACAGCCCTCCCTGCAATAGCATGTAGGAGTGTAGACTATATCCTATTTTTCACATGTTTAATTGTGTACACTAGTGTCTTTTGCATGTATTAGTGCACCATAACAGAATGTTGCTCACACTATGGGTGCAGCTCAAGAGAGATTCAAAGAGGTTTAATATTACTGGATAAATTCACGACTTTTGGGTTTGTTTGTTTTGAGATGAAGCATTTGACAGCATGCGAATAGACCAGTTTATCTATCTTTAGAAACGCAGGGTGTTTTTTTTTTATGCCGAAAGGAATCACCTAGATCCGGAGTGTTACACAACTGGAGGCGCGGTTAGTTGGCAGAGTTTTAAATGAGCGTACATGACAGAATGTCAGACGGCAAGTGCTACTGCACTTGCACCATTAACCCAGCCATTAGCAACCAGAGCTGGCCACCACACAGATATACAGTTAGGCTGTAGCTTTTAGCTAGCCACTACCTATCTAATTAAAAATCATTTATAAGCCAGTTCCTTGTACATTTCGATAAGCATCTACTTTTGTGTCTGTATACACCACTATTCATGGCACAGTCCAGGAGTGTATAATTAAAATCCAAGGAGCTTACAGTAAGACAAATACAGAAATAGACTTGTGTATGGTGTTGTATTTCACGCACAGTGCCCAAGGTCAGGAAAGTTTCAACTAATATCCTCTTGTAAAATAGAAAACAGGATATACGACTATTACTGATTTGAGTCTAGTGTACTGAGAGTGAGTGTCTTGGAAAGAGCAGTGTCAGATTATTCCGATGGTCCTGGTCGGTCCCTGGATTGGAGATGCTGCTGGAAGTGGTGTTGGAGGGCCAGTAGGAGGCACTCAATGCCCCAGGGCAGCGATTGGGGACATTGCCCTGTGTAGGCTGCCGTCTTTCGGGTGGGACGTTAAACGTGTGTCCTGACTCTCTTTGGTCACTAAAGATCCCATGGCACTTATCATAAGAGTAGGGGTGTTAACCCCGGGGACCTGGCTAAATTCCCAATCTGACTCTCATACCATCATGGACACCTAATCATCCCCAGCTTCCAATTGGCTCATTTATCCCCTCTTCTCTCCCCTTTAACTATTCCCCAGGTCGTTGCTGTAAATGAGAATGTGTTCTCAGTCAACTTACCTGGTAAAATAATGGTTAAATAAATAAAATACAAATCAACATGGCATTTCCTTAAATAACCATACAGTATGGACAATTGTATGCTCTACAACATTGGTTATGTTCATAATGGTGATATTCCATAGGTTCTTTGGCCAGCACTGAAAGCGAGATCTACCACAGGCACATATTGATTAGGTAATTAATACCAAAGTAAATTAATATGGATTAGAGGGGTACTGGTATTAGGTCAATGGCACAATATGAGTGTTTCGGTTTGTATTGTAAATATGCACTATTTCCGCTATGAGTTTTACTCTGTTGTAAATCCAATATTGTCTGGCTGGCGTAAAGAATGATAATGCTAGTTGGGATGATTGACCTTGCGGCTGGAGTCTGTTTTGTAGCTTGTGGCGCAGTCTGTCACTATATCTGTTGCCGGGTCCACTCTCTCCTGCGTTGTCCAAGCTTGCCCCCTCAGTCATCACCATGGCGACAGACAGTCTGATCTGGAATGTTGCTCAGCATTAGTGAGGCTTTGCTACCACCACCACCACCCAACCCCACCCCTAACCCCTGAAAAGTATCTGAAAGTATAAATTAGGGCCACCCTCCACCCGCCTCCCCTTCACATAACTCATGCGATCTGAACTCGGAACACACCAATTCGACCAGATTCCACTTTCTCAAATTGCAGAAAAATGCTTCTCTGACGGGCCTCCTCCTCTTGATTGGGGCTATTGTTTCACGCCTTAACCCTCCCTCCTCCCTGTGCTGTCTGCCCCTCTTTGCCATTGCTTGACAATAAACACACTTTTATCCAATCCAGAGTCCTTGGACAGGTAACTCCCTGGCAACACTGCAGAAGTGCTTTGTCTCTGTATGTCTAGACAGAGATAAATAAAATGTTAAAAAGGAAATGTGCTATATAAAATGAAAAACGTTTATTGGATCGTTCTTCCATTAGATGGAATGATGTGGTCTGGACTTCCACTATCCAGATGCACATATACAAGAGTTTACTACGTTTCTTCATATTGCTACTTTTGATGGAATGACATATGCTTTTTAATTGAACGACTCCTGATATTTTTTGCAATGAATGACCTTGTAATCTATGTATCGGAATATGCTGGTCATGCTAGCCATGTTATAAGGAAAACTATCTGATGCCATCGAGATGTCCTTGATGAAAAGAAATGTTGGTGACAGACGGTTTGGTTTAGGATAGACAGAAAGGGAGGTGGAATAAAAGTGGAGGAGCGAGAGTGAAGGGGTACGAAATCAAGAGAGCGAGAGGTGCAAATCACTCTGAATGACAGGACACAATTAGACAACAGCTGGTGCCGCACACCCAGTGAGGCTCTTTAGTGCCCTCCTCCTCTCAGCTGTGATTCAGCATTGCCTTCCTGATCCCCACATCCATGGTCTCCGTGCCCCACCATCCATGTCCTTTCCTCATTGCGCACTTTTCCTAGACCCATCCCAATTCCTGTTCCAACCCCCATTCTCCTCACTGTGGTATATATCTAGCACCAATCCCAGACCATATTTTCAATTTGTTTCACAGGGCTCTTTTCGGTTAACTCTTCTGTTTGCATTTGTATCCTTACTCTTAGTCTACTTCAAAACGTTTTGGGCTGGAGTTTTCCTCCAGACCTTGAAGTCAGTAGTGTAGAGATGTAGCAATGGCATCGGTAAAACACTGTCAAGATCCTGTGAACTCGTATTGTGCACATCAAATTGTTAAGGAATTCTCTTTTTATGCTCGTAATCGTCTCTGCTCACCAAAAGACTAGCCAAGTATCTCAGCTCATCTTAGCTGCATTATATTTCAATGGGAAGTTCCTAAAAAAAAGATCAATGATTTAGGAAAGAGGTCAATGATCACCACATAAATCATGTTCCACTGCAAAGGAGGGTTCGGGAGCAGATGTGTCTTCAGCACTTGGCAGAGGGTTGCTTACCCGGATCAAAAAAGGCCCAACCCTCCGACCATAAACATGTCCTCCCTCAACCCCAAACGGTGGCTAAACAGGACCAGCCCTGGTGCACAGCACGCCTCCCCCTCCTTCCCTCTCTCTCTCTCTTTCAACACATCCCTCTCTCAACTTCCTTCCTGTCCCGCCCTCTGGATTTTAATACCTGCCTGTCATGTTTTCTTCCCTTCACCAGACCCTTGCTGCGCATCTAGTAATTACCACAGCACCAAGAAAACCCTTTCATTTAAAGGATTGGCAATTATCTCAGAGAACACAATGAAATTGTTTCCCCTTTGGAGGAAGGGGATGTTTGAACCCGTACGGTGCAGAATGTTGTGTCGCCTTGCTCTTGAAGCAGGGGAGCGGAGGTGGAGTCAGGGAAATGGGCTTTGTAGATGCTTTTCTTTTTCACATGCTCAGATATGTGATTATCACAAAGAGGCTGGGATACAACGAGGGTCAAGTGTTAGGCATTTATTGCTCTGATTTGTTCCTTGTTGTAAAGTCACAGGATGGCCCGTTCCTGGCCGATATGCTGCTCTAGACTAGACCAAAAAAATTGTCGTCCTCCTATCCCCGAAAAAGTAGAATAGTAACCTAGGCTATACAGTGTCGCCCCGCAATGCACTTTTATGAATGCCTATCCGTGTGGTTTGTAGTTGCATTGGCTTTATAGTCCTGATACCTGACAGAGCATGCATGGCAATAGGCCTAGCTGATTGAGTTGAGGCTGTCTGTGAAAAGCATCTAAAATATGTGTACAGATAATGTGTCTTGACTATAATTTGAAATGTTGAGACAAGAAGAAAGGGTGGGTGGCGACGATATAGACGCATATCTCATGATTATTCATAAAGTAGGATTCCTGTCCTGTTGTGCACAAAGTGCCCATTTGGGGATGTCTGATTTCTGACCACCCCTACTGAGCTTCTCAGTAATTTTTTCTTCACCTCACACAGTAAGTTAACAAAGTCTGTTTTTTTAACATCCATTGCGAATGACAGGCTAATTGTTCCTCATAGTATTTGAAAAATCTTTCCCACACTCTCCCTCGATAGTCATCAAGCCATGGTGTGAAAGAGCAAAATATCATTCTCTGAGGATCCCATATATCCAGTGGAAATGTCATAAAATGGCTGAACAGTTTTCCATAGCGTAAAAACAGCTGTATGTCCCGAGCTCACTGGCACAGGAAACTCTGATTGCCAGGAATAGGCAAGTTGATACAATGTTGCAAGTTCACTATTGACAGCTTTGGGATTAACCCAGTTGATTGATTTGATACAATGTTGGACTTCACTAACGATAGCTCAAGTCAAGACAGATAGAAAGGGAGGCAGACAGGCGGAGTAGATAGATGAATGTGATTGAAAGAACCTGAATTTTCATCAGGATATTTTCTACTGTTTTTATTTGTCAGCTTTATGCATTTTTTTTTTACTTAGTTGACGATAGTCTATAGGCCAAGTAACTTCTAACTCTGAGTTCCATGCGCTCATTTCTTTAGCTGCAAATGGCTCAAGGTGGAGGCCTATCAATGTGTCCATATGATAGAGTCCGGTGTACTCGCATTAGTTGAATTTTACAGTGCCTTGCCAGATTTCTTTACAATCTATTATATTACAAAGTGGGATTGAAATGGATATAATTGTCTTTTTTTGTCAACAATCTGCTCAAAATACTCGGTCAAAGTGGAAGAAAACATTTTTTAAAGATTAATAAAAAATATATCACTCAAATATAGTCGTTGCATAATTATTCAGCCTCTTTGTTTAGGCAAGCCTAAATTAGTTCAGGAGTAAAATATAGCTTAACAAATCACATAATAAGATACATGGACTAAGATTAGGGGTCGACTTTATTTTTTAAAAGTTGTACAGATCAGCCTCCCGGGTGGCGCAGTGGTTAAGGGCGCTGTACTACCAGAGACCCTGGGTTCGCGCCCAGGCTCTGTCGTAACCGGCCGTGACCGGGAGGTTCATGGGGCGACGCACAATTGGCCTAGCGTCGTCCGGGTTAGGGAGGGCTTGGCCGGTAGGGATATCCTTGTCTCATCGCGAACCAGCGACTCCTATGGTGGGCCGGGCGCAGTGCGCGCTAACCAAGGTGCACGGTGTTTTCTCCGACACATTGGTGCTGCTGGCTTCAGGGTTGGATGCGCGCTGTGTTAAGAAGCTGTGTGGGTTGTGTATCGGAGGACGCATGACTTTCAACCTTCATCTCTCCCGAGCCCGTACGGGAGTTGTAGCATTGAGACAAGATAGTAGCTACTAAAACAATTGGATACCACGAAATTGGGGTGAAAAAGAGGTCAAATTAAATACATAAACATTTTTAAAAAGTTGGGTTATAAAAAAATATCCAAAACTTTGAACATCCCATGGAGCACCATTAAATGCCAAGAGAGGGCCGTCCACCAAAACTCACGGACCAGGCAAGGAGGGCATTGAACAGAGTGGCAACAAAGAGACCAAAGATAACCCTGATGGAGCTGCAAAGCTTTACAGTGGATATTTGAGTATCTGTCCATAGGACCACTTTAAGCCGTACACTCCACAGAGCTGGGCTTTATGGAAGAGTGGCCAGAAAAAAAGCCATTGCTTAAAGACAAATATAAGCAAACATGTTTGGTGTTCGCCAAAAGGCATGTGGGGGACTCCCCAAGCATATGGAAGAAGGTACTCTGGTCAGATGAGACAAAATGTTTGCTTTTTGACCATCAAGGAAAACGCTATGTCTGGTGCATACCCAACACCTCGCATCACCCCGAGAACACCATCCCAACATTGAAGCATTGTGGTGGCAGCATCATGCTGTGGGGATGTTTTTCATCAACAGGGACTGGGAAACTTTTTGAAGAACTTTCAGAATTGAAGGAATGATGGATGGCTCTAAATACAGGGAAATTCTTGAGTAAAACCTGTTTGTCTTCCAGAGATTTGAGACTGGGACAGAGGTTCACCTTCCAGCAGGACAATGACCCTAAGCATACTGCTAAAGCAACACTTGAGTGGTTTAAGTGGAAACATTTAAATGTCTTGGAATGGCCTAGTCAAAGCCCAGACCTCAATCCAATTGAGTATCTATGACTTAAAGATTGCTGTACATCAACGGAATCCATCCAACTTGAAGGAGCAGGAGCAGTTTTGCCTTGAAGAATGGACAAAAGTCCCAGTTGCTAGGTGTGCCAAGCTTATAGACACATACTCCAAGAGACTTGCAGCTGTAATTGCTGCAAAAGGTGTCTCTACAAACTATTGAGGGGTGGGGAAGGGTGAATAGTTATTCACGCTCAAGTTCTGTTTTTTTTTGTATAATGTCTTGTTTGTTTCACAATAAAAAAATATTTTGCATCTTCAAAGTGGTAGTTATGTTGTGTAAATCAAATGATACTTTCGCAAGCTGGTGTAAATCTTTTGTCTTGCCTGTTCACCCTCTGAATGGCACACATACACAATCCATGTCTTAATTGTCTCAAGTCTTAAAAATCATTATTTTTTTCCCATCTACACTGATTGAAGTGGCTTTAGCAAGTGACATCAATAAGGGATCATAGCTTTCACCAGCATTCATACCTGGTCAGTCTGTCATGTGTTCTTCATGTTTTGTACAGTAGATGTATATCCTCTTTCTAACGTATAAGCTACGTGATTCATGTTAGACGACTTTGACGGAGCTTTGGTGGAGCGCCACAGCCCTGCGTTACTCCAACCGCACCATGGAGTGGCGGCGCTGGGAATGGATGAGATGCATATTTTGCGCCCCTGCCTTTGGTCAGGTGGGCACTTCTTATCATGGGGCTGCATCAACGCTCACCTTAATAGCCCATATACCACTGGGTGAGAGAAGTTTTCATTGTTTTGGGGCAGAATTTTTTTAAGTGTTGTTGGAGGTGCGTCTTGGTCAGTTTAGCTCTGGGCGGCTGCCTAATCCTGCCTAATGGGCGGGCCGGCCCTGAGTCTCAGCTCTTAAAATATGAATGTGGTTGGGAGAAAGAGGCTGAAATAGCTACCTTTGCACAGCTTGATTTAGTGGCATGGCCTCCTGTTAACCTCAGCGGGAAAACTATATAGTTGTTAAGGCCATTGTAATTAATAGCTTTATGGTACCTTGGGCCACTCAATGGATGCCAACCAAACTTGATCCTTACAGTGCCATGACATTCGGCTGCTACCCCACGCACCCCGGAGGCAAATCGACAAACCTACTACTCTACGATTGGTGTTGTCTTTTCATACGTGTCAGTATGTGGAAGGGTTGGGGAGCTGAATGCATGAACAGTCGGTCGCAGGCTTGAGCAACTTTAACCAACATTATTTTGTACAAAATAACAGCAATGGAGCTTAGCACAGGGAAAAATAGAGGAAAGAAATGAAGATGTAAATTGTACCTTTACTGATATTCATTTTTGTTCTCCGTACTTGATATGACTAAACAGGAGTAACATGGCTAGTATAGCAAGGCACTGTGCTGGATGGGGTCTTCAACTTATTCTGCCTGTTTTGCCCCACCACCACAGTGTTCGGTTTGTGAGGTGCCCCTACTGTGCCTGTCTGGAAGTTCCACCTGTTGTTTTTACGCCTCCTGCCCTCCCATCTGTGGGGAGAAGAGTTTGGCCGGAACACCCGGTTGCCTCGGCAACACTGCAAGCACACACTGCTACCGCAGCGGATTGGAACAGGAACCAACCTATCTATGTCAGTCTGCAGGCAGGATCTGGGCCATTCCTTGTGTTAACAGATTATCTGGTTTCCATTCAAACGGGTCGGGTATCGCAGCTTGGCTTTCTGGGAAAGCGACCCCAGCCAGCCTGCTTCTTTTTTTATTTTTCTTTTTACCCCAGAGCTCCCTCTCCTACCATATCCTGTCCTAATTATGCACTCTTTTGTGCGTACATTTTTTGTTGTGCTTCTCTCTCAATTCACTCTCTCCTTCTTGCTCTCTACTTGAAGAGATGAGGAAAGAGATTTTGAAGTTTGGAGTCTGTCAAGGTGCTGTCCTTGATCCCCCTCCCCCCTCCACAACACACTCCACCCCCCCATCCTCTCTGTGTCTGAAAGGGAATACTGTGTTTTCAGTGCATAAAAGGCTTGGCACTGTCAACAGGGTGTATCCACCGGGGCCCGTTGAACACACTTGGAGTGGAGCTTCAGTGTTTCTGCAGTACGGGGGGAGAGAGGGTTGGAGTGGGCCAGGAAAAACGTGGGAGGGAGGGAGGGAGGCAGCTGGTAGGGATTACCAGCCGGAATGATAGGGTACACAATTACAAACATACTGAGTGTTGTACGGATGTACGGAGCAACACTCTGCCAATGATATTGCGCGGTTTTGGAAAGGGGGGCAGGTTCTCTGGTTGGTGGCATGGGGTGGGATGGTGTGTGGTGGGGGAATAGCTAGACAGGTAAGTGGGCGGTTTGTTCAGGCGTCAGGTGGAAGAGGGAGGTTGGTGGGGTGTGTTTGGGAGGAGCATGGGGGGGGGGGGCAGGAGAAGGGCAGAGGTGTTGTGTACACAATGGGCATGTAAACCAAGTGGGCACTCCGTTGTGACAAAACAGGTTTTGTCGCCCTCGCGCAGGGTCTGATTACGGGGCCAAGCCATTGAAAAAAGGGAGAGGATGACCTTGTCTACCTCGAAATCCAAACACAGGTCTTCACATGCAGGGGGATTTTTTTCTTATCTCTTTCATTCTCTCTCTCCCTCTCTCTTTTTCTGGGTGTTCAAACACTGGGGCAGCTAATTTCTATTTTGAGAGCTAGATATAGCCCAGATATTCTTTTTTCTTAATTAAGCCTGTTGACAGGGTTTCCCGGTCTAGTTGCTCCCACCCACCCCCTTCTGCCTCCTACATCCACAGGTACCCACCCCTTTGGATGCTCCCCCCGTCCACCCCTGTCCTTGCCTGGCCGACTCAATTGGTGCTCATGGGCACCTGCCAGACCAAAGGAGGGGGACAGGATGGAAGGATTATGGAGAGGGAGAAAGAGTACTCTTTATGTCATCTCTCACTCTCGCACTCTCTATCTCACACACACACGCCCAGGACTCCCTCCCCACCATCGTCTCAGCTTGGGATAAAGCAGTGATATTCAAAGCCGGGGTCATGACCCCTGGTGGGGTCGTGGGGGAACTGCAGTGTAGTCGCCAAAATAAAATACATGTTTTTTTTTTTAAGAAACAAAAATTGAAGAGTACAGATTATTGTGTGGGACAATATACATACATTTTTGAGAAAAGACCAGGTTTATGGAGTAAATGTATTTATTTATTTATTTTAATTTGATAAGAGATGGAAATATAATGAATTTAATGTTATTTGTTAATGTAAAAATCAAAATTAACCAATTTTAAGGTTGTGCCATTAGATTTGGGGTGGGGTCGCGAGAAAGTCTTGCTAAAAAAATCGGTTCCCCAGAAATGAGTGCAGAAAAAATGGGGTCCCTGCTGAAAAAGTTTGAATCCCACTGGGGTAAAGGGTAAACAAGCTAATGTTTATATTTCACGGAAGTGGAAACTGATCCGACTGAGTCAGCCTCGTCACTCAGCAATGTGTGTGTTTATGTTTGTCTCTCTGTTTGTATGCACGTAAGTAGGCCTCGATGTGAGTGAGAGCGCATGTGTTGCAAGTGCGTGTGTGTGTCTGTGTGTGTGTGTGTGTGTGTGCAAGCTTGAGGCTGTGTGTGTTTTACAGGTATGTTTTCGAAACTATTGAGTGTGTGTGTGTATTCAGGAAGCTGAGGTGATTCTTTCAGCACCCTGCCAGCAGGCTGACCTGTGTCTGATGCCGGTGATTACTGTGACGATAATGGCATCTGGGAGCATGAGGGAGTGCTGGTGTGAAAGACAAAAACAAATGCAAACCAAGGTGATAGCCACCGAGACTACAGAACACCTGAAGCCTTCATATTAAAACATCAAATGAAGAAAAAGAAAACCTCTTGAACTCCTACTCTTAAAAGTCCTCTTTTTCCATCACTCCTACATGACAGAGAGAAGGGGGAGGAGGACAAGGGCCGCCAGAGAAACACAATGCGCTCAGGGTTGCGTGTTAGGAGCCAGCTGAATGGCACCGGGCATAATGAGAGCCTGGCGGGGACCCTGAGGTGGGCTGGCACCTGCAGTCTGGCTGGAGGGGAAGGGAGAGCAGGGTGGGTTGGGGAGAGCTGGGTCACCCCCACCCCACCCCTTTCCCCAGGCCCGGTCCACGTCCCCCACAACAGCACTTCCTCCTTCTTCCCATGCCCTATTAGCAGTCTTGACGGGGTGGCCACCCCTCTCGCCTCTCCCCCTCGTTAGATCTTCACCCCTCATGCAGCTTGTGACTCCGCTTGGCATTTGGGACCTCAGGTGTGTAGTTATATTTTGTTCAGTTTGCCATGCCAAATGATATCTAACCCTACCACTCCAGTATCCATGCACATTGTAAACATGGTATTGGCTCTGACCCTGGAACTGACCCTGTATATAGCTTACTTACTTTCTCGTGTTCTTCTTATTTCTATTTCTCATGTTGAAAAAAAATCTATTTATTTCTGCATTGTTGGGAAAGAGCCAGCAAGAAAGGCATTTCACTGTAGTTGTGCATGTGACCATAAAAACTTGAAATCTTGACAGTCAGATTCTCTGTACTTCGGTTTGAGAGCTTTTCCTCGTTATTGTCATATCTCAAAAACAGTCGGTACATTTCTTTCAGCAGTCAGTTTTATGAATAGTCGTTTAATTTCTCCCCGAAGACCCCCCCCCCCCCCCCCCCCCCCCGAAGACCCCCCCAACACACACACACACACTAGGTCACAAGCTGAGGCATACAACGGGACATCGCAGTGTGACAGAAGTTATGAGGAACTTGAATGTACCAAAAGGAGGGGAGATGGAGGAAAATACATCTGTGGTTGTGCCCGTCTGTCTGCAGGGTCATGTGACAAGTCTGGCTGGAGTGGCAGTTCTGCACACACCATAGGGGACTGTCAACCCTCTAATTAGAACTTGTAAGGGGGGATCTGACATTTCCACGGGGGGGGGGGGGGATCTGTGGCTGAGAGGATGGTGAAGTGCAACCTGCAGCACTTGTACTAAATGTATTTTGTATGTTTGGTTATCATTATGGGAGAGCCACTGGGAGGGGAGGGGGATACGGGGGGGAAGAGGCTGCAACTAGAAGATATTTCCTTCACCCCCTGTACCCAGCACCCTCTGTACCCAGCACCCCCTGTTCCCAGCACCCCCTGTACTCAGCACCCCCTGTACCCAGCAACCCCTGTTCCCAGCAACCCCTGTTCCCAGCAACCCCTGTTCCCAGCACCCCCTGTACCCAGCACCCCCTGTTCCCAGCAACCCCTGTTCCCAGCAACCCCTGTTCCCAGCACCCCCAGATCCACTCTGTTTGTTGTCACTGGACTTCCGCTTGTTAAATGAAATTCGGAAGCCCTTGCTTTCGTCCGTCATCCCCCATAAGAAGGGGGATGAAGAAGGCTGGTACTGTAAAAAGGGGGGGACAGTTTTGAGGGGGGGGGGGGGGGGGGGTGAAAGACAAGATAAATATTTCTGACATTTTGAGAGGGGAGGCGCTGGTAACGAGTTAGCCGGCGCAAGGGCCACCACATCAAACCAGGCCACTTTATGGGTTCTGACGGATTGTGGAAACCAGACATTGATAGTTTACACCTAACGCAATCCCCTTATAATTCAACTGTGAACTGTGGACGGGACAGCTCACAGGATACACCTCTCTGGTAAGCAAACATACATGTATTTTATGGCAGCTGTTTTACTGCTATTTTATTCCGGGCTCCAGTGACCTGACATTTCAACGGGGCTCGGCCTAATTTCCTCTCCTTTTATTCACCTTTTTTTTTTTTTTGGTGGCTCACTCCGACTTAACCCACATGTCCCTTTATTTCCGTGTTTAACGTTTGTCTTGGCTATTTTTGTGACCTATCCAAATAAATGTAGACACTTTTTGACAGCTGCCATTTTGAGTGAGTGTTGCTAGAGTTGTGAGGTGCTCAGGGGGTTGTTTTAGAGCCTGGCAATTTAACTACACACCCAGCAGCTGTGGCCGTATTAGCTCGGACCTCCCCCGTCCCCCCCCTAGGAGGCATCCCCATAAGTGGGATGCAGCTGCTACCATCCTACCAGCCCACCCTCTCACCTGGTCCACACCCGGTATGTGACAGTGAACCGCACCTGTCTCACACACACACACACACACACACACACACACACACACACACACACACCTCCTAAAAGAGGGGCCTATGTTAACGTGGTGCTTCCGTTAATTCCCAAACACTCTACGACAAACCAAGTAACATGACAGGTGTTTGTGGTCAGCTGTGAACCAGCTGTGGTTTTGGTCCTGCAAGATCTACTCACAATGGCTAGATGTAAACATTCTGCAACAGACTGTGATTGGGGCAGCAGGTGCCATAAGGGGTGTTAACAGGTACCAGAGCAATCCCTTCTTGGACACTGTGGCCTCGCCTGTCCCAAACAAGTTTGACTCCAGGGCAAAACCAGTCTGAAAGCCTCTAATCAGACTGAAAGCCTCTAATATTTTGATCTGATCCCAATTCTCCCTTCCTCTGCCTCTCTCTCTTTTGTAACCCTCTCCACAATGTAATTGGGTGGCACCAACTCCTACCGCCTGCCCCCCACTCCGGTCCCCTGCCCTCCCTAAAGACACCATCCTATGCACCCCCCTGGTCTGATGGTGTGGACCAGCTGCACGGTGTGCGTTGTTGTGCTCCCACTTTATCTCTGTAGTGTCCCCGGCCAGCATAGTTGCAGGGTGGCCCATGTATCTCCACCGTGGAAAGGAGTGAGTCACCTGGGCCTCTGCGGATTGCAGACTGACAGGTTTAGGAAACCACATAGAGCGGATGCCTTTGGGGCAGGGAAGAGACTCCACTAATGTCTCAGCCAGCCATACTCCCAGCCAACCAGCGTGGGGAAATGTCCCTTTCAAAGAAGAAGATAACAATCAAGCATAAAAAAGGATGTGGCATGAAAAAAGGATTCTGTATGTGGATTTGATGGCTCAGTTGTTTGGAGCATGATGCATGGTAGCACCAGGATTGTGAGTTTGATTCCTGCAATGGACCACATATAAGCCTACTGAACCACATATAAGCCTACTGAACCACATATAGGCCTACTGAAACACGTATAGGCCTACTGAACCACGTATAGGCCTACTGAACCACATATAAGCCTACTGAACCACATATAAGCCTACTGAACCACATATAGGTCTACTGAAACACATATAGGCCTACTGAAACACATATAGGCCTACTGAACCACGTATAGGCCTACTGAACCACATATAAGCCTACTGAACCACTTATAGGCCTACTGAACCACTTATAGGCCTACTGAACCACATATAGGCCTACTGAACCACTTATAGGCCTACTGAACCACTTACAGGCCTACTGATCCACATATAGGCCTACTGAACCACTTATAAGCCTACTGAACCACATATAGGCCTACTGAACCACTTATAAGCCTACTGAACCACATATAGGCCTACTGAACCACTTATAAGCCTACTGAACCACATATAGGCCTACTGAACCACTTATAAGCCTACTGAACCACATATAAGCCTACTGAACCACATATAGGTCTACTGAAACACATATAGGCCTACTGAAACACATATAGGCCTACTGAACCACGTATAGGCCTACTGAACCACATATAAGCCTACTGAACCACTTATAGGCCTACTGAACCACTTATAGGCCTACTGAACCACATATAGGCCTACTGAACCACTTATAGGCCTACTGAACCACTTACAGGCCTACTGATCCACATATAGGCCTACTGAACCACTTACAGGCCTACTGATCCACATATAGGCCTACTGAACCACTTATAAGCCTACTGAACCACATATAGGCCTACTGAACCACTTATAAGCCTACTGAACCACATATAGGCCCTACTGAACCACTTATAAGCCTACTGAACCACAAATAGGCCTACTGAACCACTTATAAGCCTAATGAACCACTTATGAGCCTACTGAACCATATATACTGTAGGTCTACTGAACCACATATAGGTCTGCTGAACCACATATACTGTAGACCTACTGAACCACATATACTGTAGACCTGCTGAACCACATATACTGTAGACCTACTGAACCACATACAGTGCATTCGGAAAGTATTCAGACCCCTTGACTTTTTCCAAATTTTGTTACATTTTTTAACAAGGCTTTAATGTATTAAATAAATAAAAATCCTCATCAATCTACACACAATACCCCATAATGACAAAGCGATTTTTTTTTATTTTTGCATGTTTATACGTTTAAAAAAATGGAAATACATTAGTTACGTAAGTATTCAGACCCTTTGCTATGAGACTCGAAATTGAGCTCAGGTGCATCCTGTTTCCATTGAGATGTTTCTACAACTTGGACTCCACTAGTAAATTCAAGAAATTCAATTTCTTGGACATGATTTGGAAAGGTTCAGTAGGCCTACAGTGCATTTGTTCAACACTTTTTTGGTTACTACATGATTCCATATGTGTTATTTCATAGTTTTGATGTCCTCACTATTATTCTACAATGCAGAAAATAGTTTTTAAAAAATAAAGAAAAACCCTTGAAAGAGTAGATGTGTCCAAACTTTTGACTGGTATTGTATGTCTAAAGAAATGTTACAGAGAGGTAGTGGCCTTCAGAGATAGGAAGTCATCTGTCGTTATAGCGTAATCACTTCTCGAGGAGGATCGCAATCCCTGGAATGATTACTGTTGTTATCGGCAGTGAAACTTGGCTGGCAGCGAGCGGGCGAGGCTTTTTTTTTCAACCTGTTTTGATCAGGCGGACTGAAGCCACTATACTGTATCCTGACTTTTTTTCTGCGATTGCAAAGTATTTTGAAGTATTTGGTGGAACGTTCCCATCTGATGTCTCCATGTTGAGATGCAGAGGTTCATGATCAGTGTGACTATTTCTCTTCATAGTTAACTCAGAGAAGAGTATGGGCTACTGTGATAACCTCATACTTTGAATATACAGTGCCTTGCGAAAGTATTCGGCCCCCTTGAACTTTGCGACCTTTTGCCACATTTATGGCTTCAAACATAAAGATATAAAACTGCATTTTTTTGTGAAGAATCAACAACAAGTGGGACACAATCATGAAGTGGAACGACATTTATTGGATATTTCAAACTTTTTTAACAAATCAAAAACTGAAAAATTGGGAGTGCAAAATTATTCAGCCCCCTTAAGTTAATACTTTGTAGCTCCACCTTTTGCTGCGATTACAGCTGTAAGTCGCTTGGGGTATGTCTCTATCAGTTTTGCACATCGAGAGACTGACATTTTTTCCCATTCCTCCTTGCAAAACAGCTCGAGCTCAGTGAGGTTGGATGGAGAGCATTTGTGAACAGCAGTTTTCAGTTCTTTCCACAGATTCTCGATTGGATTCAGGTCTGGACTTTGACTTGGCCATTCTAACACCTGGATATGTTTATTTTTGAACCATTCCATTGTAGATTTTGCTTTATGTTTTGGATCATTGTCTTGTTGGAAGACAAATCTCCGTCCCAGTCTCAGGTCTTTTGCAGACTCCATCAGGTTTTCTTCCAGAATGGTCCTGTATTTGGCTCCATCCATCTTCCCATCAATTTTAACCATCTTCCCTGTCCCTGCTGAAGAAAAGCAGGCCCAAACCATGATGCTGCCACCACCATGTTTGACAGTGGGGATGGTGTGTTCAGCTGTGTTGCTTTTACGCCAAACATAACGTTTTGCATTGTTGCCAAAAAGTTCAATTTTTTTTTCATCTGACCAGAGCACCTTCTTCCACATGTTTGGTGTGTCTCCCAGGGGGCTTGTGGCAAACTTTAAACGACACTTTTTATGGATATCTTTAAGAAATGGCTTTCTTCTTGCCACTCTTCCATAAAGGCCAGATTTGTGCAATATACGACTGATTGTTGTCCTATGGACAGAGTGTCCCACCTCAGCTGTAGATCTCTGCAGTTCATCCAGAGTGATCATGGGCCTCTTGGCTGCATCTCTGATTGTTCTTCTCCTTGTATGAGCTGAAAGTTTAGAGGGACGGCCAGGTCTTGGTAGATTTGCAGTGGTCTGATACTCCTTCCATTTCAATATTATCGCTTGCACAGTGCTCCTTGGGATGTTTAAAGCCTGGGAAATCTTTTTGTATCCAAATCCGGCTTTAAACTTCTTCACAACAGTATCTCGGACCTGCCTGGTGTGTTCCTTGTTCTTCATGATGCTCTCTGCGCTTTTAACGGACCTCTGAGACTATCACAGTGCAGGTGCATTTATACGGAGACTTGATTACACACAGGTGGATTGTATTTATCATCATTAGTCATTTAGGTCAACATTGGATCATTCAGAGATCCTCACTGAACTTCTGGAGAGAGTTTGCTGCACTGAAAGTAAAGGGGCTGAATAATTTTGCACGCCCAATTTTTCAGTTTTTGATTTGTTAAAAAAGTTTGAAATATCCAATAAATGTCGTTCCACTTCATGATTGTGTCCCACTTGTTGTTGATTATTCACAAAAAAATACAGTTTTATATCTTTATGATTGAAGCCTGAAATGTGGCAAAAGGTCGCAAAGTTCAAGGGGGCCGAATACTTTCGCAAGGCACTGTAGGTACCTTATTCAACAATAACTGCAGTGTTTCTTCTCTGTGACGTTTTGAGAGTTGTTAGCCTGAGGTTATAGTGGGTTTTGTCAGTGTCCTCTGCTCCAGCTGTCTTTATACCTCCCTGCCTCTGTCCACCCCCCTCGTCCCCCCTCCATCACTGTCTTTCTGCTGTCAAGCCAAGGCTTCAGGTGGAAGGATGGCGTTACGAAAGAGCCCGTCAACGCTTGCCCGACATGCCAAGCCAAGTATTTTTCTTTTGGGGTCCTTCCCCACCCCCCCACCCCCCGGATCCTTGAAAACAGGAAGTGTATCTTGTTAAGTGATGGATGGGCCCCTGCTCTTCCTGAGTGGACCAGAAAAAAATACCTTTGCCTCCAGGGAAGTCAAATGAGTTTAGCAGTCTCAAAAGCCCAGAGTTGGGCCTATTTGTGTGAGTACCTGGATAATTGGGAGTGTGCATGTGTAGCTTTTTGTACGCGCGTGAATGTGTGTGTTTTTATGGTAGAGCAAGCGTGCAACTTTACTTGTAGGAAATACCCAGATAATCTGTTGCAAGCAACATCTAGGGTTAACGAACATAAATGGATTTAGCATGTTGAGCTCGATCATCTTAACACTCAGTTCTCCCCAGTGTGTCCTGTTAGGCTAGTTGTATTGTGGAGGCTGTGTGTGTGTGTCTGTCTGCCTGTGTGTGTGTGAGGGGTCGGCAAGTTTGCTCTGGCATGCGGCCGCCACATACTTCCAGGGAGATCAACTCCGGAAGTGTCCCTGGCACGTCCACAGTGGAGCGGAGTACGCACTTCGGCGACAATCAACCACAGCCCCCCACCCCCTCCTCTGTCCCCCCTGTGGGAAGAGCGATGACAAAGAAGAGACAGCCTCACGTGTTTTTGTTCCAGACACACGTTGTCAAGCTACTCTGGCCCCTAGCCAGCATGGACCTTTATTATTTTCCTTTGGCAGTGGCCCTGGGGCCTGTTCATCTCCCCCATCCTAATCACAGTGACATTGTTGTCTTCCTATTCATGTTGGTAGCGCATAGCAGGGCGGATCCAAGTGGAGGAATCTGGACAACCCAACAACAACAAAAAATGATCCTCTCGTGATACATCGTTAATTTGTTAGCCAGACTGTTATGGTTACGTCAACAACAACAACAAAAAAATCTCCCCCCATTTGCAAACGTTCCGCACAGGGAAGCGCAGACAGATTTTAAATATGTACATATAGGAAGGAAGTCTCTGGGCTTGAAAGTCCTTTGTATATCCAGAAGGTTATAGCAGGGGATGTGACGAGGACGTAAACAAAAAATTGAAAGGCTGTGGGCTAGGTCACTGCTCACCAGAGGCACAGACATTACTTCCACCTCTGCAGGCCCGTCTGTCTGTCTGTGCTGAGCAGCCAACTGTCCCTCTATGACATCAGGGAAGAGAGACTGCAGTGGTTGGAGGGATATTTTTGGGTCGGCAACATATTTTTATATATTTTTTTTAGGATTTTAGTTTTTGGTAAAATAATTAGAATTTAGCTTTGAGTTTAATTTAGAAAATTTGTCCCCAAGTATTCCCACAAATAAAAAAGAGTCGTGATCTTGTCACAATGTAATCGAGATATGAAATGTTTGTTATTTTCAAAAATAATCTCTGTTGAGGATTAGTTGTGGTCAATTTGCAGTGTACAAATTATTATAATTATATTCCAGACCCGACTATTCACTCCAAACAAAAATCGACCCGCAGCTAAATCTAGTTCCCTACCCGTGCACTAGGTTGTGGGGAGGAAAGCTATTCTGTTTGCCCCCTGCGACTGATGATCCGGCTGTGTTTAGCCATGTTAACTTCCTTTCCAAGAGCAATGACGGCCTTCAGTCAATATTGAAGGACTTAAATGCCTTCCTAACAAACTAGTTCAGAATAGTTCCCTTCATCTTTTCTTTCTCGGAGATCAACCAAAACAGTATTCTTACCTCCACTGCAAGACGACGTGTTAGAACGAATATTCACCTGCGATTTCCTTTCTTCCATTTCACATGGTAAACAATAGTTGAAATGTGCATTCTTTCATCCAGTGTTGTTTTTCTGTGCCTTGGAAACCGGCGAATGGTGTGGACTTTGATTGGATATGGTCCTCCTGAGACTGCACACGGCCTCCATTTGGAATAATAATCTTCACGCTTGATTTGAGCTGAGGTCAATTGTGCAAATCAGGCCTTGCTTCTGGGCAAGTTTACCACACCTGCGATCAGTGCTTGGAATTTTTCTCGTCTCAGGTTCCTAACAAGAGAGATGGAGGGAGGGAGTAAGAGAGAAGGATAGGTGGAAAGATGTATTTATTGATTGATTGATTGATTGATGAAGACTCCATCCTCAAAGGGATGTTTGTCACCCAGCAGCAGAGACAATCACACACACATGACTAACATTTCCCTCACTTCTGTTGCCTAGGCCCTGATGCGTCCGGGTCGACTGGACCGGATAGTGTACGTCCCTCTACCGGACGGCCCCACGCGACGGGAGATCTTCGCGCTGCAGCTCCGCAGCATGCCCGTGGACCAGGACATGTGTCTGGATGACCTGGTGACCCGAACGGAAAAGTACTCCGGAGCAGAGGTGAGACAAACAGTACTGATTTATGGTTGCAAATAAACAACACGTACTCTATAATAAGTCATTTTACGGTAGAATACATAGAAGATGCAGGATGTAATACACGTTGTAATGTAATAACGATTCTGGGGCTCATCTCCCATTGACATCAATGCGTAGTTTACGCAAAAATCTAAGTTACACATATGCAGATCTCAAGTTAGGATTTCACCTCATTGTGATTAGCATTGAGAATGTGATATTGAATGTAAGAATATCAGCACTAGTGCCCGTATGTGTTTTTATATCAAATGAAAAGGACACGTCCAGGAACAATTCTGCCATTTAGTCATGGTTGGCGGCAAATTGTTTTTTTATTAGACCAAATGATTGAGGATTTTAGTCCAGGTTTGAATCAATTCCTTGAAGTGAGATTTATCGAAGGCATGCTACCTGATTCATGGTTGGCCACCCTGGCAAGAGCCGGACTGTCCGAGAAAAATCGGCTAAGACAAACCCAACACGGAGACCGTAAAGTCAAGTTCAACATGGGGAGAAAAATATTGAGGTGAAAGACTCTCTCTCTCTCTCCTCGTTGTTATTGTTTTTAAGCCTACCTTTTAACGATTACAGGAAATAAGAGAGCGGTGGCCAGCGTTTGCAAGGAGATGTTGTTCGCCTTCCACTGTCTGTTTTATGTCTGTGCTGTGTCAAGGGCCTCGTGATCGCACAGCTGGCGGACTCGCAGCGAGCACACAAACACTCCATTGTGTGACAGGCTTGTCTCTTGACGTTGGGCTGGGGTGTGAATCACGTTGTCTTGACAGAGAAACTGTGTGGTGCCGTTGAAGCCCTGACAAGCCCTACTACCTGTCAAGATGTTTTTCATGCTTTTGGTGGTTTAATGATGACACATCCTTCAGTGGCTATAAAATCAACTCCAGTTGTCCAAAAATGTTCCAGTCGATCAAAATGTGGTTGCAAGGCCACATGGGTATTATGAAGAGGATTTGTCAATTCTGTGTCTAGGACCTTTTGGCCACTAACTTTTCTCTGGCTATTCTCTTGGAGATCTGATCAGAGGAACACAGCTGTCGAGGAATTTGCTTCTCTACATGACCTTTTAGGGATTTGAAGAGATCTGTTGAAAACATGTACCCCCACCCTCCTTTCTCCTCCCTCCTTCCCTCCATAGTTCCCCCACCCAAAAGCAGCTTAGAGCAGGCACCTGGAGAAGGTATGCGCTGGAAACCGATCCCTCGGTATCAGGTGTTGCATTTTACATCGGGGTGTTTGGGATAGAGCTTTCACCTCCCAGTGGAAAGTTTGCTATCTCTGTTTTCAGGTTCACTCTCGGTAACCCCACAAACCCCCCCCCCCCCCCCCCCCAGAAGTATGTGCTGCTTCGCACAACATGCACAAGCTTAAAGTCAATGGTCTGTGAGCTGTTACACACTTTGTTGTTGCCAGCGCTTTTGTAGTACCTCTGTATGTCAGGGGACATTTGGAAGCCATTTTCATGCTCCTCAATGCTCTAACTTAATAAGATAAATAACATGAACAAACTGTAATATAGCAAATCATTAGATGTAGTAATTCGATGAATCGGCTTGTAAATAAGTAGCTCTTTTGATTCAGTGTCTTTTGGTGGCCATAAGGTGGGACATATAGGTGGAATGGAGTGCTTAAAGGCATCTTGTCTATACTAAATATACTATAGCTCTCCTGAGGGTACGTGAACATGAATACTCCTGGCATGACAGGTCATAAAAGCCTGCCGTGGTGCTATGCATCTGTTTGAAATGCTACTGAGCGGGGATATTTGTCTTGGCACGGCGGGATTTCTGCAGAGGGCGGTGAGGCGTGCCATGGCGGATGGGCATCGGTCGTGTATCAAGCCCACGCTTCAGGGGAACAAGCTCGATGAGGGGCCCTTGTAAATCGTCCGGGCTCTTATTGAAATTGGAGGCCGGTTTGCCGAGTCATATTTCTCTCGCTCACACACAGCCTTCTCATCCCTCTCTCCTCTCTCTGCCAACTGAAGTACTAGGAACTCTTAAGAGAATGAGCAAGGACATTACTAAGCATTGAGTCTTGCGTTAGTTGTCAGACTTTGTGAGGAGAGAATATGATTTTGGCTTACACTTCACATTAATGACACTGTTGCAACTTTGTCTGAAGTGTTGCCTAATTTTGTGTTTCTCATCTAAAGACCCTTTTGCATCCCAAGTCTTGAAAGGGTAAGGTTGAATGGACTGGTAGAGTGACAAGACTGGCAGTTGTTGTCATGTCAGCTCCGAGCCAGAAGCCCTGTTAAAATCACGTCTTCCACCCGGCAGGTTCCTGCCCAGAGTGACATCTGTTTTCCCCAAGTTTACACCCCCTAACCACCATACCCGTCCATCAGCACTGCTCCTGCCTTCACCATCCGCCTTCAGCCGTCCAACAAAGTAACATTCGATACTGTAATTGCATTGTGTTGTCATAAAGAGGGATTGCTGCTAGTCCGGAGGGAAGGGTGACGCGTTTCTTTTTCTCTTTTTTTTATGATCAAGCCCTGACAGGAAGTATCCGAGGATTTATGTACTCCATCACATGTCCCGAGTCAGAGAGAGGCCAAATCCTTCAGCCTGGTGGAGACCTGTTGGCTCATTTAGCTTTGATAGAGGAGGCTTCTTTACTAGGAATCAGCATTGTTTCCCATGTTAGCCTGCGGGAGATTGCACGGGTGTCACGGAGAGGACGCACGTCAATAAGGGGTTCTCGGTTTTCCGGAGGACTCTGTGAACTTGGTTTACTCATAAATGGGCAGAGGTACATTGTGTGGACATCATATATGCCCAGTATGGGAACATTGTGGGGACATCACATAGGCCCCGTATGGAGACATCATATATGCCCAGTATGGGGACATTGTGGGGACATCATACAGGCCCAGTATGGGGACATCATACAGGCCCAGTATGGGGACATTGTGGGGACATCATACAGGCCCAGTATGGGGACATCATACAGGCCCAGTATGGGGACATTGTGGGGATATCATATAGGTCCAGTATGGAGACACTGTGGGGACATCATATAGGCCCAGTATGGGAACATTGTGGGGACATCATATAGGTCCAGTATGGGGACACTGTGGGGACATCATATAGGCCCAGTATGGAGATATTGTGGGGACATCATATAGACCCAGTGTGGGGACATTGTGGGGACATCATATAGGCCCAGTATGGGGACATTGTGGGGACATCATATACAGTGCCTTGCGAAAGTATTCGGCCCCCTTGAACTTTGCAACCTTTTGCCACATTTCAGGCTTCAAACATAAAGATATAAAACTGTATTTTTTTGTGAAGAATCAACAACAAGTGGGACACAATCATGAAGTGGATGGAGAGCATTTGTGAACAGCAGTTTTCAGTTCTTTCCACAGATTCTCGATTGGATTCAGGTCTGGACTTTGACTTGGCCATTCTAACACATGGATATGTTTATTTTTGAACCATTCCATTGTAGATTTTGCTTTATGTTTTGGATCATTGTCTTGTTGGAAGACAAATCTCCGTCCCAGTCTCAGGTCTTTTGCAGACTCCATCAGGTTTTCTTCCAGAATGGTCCTGTATTTGGCTCCATCCATCTTCCCATCAATTTTAACCACCTTCCCTGTCCCTGCTGAAGAAAAGCAGGCCCAAACCATGATGCTGCCACCACCATGTTTGACAGTGGGGATGGTGTGTTCAGCTGTGTTGCTTTTACGCCAAACATAACGTTTTGCATTGTTGCCAAAAAGTTCAATTTTGGTTTCATCTGACCAGAGCACCTTCTTCCACATGTTTGGTGTGTCTCCCAGGTGGCTTGTGGCAAACTTTAAACGACACTTTTTATGGATATCTTTAAGAAATGGCTTTCTTCTTGCCACTCTTCCATAAAGGCCAGATTTGTGCAATATACGACTGATTGTTGTCCTATGAACAGAGTCTCCCACCTCAGCTGTAGATCTCTGCAGTTCATCCAGAGTGATCATGGCCTCTTGGCTGCATCTCTGATCAGTCTTCTCCTTGTATGAGCTGAAAGTTTAGAGGGACGGCCAGGTCTTGGTAGATTTGCAGTGGTCTGATACTCCTTCCATTTCAATATGATCTATTTGCACAGTGCTCCCTGGGATGTTTAAAGCTTGGGAAATCTTTTTGTATCCAAATCCGGCTTTAAACTTCTTCACAACAGTATCTCGGACCTGCCTGGTGTGTTCCTTGTTCTTCATGATGCTCTCTACGCTTTTAACGGACCTCTGAGACTATCACAGTGCAGGTGCATTTATACGGAGACTTGATTACACACAGGTGGATTGTATTTATCATCATTAGTCATTTAGGTCAACATTGGATCATTCAGAGATCCTCACTGAACTTCTGGAGAGAGTTTGCTGCACTGAAAGTAAAGGGGCTGAATAATTTTGCACGCCCAATTTTTCAGTTTTTGAATTGTTAAAAATGTTTCAAATATCCAATAAATGTCGTTCCACTTCATGATTGTGTCCCACTTGTTGTTGATTCTTCACAAAACAATACCGTTTTATATCTTTATGTTTGAAGCCTGAAATGTGGCAAAAGGTCGCAAAGTTCAAGGGAGCCGAATACTTTCGCAAGGCACTGTAGGCCCAGTATGGGGACATCATATAGGCCTACTGTGGGGACAAAAGTGGTTGATTAGGTGGATCCACATTTCATAGTTTTCCTGTTTACAGAAGGTAATTTATCCACGAAATCCCCTGCTGTCAAAATATCCACCATGTGTTGTGGACTTTCTTATGGCGCCGACAGAGATGGTCGCCTCGCTTCGCCTTCTTAGGAAACTGTGCAGTATTTAGTTTTTTTTAAATGTATTATTTATTACACTGTTACCCCAGGAAATCTTAAGTCTTATTACATACAGCCCGGAAGAACTTTTGGATATAAGAGCAACGTCAACTTACCAACATTACGACCAAGAATACGACTTTCCCGAAGCGGGTCCTCTGTTTGGACCACCACCCAGGACAATGGATCGGATCCCAGTAGGCGTCCCAAAACAATGGCGCCGCAGAAGGGGCAGACGGAGCGGTCTTCTGGTCAGGCTCTGTAGACGGGCACATCGCTCACCGCTCTCGAGTATACTACGAGCCAATGTCCAGTCTCTTGACAACAAGGTAGACAAAATTCGAGCAAGGGTTGCCTTCCAGAGAGACATCAGAGATTGTAACATTCTCTGTTTCACAGAAACATGGCTCACTCAGGACACGTTATCAGAGTCGGTACAGCCACCCGGTTTCTTCACGCATCGCGCCGACAGAAACAAACATCTCTCTGGTAAGAAGGGCGGGGGTGTATGCCTTATGATTAACTAGTCGTGGTGTGATTATAACAACATACAGGAACTCAAGTTTTTTTTGTTCACCTGACTTAGAATTCCTTACAATCAAATGCCGTCCACAGACGACGCAACCACACTGCCCTATCCCATCTGGACAAGAGGAATATGTTTGAAGGCTGTTCATCGATTACAGCTCAGCATTTAACACCATAGTACCCTCCAAACGGCGCAGCAGCGCCTCTTCAACCTCAGGAGGCAGAAGAAATGTGGTTTGTCACCAAAAACACTCAAACTTTTACAGATGCACAATCGAGAGCATCCTGTCGGGCTGTTACGGCAACTGCTCCGCCCACAACCGTAGTGCACTACAGAGAGTAGTGCGGTCTGCACAAGGTATCACCGGGGGCAAACTACCTGCCCTCCAGGACACCTACACCACCCGATGTCACAGGAAGGCCAAAAAGATCATCAAGGACAACAACCACCCGAGCCCCTGCCTGTTCACCCCACTATCATCCAGAAGGCGAGGTCAGTACAGGTGCATCAAAACTGGGACCGAGAGACTGAAAAACAGCTTCTATCTCAAGGCCATCCGACTGTTAAACAGCCATGACTAACATTGAGTGGCTGCTTCCAACAAGTGAAATTGTTAGATTACTTGTTAGATATTACTGCACGGTCGGACCTAGAAGCACAAGCATTTCACTACAATCGCATTAACATCTGCTAACCATGTGTGTGAGACCAATAACATTTGATTTCATTTGATTTAGATTTATTTGAGGAAACGGTAAAGAATGCTTAACATTACCAGCCATCCAAAACCAATGTATGACTTTGAAATATCAAAATGCCTCGTATACTCAATCTGTAGGTGGAAAGACTTTGAAATAACATTGATGTTATGGAGGGGGAGAAAGAAAACCACAAAAAAACACCATAATATAATTTGTTTTCCAAGCAGGAAGATAAATGGCTTCCTCTTAACACCTGTTGTGGTTGTTCTTCTGCCCTGTTCCCCAACAAAGATTTATGACCCCATATTTGTTGTTGCAAAGATGTTTTATTATCAAGGACACCCAGAAGAACGCATCAACAAAGCTGTTGCTGTTTTAATAGCATTAAGATTCAATGAAGACTCAATGACGCAAGTGTACGTCTGGCCTCTGCTGATCAGAGAAAGATAAATAAAATCACAATGTTGACCAAGAAAATATGCATATGTTGCGTTTGTTCGAGGCCAAAACGTAGGTGAGTTTTATAAATCTGTGAGCTTTTAAATGCACAGTATAATTTTGCCACAGCGAACCACCATTGTTTTGACATTTTCCGACCATAGGAAGCAGGAAGAGATTGCCAAAAAATATGTGCATATAATATTCAATTTACTACCCCGGCAAGTATGTCAGATTGTCTGGAACGAATAGCTGTTTACCTCTCTAATTCTTGTTATAAAGTCATCTTTTTCCTTTTCATTCAGAGTCCTGGCTGTCAAAATGGGAGACGTATGAAAAGGAAAGACTTCCAGCTCTGCCTTTTTGCATTTATATATAAAGACCTTGCTGTGGTCTCGGTCCAAGTACACGCGTGGCACAAATTAAATTTTTCCTGGGAAATATGAACCACTCAAGTGTACTCATTGTAATGTTTCTCTTGGCTTGGGGTAGAGGCAGGAGGGAGGGAAAGGGCGGAGGGAGAGCAGGAAGGATAGAGAAGGATGTTTACCCCTCCAGCATTAAGGAACCAGTAAAAAAAAAATCCTAGGGACTTTTGGATGGGAGAGGAGGCAAACTACAGTGAGCGAGAGAGAGATTGAGAAAGAGCGAAAAAATAAGGAAAGAAGAAGACCAGCGCTTCAGCAATAGGAACTCCAGGAACCTGTAAAAAAAGTTTATTGAGTTGGCCCCCCGGATCTTCCTCTTCTTACCCTGGCCTTAGGCCCCATAGGCCACTGTCAGGTGGAGGTGTGCCTGTTTCAGAGGCCCACACGGGCCGAGAGGTCAGGGGTCTGTAGTTAAACGCTGCACTGAGCAGCCCCCAGGAAGGCTAGTCTCTCGTTTAACACCTCGCAAACAGCTGTGGATTGGCCACTCCTTTGCCTTAAAAATCCTTCTTTAACCCCTGTCTCCTCCCCTTCATCTACACTGATTGAAGTGGATTTAACAAGTGACATCAGTAAGGGATCATAGCTTTCACCTGGATTCACCTGGTCAGTCTGTGTCATGGAAAGAGCAGGTGTCCTTCCTCCAAAGGGCCATTACATTTTGTGAAATTCCCTAAACACATGGTATTTTCCTTGTCCTGGTTTCATGAGGAATTGTGAGAATATTGGTGATACTGTTGACTCTTACTTTTGTAGGGTGTTCCACTTAGCCATTGCTTTGAAAATGTTTGTGTCTCTGTGTGCCAACATGTTCCCATTCAAAATGTAATTGTACCCTTATGTCTATGCCTTTTAGCCATAGTCTTATTCAGCTGTACTGGCCAGAACAATTGGGATCAAATGTCTTTTTCAAGGGCCTCGTAATTAACTCTGTGCTATCAGTCTGGAATTGATAGCATTGAAGCCGTTTTGGCCAATGGGCGTTGCGCATAAGAAATTCTAAAGCAATTGGATCACCTTTGACAAAAAAAATCAGAAAACAGAAGCCGCAGCGCGACATTTTCTAGGTTTAAAGAGAAGTTGTCATCTTTAACCTAGGGCATTTTGAGGAAGTAAAACATGCACTTGTTGTCTTTCCAGAGAACGGCGCATCGAACACCAGGATAATGAGCCCAAAAACAAAAGGGCAACAAAACATTATATAGTACCAGTACCAGTCAAAAGTTTGGACACACCTACTCATTCCAGGGTTTTTCTTTGTTTACTAATTTATACATTGTAGAATAATAGTGAAGACATCAAAGCAATGAAATAACACATATGGAATCATGTAGTAACCAAAAAAAGTGTTAAGCAAATCAATATATATATTTTCTATTTGAGATTCTTCAACGTAGCCAATATGTGCCTTGATGACAGCTTTGCAAACTCTTTGCATTCTCTCAACCTGCATTTCAATTAACAGGTGTGCCTTGTTAAAAGTGATTCCATATTTGGTATTTCATAGTTTCGATGTCTTCACTATTATTCTATAATGTAGAAAATTGTATAAAAAAAAAAAAAAGAAAGAAAGAAAAACCCTTGAATGAGTAGGTATCCAAACGTTTGATTGGTACTGTACATACATGCATAACGTGCTGTGTGTCAACGTGAGACTAACAGAAATAAAGTAACCTACTAATGTTTTTGCCAAACCATAGCGATGATAGAGATTAGCCTACTGCATCGAATTCAATACAGTGATCGTCTTGCTACAGTAACCTCTGATTGCCTACAGTTTATTGAACCTTCTTGTCATTTATATGCTGTGGCATAGAATGGAGCATGTATGATAGGGAGCAGAGTCTATTTTTGCTACTTTTTAACTGTCATGTAAAGCTTTATATTTAGCTATCACCTCGTAAATATGACTTTACATGTTGTTCTCCTACTGTTAACTGCCTGTCAACAACGGAGCTTCGCGTTCGCCACTGCCATAGTTCATCAGAGGAAGCAAGGCGGAGCTAAGAAGCATGCCTTCTCAGCCCTACCAGACTGATATCCATGCAGCGTTTAATGTAATCTTGTGGGATTAGGTGGCTTGTGAGGCTACCATGTTACCCATACGATTTAAAGCAATTTTAGAATAGAGGATGGGCACGGACGTTGTGAATTTTGCTTACCATGTGATCAGGACTGTGTAAACATGTGAGCACAACACGCAAACACACACACACACTCAGGGGAAGAGTAGTGCACAAGACTACACACACACAGAGCCATAGAGAGGGGTCTCCAGGTCGCTCCAGTGTGGGCATGTTTAGTAAATATGCCATCTCTTCCTTCCCAGCGCTGGGGAGAATGTGCCGCTTTCATTCGCCTGATTAACCGGCGAGGACAAATATGCCCTTCAAAGTGAGGCCCTGTTTCCCCCCTTACACGCCACGGCCGCCTCGTCCCAGAGTCTCGACACAGGTGCTATTCCACACGGGCCTTTCCTAAACAGTGTGGAGGTGAGGAGGGGGGGGGACCCTTCTGAAAGAGTTTCGTAATCTCAACTGATTGGTCAGCATCAGCTATGACAGCTGTTTTATAGGTTCTGGATTAGAGCGATTGATGGTAGTAATGCGCTAGTTATGGGGGTAGTAATGCGCTAGGGATGGACCTCATAACAGCCAAGTCACCCCTGCTTTGAAAGTTATTCTGGGGGGCGAAAGAGAGAACCAAACACTGTGTGGTCTTGAAACGAGCACCCGTCCCATTTTTGAGCCATGTTTTCTATGGAATCTGAATCCCGTGACTCTTCTCCTTCTCCTTTATGGTTGTGCGGTATGTTTCCATTCACGTCCCGTCCCCCCCCCAACTCATACACTCCTCACCACTCTCCTCCCCCCTATCCTCAACTTAACCAGCACCCCCCCTGCCTTTTAATCTTAAATACTGTAGGTTTCACATGGGTTGTGGACAGGCCTTGTTTCTCTTGGCAGCCTGCTGTCACTGCACACTTCCTCTTTGCCTTCTTGGAAAATGAAACATTTTATTTCTGGTTGGAGCGTGACGCTGTTTGATTTCTATATTATTTAATTTCCTCTCCGAATGTCGGATGCAGTGGGGACTATTTTTCTTAAAAGGGGGAGTCAATATTTTTGGCGTTGGCCTAAGAACTTCTTCATGAGCCAATATCATCTGTGTGTGTGTGTGTGTGTGTGTGTGTGTGTGTGTGTGTGTGTGTGTGTGTGTGTGTGTGTGTGTGTGTGTGTGTGTGTGTGTGTGTGTGTGTGTGATAGCAAGAGAGCTGGGACAAGTGTTGGTGTAATGCAGAGCCTAAGGACACAGGGCCGGCTCGATAGTTACTACGCTGCCTGGCCTCGTTGATATGCTGCAGGAGCAGGTAGCCACCAAACCAGCCCCTAATTAAGGCTTTTTGATACTGGGACTGAGCGGCTTTGTTGAAGTAGGACGCGACGGCATACTGGGTGGGTTTGACCTGAGCCCGTTGGTATGCGCTGCCGGTTAGCTTCTTCATCCAATCCTGAAAACTTTCTGTGCACACTTGTATTACTGAAACTGGAATGGAAACTAAAAATGTTGTTGAATGTTATGAAAAGAAATGGAGAGATTTTTTCGTACAACTGACACATGACAAATATGGGAATCCGCGAGGCCACATTTTCTATGTAAAGGAACACCGACAGAATCCCAATGAATACAGTCTGTAGTGTGTGTGTGTACATAAGTGTGTGTGAATGTCTGTAAGTGTGCATTGAGTGTTAGGCAGGTGTTACTTCCATTACAAGGCAGGGAATCGGATGGGGATAACACACACACAGCCAACAGCCAGTGGAGGAGGGAATCGGATGGGGATAACACACACACAGCCAACAGCCAGTGGAGGAGGGAATCGGATGGGGATAACACACACACAGCCAACAGCCAGTGGAGGAGGGAATCGGATGGGGATAACACACACACAGCCAACAGCCAGTGGAGGAGGGAAGCGGTTGCAGGAGCATGTCCAGAGGCCACTGAAGTATCTGGGGCTCGTGTTGTGGCGGTCTGACTCCAAGCAAGGGAAATGAGAAAAGCCTCAAGCCTGAAGGAAAAATGCCCGTGCGCGTGCCAAAGCTGATGTCATGGCGTTAAACAGCTCCTCACAACAGCACTGAGGGCCGGCCGCCCTCCCTGCACTGGGCTAAAAAGACCATGCTTAGCCCTATGCCATTTAAGCTGGAGATCCAAATTGCTTTTCCTGCCCCTTCCAATTAAATGACCAACAAAGAACCGAACTAAATGTGACTACCAACCTGCAGCAACGTATCATTATGGTCTACCAGAGGGCTCCCCCCCCCCCCCCCTCTCGCCTC